>NC_041385.1:251776082-251843128 GCF_002162155.2 Triticum dicoccoides
ACCAGCCCACCTGGGGCTGGTGCCCTCCCACACATGGCCCATGCAGCCCTCCGGGGCGGGTGGCCCCACTTGTTGAACCCCCGGGACCCTCCCGGTGGTCCCGGTACATTACCGATAAAACCCAAAACTTTTCCGGTGACAAAAACAGGACTTCCCATATATAAATCTTTACCTCCGGACCATTCCGGAACTCCTCATGACGTCCGGGATCTCATCCAGGACTCCGAACAACATTCTGTAACCACATACAAACTTCCTTTATAACCCTAGCGTCATCGAACCTTAAGTGTATAGACCCTACGGGTTCGGGAACCATGCAGACATGACTGAGACGTTCTCCGGTCAATAACCAACATCGGGATCTGGATACCCATGTTGGCTCCCACATGTTCCACGATGATCTCATCGGATGAACCACGATGTCAAGGACTCAATCGATCCCGTATTCAATTCCCTTTGTCTAGCGGTATTGTACTTGCCCGAGATTCGATCGTCGGTATCCGGATACCTTGTTCAATCTCGTTACCGGCAAGTCTCTTTACTCGTTCCGTAACATATCATCCCGTGATCAACCCCTTGGTCACATTGTGCACATTATGATGATGTCCTACCGAGTGGGCCCAGAGATACCTCTCCGTCACACAGAGTGAAAAATCCCAGTCTCGATTCGTGCCAACCCAACAGACACTTTCGGAGATACCCATAGTGCACCTTTATAGCCACCCAGTTACGTTGTGACGTTTGGTACACCCAAAGCATTCCTACGGTATCCGGGAGTTGCACAATCTCATGGTCTAAGGAAATGACACTTGACATTAGAAAAGCTTTAGCATACGAACTACACGATCTTTGTGCTAGGCTTAGGATTGGGTCTTGTCCATCACATCATTCTCCTAATGATGTGATCCCGTTATCAACGACATCCAATGTCCATGGTCAGGAAACCGTAACCATCTATTGATCAACGAGCTAGTCAACTAGAGGCTTACTAGGGACATAGTGTTGTCTATGTATCCACACATGTATCTGAGTTTCCTATCAATATAATTATAGCATGGATAATAAACGATTATCATGAACAAGGAAATATAGTAATAATAACTAATTTATTATTGCCTCTAGGGCATAGTTCCAACAAGAATGGGATATTCACGTGATCCACTTGATGTATGTTTTGGTGATCAACTTGCGGGTTCCGCCCATGAACCTATGCATAGGGATTGTTATATGATCTATCTATGTTATTATTATTGAGAGAACTTGCACTAGTGAAAGTATGAACCCTATGCCTTGTTTCCTATCATTGCAATACCGTTTACGCTCACTTTTATCATTAGTTACTTTGCTGTTTTTATATTTTCAGATTACAAATTCCTATATCTACCATCGATATTGCACTTGTATCACCATCTCTTCGCCAAACTCAAGAGACTCTTTGTTATTTGGTTGCAGTGTTGCTTGAGAGAGACCATCTTCATCCTACGCCTCCCACGGATTGATAAACCTTGGGTCATCCACTTGAGAGAAATTTGGTACTGTGCTACAAACCTGTGCACTTGCAGGCCAAACAACGTCTACAAGAAGAAGGTTGTGTTGTAGACACAACATGCATTCTACTGGATGACTAAATATGCAATCACATGCTACATAGCAACAAGGAAGAGTGTTACCTTAATGTTCTGATGATGTCTAGATATACATGTAATAAAATCTTATAAAATGGGATGGAGGGAAGTGTTGTACTACGTCATTTTGTAATTGTTGTTTAGCTTCAAATATTAATTTGGTGCTTTTAGGTACATATGTCATTGCTAAAGATCCACACTTTGACCCTTTCTGTGTATGGGGAAATGAGATATTCATGAACCAGCATCAAGTGAGGAAACTGATAAAGATTGTGACTAAAATGGGTCAAAAGATGTCGATCGAACTATTTGTTTACACTTTATGCAAGACAACAGTGAACTGCATGATGGTAAGTAAGAACTCTGTGGCCTTATTTTTACTGCATGTAATGAGTTGTGTTAGATGACAATGTTTGAATCTTTTTTCCTTTGTAGTGGATCCTGAAGCATTTTACTCAAGATTACCTCTCGAACTACATGATTGGCGGCCGACCATCACAAGGGGTTGGACTGGGGTCGTGCATGCCTTCTGCCTCCAAGAGAGCACAATAGGGTTGTTCCGCTTCACCTTGTTCAGCAACCAGAATGTCTGTCGCTTCTTTCTTGACAATCTGTAATAGTACAAGTATAGCACCCTGGTTGATCATTCTTTATTTGGTGCTTATGTAATTCTTAAGTATATGTACCTGTGAATCGAATAATGGATTGGTTGTTTGAACCTGATGGATATGAATAGTGCTATAGCCTACTTTCAAGTTCAAATTAGCTACAATTTTAAACAACGACAATTAAATTAGGGTGAAACTAGGGTGTGCAGGTCAGTACGGCGCACATGGTCTATAAAGCACAACGTGTGCGATATACATCACAATCCGACATGGTTCACGGAGAGGAAACATGTGTAACAATGCACACATTTGCCATTTGCAAACCGTGTGTGATGTCAGATGCTATCACAAATGGCGCGGGAAAACTAAATGTGTGTGATTGTCTACCTATCATACACGGTTTACAATCATGAACTGCTTATGATGTGCCAGGCATCATAAGCATAGAGCCGGTTTGGTACATGCCTGGAAAACTCCCGTGCCTGGATGTGCAACCACAAAACTATGATTGCGATGGCAATGCGAGCACAAACGAGTAGCAAGGATGAAACGTTTTGGATATTCGAGATATCAGAAACGGTTATATAGAGAAAACTATATGCATCAAAGGTCCCTATCGCTGGCAGTTTCTGGATCGTGTGGGAAGTACCCCCCTATCGCCCACTCTCACTTGGAGACGGTTCTAAATGTCGTCGCGGAAAGGGGTTAAAAGCCGTTTGTATAGCACATCGCTGTACCAGTCCTAGACGCAACCCCACTATCCCCCACTCCCCTCGACCCCCAACTCTCTCCCTCCCCCGCGTGGATTTGGTCGGGGGCAACCGATGCCCTGCCCCCAAGCCGATGTCGGACCCCGCTGGACCGCCTCGTCACACCCTCCCCCGACGGGCTCCACCGAGCCTCATCGGCATACACCAGCAACGGGGCTGAGAACCCTGTTTCCCGCCTCTCTGCCCCCTCGAGCTCACCTCGTCCGGTTACCACACCCAGGCCGCGCGCCCACCATGGCGCCCCGTGCGTGTTCCCCGCGCCCCGTGCCCCTTCTACTCGCGGCCGCTCCATGCCCCGCGTGGGCGCACACTCGCGCAGCCGGCGCCCGTCTCGTCCACTCGTCACCGCTGCTCACCGCGGCATGCGTCTGCAACCGCTACCCCGCGTCGGCCACGACCCCGTTCGCCCGAGCTCCCCCGCACGCTCGCCCCTCACTGCACACGTGTCGCACGGCACCCGCTCCCCCTGTCGCCGCTCGCCGCCGGCCCACATGCTCGCTGCCCTGCTCCTCCCCTTGGATGCCCCTGGCCGCGTCCAGCTGGCTCGCTGGCCGCGCCCAACGTCCTCGGCCTCTGCATGGGAGCCCGCATGCCCCAGCTACTGCAACGGCTCGCCCGCACCAGCTAAGGCCCTGGGGCCATTGACAGCTGGGCCCCGCCCCTGGGCCACTTATAGGTGGGGCTATCCCATGTTTTAAAATAAAAAAAGAAAAGGATTAAAAAATATAATGATAATAATTAATAAATAAATAATTAATTAATTAATCCTAATAATTAACCCTGATTATCTCTTTAGTTAAATTGTGTCAATGACAAACGGGCCCCACGTACCAGGGTTGACCTAGTCAACATGATGACTTGCTGACATCATGTTGATGTAATGCTGATTGTAGTAAACCTGATTTGGATTTAAATTAAATCTATTAATTCCAAAAATGTATTAAAACTTTGAAAATTAATATCAAACAAACCATATCTCGGATAAAAAATACTTTGTACATGAAATTTGATCAGAAAAATATGACAATTCCGAATATGATCTCTGTTCGTGTGTCACATGGCCCTAGCATACTGAACAAGGAACCGTCCCCCTCCGTTTCATCTGTCCAAAAATGCCAAACTCTGGGAATACTTTCCTGGATGTTTTTCCCCTTCGCTGATATCGTGTAGCACCGTGTTAGAACAACCCTAGCTCTGCTTGTTGTCATGTCATGCATCTGTTGGCTTTATATTTACTGTTTCTTCCCCCTCTTCTCTCTAGTAGACCCCGAGATACCGACGGACCTTCTTCCCTTCAACAAAGCTCGCGGGCAAGCAAACCCCCCTTGATCATTATGATATCGCCCATTCTGTTCTCTCTCATGCTTGCATTAGAATTTTCTACTATACTTGATTGCTCCTATTCTGATGCATAGCCTGCTTTTGTAACCTGCTCATTGTACCTTACCTACTTATCCTAAACTTCTTAGTATAGGTTGGTTAGTGATCCATCAGTGAACCCTCACCTGGTCCCAGTTGCCCCAGCTTGATGACCAATGACTCGATCGACATGATCGATGACTAGAACCCAACACGTCACCTCACCCCATTTGTTGCTCGACTCCGCAGAGCTACTATCGAGTGTCGAGGGTGATACCTCATACACTCCTGATGATGACTCTATAGTGTAGCTATTCAATCGTGGTCATCGAGGGTGATTCCTCCTTCACCACTCCCGATACGACTCTGTCGTGCAACACCTGAAGCGTGAACCTTGAGGGAGATTCCTCATATGTTCACCTTGACGATTACATCAAGTAGATTCCATCAAGGGTGATTCCTCAGATTCCTCTTGATGTTACGGACACATGGTTACCTGGACTTTACTTGAGAACATTGGTGAAGTCGGGTCAGCCTTGAGGGGTACCTGCGAGTTGATGTGAAAGTCGGGCGGGCTCTGAGAGCACCCGCGAGATAATTACGAGGCACGGCTGGGCAGGCAGACCGCCCTAGTGAGAGGGTTGGCCTGGCCCTTGCCGTATTTCCTTGAGACGGCGAAACGAGGTCACATGATCATGATTCTCTGCTCGTCTCTGCGAGCTCCCAATACAGTAATGATTTGGGCATTTAATCTGAGTTAGCCACTGGCCTATACGCACTAACCTTCACGTGGCACAAGATCTGGGTAACTGGCGTTGTAGTATCAGCCAAAAGCTTCGTCAGACGTCCAGTTCAGCATTGCGGCCTGGTCGGATCATGCTATACCCGACACGGGTGGCACTCGTATTCACCCTGTACACAACGACCCGGAGTGCAATGGGCGATGGGCCCAAGACCCCGGAGCGCTTAGGATGTAGACTGGCAGGGACTTCTTTGTGAAGCCTGGATAGGACTACGACGTGTTGATCTTCCGAGGTCGGGCATGACCTAGGAAAGTGTGTCCGGCCAGAGTAATCAAGTGTGTTCGGTAATGTTGTGCACCCCTGCATGGAAGTCATCTATTCGAATAATCGTGTCCGCGGTAATGGACATTCAGAGTTGTATCCCGATCTATTCAACTAGAAATTGATACTTGAGATATGAGATGGATATGATGGCTCCAGGATTGCTTCCTCGCAGGGAGTCGAGGAAGGATCTTTGGGCTTAATGCTGCAACTTTCTTGTTAACTATTAAAATGATATTTTGTACTCTTCTGAATGCTGCAAGATGCTAGTCTTCGACAGGCTAGGCCTTTCCTCTATTCTGGCATTCTGTAGTATAGTCCACAAATACATCCCTTCCTTTGATATCAATGCATACTTAGTATAGATCTTATGCTTGTGAGTAATTTGGATGATTACTCACCATTGCTTTGCTACCCTTTTCCCCCTTCTTTCTTCTTTCCGGTTGTTGCACCAGATGGTGGAGCCCAGGAGGCAGATGCCACCGCCGACGGCTACTACTACCCTGAGGGTGCCTACTACTACGTGGAGAGTGCTGATGACCAGGAGTAGTTAGGAGGCCCCAAGCAGGAGGCCTTGCCTCTTTGATCATTGATGTTTGTTCTTGCCTTCTTAAGGCATCCTTGTTTAACTTATGTCTGTACTCAAATATTATAGCTCCCGCTGACTTTATGTATTCGAGCTTCTGTATTCGAGCCCGCGAGGCCCCTGGCTTGTAATATGAAGCTTGTATTATTTTATTTGTGTCTAGAGTTGTGTTGTGATATCTTCCTGTGAGTCCCTGATCTTGATCGTACACATTTGCGTGTATGATTAGTGTACGATTGAAATGGTGGTGTCACACCTAATAATTAAGAGATTAGTGCTTCTGCCTCTCTATACTAAAACTACCCCAAAGTTGTCATAAATTACCCATTATGCCACTCATAAATGTGTTGGGAAATGTAGTAGAAAACAAAAAAATCGCACCTACGATCACCAAGATCAATATGAAGATGCATAACGGGTTCGGATCAATGATCGTTGCCAACTCTGGAGTGCAGCATAAGAAGAAGAGTCGGTGTAGATCATGCTTGAATTCTCTCGAACGTTGATGATGATCCTGCAAACCGCACTCGAATGCTCCCTCGAACCAAAGACCGAAAGCAAGATCTCTCTACTTGGTTGCAAGCGTACAGTCTTCACAATCTGGCAGCACTTCCCCATCCAAAGCTAATCATCGCCGGAGAAGTAGAGGGAGGAGATTAGAACCACACTGGACTTCTAGTTGTGAGGATTAGAGGTGGTTAGGACTGGCTCTAATTAGTCAAGGTCCAACTAGAACTAGAACTAGATCAACTAGAAGAGGCACCGAAAACTTGTAGTTCAAAAGGGTGCAAAACATCTAGTATATAAAGGTTTAGGGGGAGGAGAGGAAGCCACCAAGGGGAAAGTTTCCCCTTAGGGCGCCAGCCTAGGGAGGGGGTCGCCCCCTAATACGTCCATTTTGCATCATGTTTACCTACTACTATTTATATTGTTTTTATGTATAATAATGCTTTTTGGAGTATTTCTAATGACTTTTCTCTCATAATATGCAAGGTACACACAAAGAGGGAGAATACTGGCAGCTGGAATTCTGACCTGAGAAAGCTACGTCAGGCTACCTATTCTGCACAACTCCAAGCGAGCTGAAACTTTACGGAGAATTTTAATGGAATATATAAGAAATATTGGAGCCAATAAGTACCAGAGGGGGGCCACGAGGTGGGAATAACCCACCTGGGCGTGCCAGGAGGCCCAGGCGCGCCCTGGTGGGTTGTGCCCTCCTCAGCCCACCTCTGGCACACCTCTTCTGATATATAAGTCATTTTGACCTAGAAAAAAAAAAAGAGGAGGACTTTCGGGATGAAGCGCCGCCATCTCAAGGCGGAACTTGGGCAGGAGCACTTTTCCCTCTGGCGGAGCGATTTCGCCGGGGGAACTTCCCACCCAAAGGGGGAAATCATCGTCATCATCATCACCAACAACTCTTCCATCTTGGGGAGGGCAATCTCCATCAACATCCTCAATAGCACCATCTCCTCTCAAACCCTAATTCATCTCTTGTCTTCAATCTTTGTACCAGAACTATAGATTGGTACTTGTGGGTGACTAGTAGTGTTGATTACATCTTGTAGTTGATTACTATATGGTTTATTTGGTGGAAGATTATATGTTCAGATCCATTATTCTACTTACCCCTCTGATCTTGAGCATGATTATCATTTGTGAGTAGTTACTTTTGTTCTTGAGATCACTGGAGAAATCTTGTTGCAAGTAATCATGTAAATTTTATATGTGTTCGATATTTTGATGGTATGTATGTTGTGATTCCCTTAGTGGTCTCATTTCAATGTCGACTACATGACACTTCACCATATTTGTGTTGGAAATATGCCCTAGAGGCAATAATAAAAGTATTATTATTATATTTCCTTGTTCATGATAATTGTCTTTTATTCATGCTATAACTGTATTCTCCGGAAATCGTAATACACGTGTGAATATATAGACCACAATATGTCCCTAGTGAGCCTCTAGTTGACTAGCTCGTTGATCAACAGATAGTCATGGTTTCCTAGCTATGGACATTGGATGTCGTTGATAATGGGATCACATCATTAGGAGAATGATGTGATGGACAAGACCCAATCCTAAGCATAGCACAAGATCGTGTAGTTCGTTTGCTAGAGCTTTTCCAATGTCAAGTATCTTTTCCTTAGACCATGAGATCGTGTAACTCCCAGATACCGTAGGAGTGCTTTGGGTGTACCAAACGTCACAACGTAACTGGGTGACTATAAAGGTGCACTACAGGTATCTCCGAAAGTGTCTGTTGGGTTGACACGGATCAAGACTGGGATTTGTCACTCCGTATGACGGAGAGGTATCTCTGGGCCCACTCAGTAATGCATCATCATAATGAGATCAAAGTGACCAAGTGGTTGGTCATGGGATCATGCATTACGGTACGAGTAAAGTGACTTGCCGGTAACGAGACTGAACACGGTATTGGGATACCGACGATCGAGTCTCGGGCAAGTAACGTACCGATTGACAAAGGGAATTGTATACGGGGTTGTTTAATCCTCGACATCGTGGTTCATCCGATGAAATCATCGAGGAGCATGTGGGAGCCAACATGGGTATCCAGATCCCGCTGTTGGTTATTGCCCGAGAGTCGTCTCGGTCATGTCTACGTGTCTCCCGAACCCGTAGGGTCTACACACTTAAGGTTCGGTGACGCTAGGGTTGTATGAATATGAGTATGCAGCATACCGAATGTTGTTCGGAGTCCCGGATGAGATCCCGGACGTCCCGAGGAGTTTTGGAATGGTCCGGAGATAAAGAATTATATATAGGAAGTGGTATTTCGGCCATCGGGAAAGTTTCGGGGTCACCCGGTAATGTACCGGGACCACCGGAAGGGTCCCGGGGGTCCACCGAGTGGGGCCACCCATCCCGGAGGGCCCCATGGGCTGAAGTGGGAGGGGAACCAGCCAATAGTGGGCTGGTGCTCCCCCCTAGGCCCACCCCCTGCGCCTAGGGTTGAAACCATAGGGTGGGGGGGTGCACCACATGCCTTGGGGGGCACTCCACCCCCCTGGCCGCCACCCCCTTGGGAGATTGGATCTCCCAGGGCCGGCGCCCCCCAGGGGGCCTATATAAAGGAGGGAAGGAGGGAGGGCAGCCGCACCCTGTGCATTGGCGCCTCCCTCCCACCTGCTACACCTCGTCCTCCTCCCGCGGCAGCTTGGCGATGCCCTGCCGGAGTTCTGCTGCATCCACCACCACGCCGTCGTGCTGCTGGATCATCATCAACCTCTCCTTCCCCCTTGCTGGATCAAGAAGGAGGAGACGTCTCCCGTCCCGTACGTGTGTTGAACGCGGATGTGCTGTCCGTTCAGCACTTGGTCATCGGTGATCTGAATCACGACGAGTACGACTCCATCATCACCATCCCCTTGAATGCTTCCGCACGCGATCTACAAGTGGTATGTAGATGCAATCACTCTCCCATGACTCGTTGCTTAGATGAAATCATAGATGGATCTTGGTGAAACCGTACGAAAATTTTAATTTTCTGCAACGTTACCCAACAGTGGTATCAGAGCCAGGTCTATGCGTAGTTCTCTATTGCACGAGTAGAACACAATTTGGTTGTGGGCGTGGATCTTGTCAACTTGCTTGCCACTACTAGTCTTTTCTTGCTTCAGCGGTATTGTGGGATGAAGCGGCTCGGACCAACCTTACACGTACGCTTACGTGAGACCGGTTCCACCGACAGACATACACTAGTTGCATAAGTTTGCTGGCGGGTGTCTGTCTCTCCCACTTTAGTTGGAGCGGATTCGATGAAAAGGGTCCTTATGAAGGGTAAATAGAAGTTGACAAAATCACGTTGTGGTTATTCGTAGGTAAGAAAACGTTCTTGCTAGAACCCAATTGCAGCCACTTAAAAGATGCAACAACAATTAGAGGACGTCTAACTTGTTTTTGCAGCAATTGTCATGTGATGTGATATGGCCAGAAGTTGTGATGAATGATGAATGATATATTGTGATGTATGAGATCATGCCCTTGTAATAGGAATCACGACTTGCATGTCGATGAGTATGACAACCGGCAGGAGCCATAGGAGTTGTCTTTATTTTTTGTATGACCTGCGTGTCATTGAAGAACGCCATGTAAATTACTTTACTTTATTGCTAAACGTGTTAGCCATAGAAGTAGAAGTAGTCATTGGCGTGACAACTTCATGAAGACACGATGATGGAGATCATGATGATGGAGATCATGGTGTCATGCCAGTGACAAGATGATCATGGAGCCCCGAAGATGGAGATCAATGGAGCTATATGATATTGGCCATATCATGTCACTACTATATAATTGCATGTGATGTTTATTATGTTTATGCATCTTGTTTACTTAGAACGACGGTAGTAAATAAGATGATCCCTTACAACAATTTCAAGAAGTGATCATAATGTGCACAATGTGGCGACCACCCATGGCGACTCCCCCACCCTCCCCCACCCATGGCGACTCCGATGGCGACTACGGTCTCTGACCTAAATCTCCACCGCTGGCGACCCTAATGGATGGCCTCCTCCATTGGGACTTCTCACCCGGTCTTCGTGTGGAGGAACGGGTGCGTTCACGATTTGGATCTATGGTCCATTTCGTCCCCAACCCCAACTCCAAGGAATTCTTCCTTGAAGTTTCTTTCTCCTCAGCCTCTTTTCACCTCTCGGAAGAATCAGTGGGTTTGGCATTGCAATCTTGCATTGGAGGTCTCTGTGATGGTTTCAAGGTGCTTCGATTGGGTGATCGCCGTTTTCGGTTCTCTGTGGCCTCCAATCGAGTGGGTCATTTCATTTTTGGTCTGAGAGATCGCATATGGCCGGACTTTGTTTGTCATTTTCATCTCCATAGAGGTGTGAATTCTGCCCCTCCTCAGGGATGGCATGCTGATTCTGAGCTCAATGGTTTAGCCTCTTCACCAGGTCCAGCGATTAACTCTAAATGGTTCAAAAATCATTCTAAAGATGTTACTGATCCTGCATCACTATCAGTTCTCCAAAAATTTGGCCTTGCCCCACCGCCGACGGCAAGACATTCCGGCGAGGGTTCTTTGCCAGCGATCACTTTTGGAAGTTTCTCAGGCCCGGATTCTAAGGAGGATATCTCTCTCTTTCGTTTTGGATCCATCAACATACCGATATTGCCCAGATCTCACGTCAACTTGCCATCTTTTCGGGGTCATCGGTTTTTTCCTAAGGCTTGGGACGATATCCTTGAGGATACGCTTTTTCATATCCTTGATGGATGGCAGGCTGGTTATGATAACACCAGCGTTAAGCTCATGGTCAGTCTTTCTTCTATACCCTCAAAGGAATATATATATGATCGGCTTAAACATTGCACTAATTGTGATCGGTTCGGTCACTTGGCATCAATATGTACTGGTTTTTTCTGTCAAGCTTGTGGTGATACATCTGGATCATGCTCTTGTTTAACTACTGGCCAGGACTCTAACCATGCTGCTCGTACCTCATATCGTAATGAGCCATGCATGTTGGGCCGGTCTGATCGCTCTATCACATGCTTGGCCTGCTCTGCCATTGGTCACCGGGCTGAAAACTGCCCTGGGCTGATCCGCTGCTCCCTATGCCATCATCTGGGCCATAAGGCCCATAAGCCCAATCAGTGCCCCAGGCTTCCTAAACTTGGTTGGGTTCAAATGAGTCTACATGTAACTAAATCGGATGAGCTCCTGTCCCGGCACAGCTTGCCATCTTCTAAGATGGATAATTCTGAGGTGGTTGGTGTGCCCCGTGCTTTCCAGAATACACAGGCGGGTATGGTTTGGGTTAAAAAACAGAAAATCCCATTGGACGTGGCTCCTTCCCATTGCTTGTCGATACACCTCCCTTTTCCACGGGCAGTCAATTCCACCGGCCAGAATCACCAATCGACCGCAGTACCACCTCCCTCGAGCACACCACCCCTGCCATCGCCTAAAACCACCATCGGGCCTGCGCCGCCGCTCATCTCCGCCGGACCCGGCTGCTCTTCGACATCTCCGATGGCCAACTTCCCGGTGCGCCCGTTCGCCTTTGCTCCTGACGGTTTGACCTACGATAGAGGTCCAGCTCACCGCGTGCAGTGCCATGTCATGGTGGTGGATGATCCCCCGCTCAACCATGATAGGTACGCCATCGTCTCTGTTCACCCTCCTGTCCCAGATCATCAGAAAGAGCTCTGGCTAGCAGAAGTTTGCCGTATCATCACCACTGATCTTGAGTATGATCTGCTTGGTATTGGATGTGTGGTGTTTGCGGACATGGAGAGTAGAGATGCTGCGATTAGGGAAGGACCACATGCTCTCACTGAGGATTCCAACTTCTCATTAGTTCCGCACGACGAGGCCATCAATATGTGCATGCCTGCGTTTGAGTACGAAGTCTGGATTATGTTTCTTGCTTTTCCAATGGACTATCAGACTGAGCACTATATCCACAAGGCAGTCTCCAACTTTGGTAAACTCTTGGTCTGGCCACGCCCGGGACAAAACAAGGCTCGTGTTCTTGTCAAATGTCACATCAAGGATGTTGCGGAAGTTCCCCACAGTTTATTGGTAATCCGAGTGGGTTTGTTGCCTGGTCTTGGACGCTCTTGGTCTGTTCCTGTCTATGTACTGAATGGGCGAAACACCATCCCTGGATTGCAGGGCACGGAGGAAGCTCCTCCCCTCCTAAATGCTTCTCCGCATCCTTATGAACTGCCATTCTACACCCTCATGCAACAAGCCCGTATCGATGAGATGGCTGCGCAAGACGCCCTGAATGAAGTTGCCTGGAATGCTCAAGAGCCACAGCAGGAGGAGTTACAGGAGAATGGATGGGGTGTGTGGCCAGTCATCCCCCCTCCATACTCTGGTTTCAGCTTCAGAACCTTCTTTCAGTATGAGGGGCCATCTCTAATGGCTGGAGTTGATCCTGAGCACAATATTCAAGATAATCTGTCTGATGTGTGGTCGTGTGAAGCTGAGATTGAAGCAGTTGAAGCTATCGCAGACCGTTTTGTTCTTGGTAATCCTACTGCACGATCGACCTTTATCAGAGCCGGAGGTGATACTGTTAACTTGCTGATTGCAATGGACATGGAGTTCTTGACCTGGCTGGGGGGTATGCTTAAACGCATATACACACGTACCCTGACAGAGACTCGCATGGGTGGTGTGATGTTCCCGCTGAATCCTTTTCGGGTCATTCAACAGCACCTTGATGCCATTGCTGCTGCCTTTTTGCTGAACGTCACCCCAGAGCCTGATATCATATCACGTATCTGCACAGATCGTTTCCAGTCAGGAGTCTATATTGATTATCCTCTGTTGCTGCCAAGTGGCCCACAAGTTGAAGTTGAAGCTGCTGTTGTAGATTGGGAGGAGGCCGCCCACTCCCCTGGGCTCAAAGCAATCTCTGCACATTTTGCCCCTGAGCCTGTTGACACTGAGCCAGCTCCTGCCGTCCGGTTGGGCCATGGATCTGCCCTGCAGATGATTGCATCTTCGTCCATGTTTGCTACCAGAGCTTCCGGTTGCACCAAGGTTCCTCTTGATACTACGGCTGTCAGAAGAAGTACAAGGTCCAACAAATACGATGGCTTCAAGGTCAACCAGATCTCTAACAACAGGCAATCCAGGTCTCGAGTGAGGGCTCGTGTGGTGCCCGCAGTTGGTGCTGTTTCTTTGGCTGCTACTCCTACTTCCACTGCTGCCACTGCTTGGCCTGCCCCCACTTCTGTCGAAGAAATTCAGCAGGTAGGTGTCTGCTGTGGTATTCCACCTGAAGACCTCTCTGCCGAGAAGCTGCTGGATGGCCAGTCGTCGGCTACTGACGGCGCCAACTGATATCTGCCTTCATCATGAATAAATCGTGGAATGCCTTGTCGTGGAACATCAGAGGCATAAACTCTGATGGTAAACTTTTGGCTCTTAGGAACGCTATTGATACTAGCGGGTGTTCAGTGCTATGTATCCAAGAAACTAAGCGCGAGTTCTTTGATCTAGCTTTTATTAAAACGTTCTCTCCTAAGCGTCTCGATAAATTTATCTTTGTGCCTTCAGTGGGTGCCTCTGGTGGCTTAATTACTATTTGGAATAGCTCTTTATTTGTGGGCACACCATGGCTTACGGATTCTTTTGCTTTGGGGATTTCTTTTGTCTCGACGCAATCGAATGATTCTTGGAACCTTGTCAATGTTTATGGCCCTTGTTCTGGTCAGCAACGTCTGGATTTCAGCTCTTGGCTCTTTGATATTAATATACCGGATGATGAGAACTGGGTAATCCTCGGTGACTTTAACTTCATCCGTTCTCCGTCCAACCGAAACAAGCCAGGTGGGGACGCCAATGATATGCTTCTGTTCAATGAAATCATTCGCGCGCAGTCCCTCATGGAATTACCAGTCAAAGGCCGGTCATTTACCTGGAGTAATATGCAAGACGACCCGTTGCTTGAGCAGCTCGACTGGTTCTTCTCTTCCTCTAATTGGACCACGACTTATCCTAACACCATGGTGCTGCCTCTGGGAAAACCTGTGTCTGACCACACCCCTTGTGTTGTGGCTATCAAATCCAAAATACCCAAATCCCAACTCTTCCGTTTTGAGAACTATTGGGTCAAGCATGCAGGATTCCTTGACGTTGTTGCCGGCTCATGGTCCAAACCTTGCTATGCCTCGAACTCTGCGGCTCTCGTTTGTATGAAGCTCAAGCACTTACGTTACGATCTCAAACGTTGGAGCCGGGGTATCTCTAACCTGAAGATCATGATCCAGAACAGCAACGAGGCTCTTCTCAGGTTGGATGATATTGAGGACAAGCGTCGCCTTTTTACCCAAGAAAAGAATTTTAGGTGTATCCTCAAATCCCATCTCAATTCTTTGTTGAAATATCAGAATGAGTACTGGAGGAAAAGGTGCACCATCAGATACTTCCGTTTTGCTGACGAAAACACTAAACTATTTCAATCCCTTGCGACTGAGAGGTTTAGACATAACTCCATTGCTAGCTTGAGAGATAGAGACACTATCATTAACGACCATGTTCGCAAGGAAGGGGTGCTCTATAAAACATACAAGGATCGTTTGGGTTCTTCTAAACACACCTGCATGCGTTTTGACCTCGCCCGGATCATCAAACGGGTCGATGGATTGGAAGAGCTGTCGGTGCCCTTCTCTAGGGGCGAGATCAATGCGGTCATCAAAGAAATGCCTACTGATAGAGCCCCTGGTCCGGACGGTTTTAACAGATGCTTTCTTAAAACCTGCTGGCCAATCATTAAAGAGGATTTTTATAAGCTGTGCGAGGATTTCCATGAGGGAAACTTGGACATCTCCAGCATTAGTGAGGGGTATATCACCTTGATCCCGAAGATCTCTTCCCCGCAAACCGCTAATGACTACAGGCCAATAACCCTGCTTAACTATTGTCTCAAGATCATCACTAAAATTCTGGCTAATCGTCTGCAAAAAATCATTCTGGGAATCATCCATAGGAACCAGTACGGATTTCTTAAGGGGAGAACCATTCAGGACTGTCTAGCGTGGACTTTTGAGTATATACATCAATGTCAGGCATCCTCTCGTCAGATCATACTGCTCAAACTTGATTTTGCCAAAGCCTTTGATACGATCGAACATGTGCCAATGATGGAAGTCATGAGACACATGGGCTTTTACGACAAATGGCTAGGTTGGATGAAAACCATCTTTGGTTCTGGTGTCTCTTCGGTGCTTCTCAATGGAACTCCGGGCAGAAAGTTCTCCTGCAACTGTGGGGTGAGGCAAGGAGACCCCCTTTCGCCACTGATCTTTGTGCTCGCAGCTGATCTCCTTCAAGCTGCGGTTAATGATGCGTTCATTCAAGGGCTGTTGGACTTGCCAATCCCGAATAACCGCCATGGTGATTACCCAGTGGTTCAATACGCGGACGATACCATCTTAGTGATGCCAGCCTGCCTTGATCAAGCTGCCCTCATGAAAAAAAATTTGGAGGACTATGCTACATCGGTTGGACTGAAGATCAACTTCCATAAATCTACATTGATCCCCATTAACATAGATCAACCACGTGCGATTGAAATGGCGCAGGTTTTTGGATGCACTGTCGGAAGTCTCCCATTCACGTACCTTGGCCTCCCCATGGGCACGTCTAGGCCCACTCTTCTGGAACTCATGCCTCTAGTACATAATGTGGAGAGGAAAATGTCCACGGCTCTATCCCTTATGTCATCCGGGGCCGTGACTTCGATGCTGATATATGCCATGTGCACGATCAAACTACACCCCAGAGTGGTTGAGCACTTGGATAAACTGTGCAGGTACTGCCTATGGGCTAAAAACTCTGAAGATGGTGTAAAAAACAATTCTTTGGCTGCGTGGGAGTTGGTCTGCAGGCCTAAGGATAAAGGTGGCTTGGGGATCATTAACATCAAGACACAGAATGTGGCCCTCCTCCTGAAGCATCTATTCAAGTTCTACAATCACGAAGACGTACCCTGGGTCATCATGATCTGGGATGCATATTACGCTGGCAAGATTCCGCATGCTGTTGACCCGGTTGGTTCTTTCTGGTGGCGTGATGTTTTGGAACTATCGGACGTCTTTCGTGGGATTACCACTGTCACTTTGGGGAATGGATCCTCCTCTCTCTTTTGGAAGGATGCCTGGTTCGCCGATCACCAGGCCCCGCTCATGGAACTCTTCCCTCGAGCCTTCTCTTTTTGTTTGAACGAAGATGCATCTATCGCTGATGTCCTCACGACCACGGACCCAACATTGCTCTTCCATTTGCCACTGTCAGTGTAGGCCAGGGGAGAGGTTAGAGAGATACAACAGGGCTCGTTGCATATAGTTTTGGATGGTGATCAATGGGATACCTGGGAGTGCTCCCTCGCTGGAACTTACTCCTCCAAGAAATTCTATGAACATTGTTTCAGGGAGGTGGTTGCGGACAAAGCTTTTCCCTGGCTCTGGAAAGCCAAATGCCCAATCAAATTCAAAATGTTCGGGTGGTTGCTGCTAGTTGATCGCCTGAACACAAGAAACATGCTGAGACGTAGACACTATAATGTGGCTAACAATGATTATACTTGCATGCTTTGCCATAGCCCACCTGAGGAAACTGTGGAGCACTTGTTCTTCGCCTGCCCGTTTAGTCAGCGATGCTGGGCAAAAGTTGGTGTGCTTTGGCCGATGACAGGGGACAGAATCTCTCTGATTCACGGAGGCAAAGAAAGTTGGCATCAACCCTTGTTTATGGACATATTTCTGATGGCAGCTTGGAGTCTGTGGATGGAAAGGAACAATGTTTACTTCAGAGGGATTCCATACTCTTTCGATTCATGGCTGGCTAGATTCAAAAATCTTCTGTGCCTTTTAGTGCATAACTGTAGAGAGGGTCTTCGTCCCTACCTAAACGACTACATACAAAGCTTGTAACCTACCTTGTAACACACAACTAGCCTTGCGTCCTTCAAGTTTGGCCGGGGGGCCACCCCAAAACCCCAATTGTAACCCTGATGTAATTATCCTTTGTGAGTAATAGAAAGTCAGTGGGAGCATCTCCCACTGTCGTTAACCATAAAAAAACAATTTCAAGAAGTGTTCTCCCCTAACTGTGCACCGTTGCTAAAGTTCGTCGTTTCGAAGCACCACGTGATGATCGGGTCTGATAGATCCTTACGTTCACATACAACGGGTGTAAGACAGTTTTACACATGCAAAACAGTTAGGGTTAACTTGACGAGCCTAGCATGTACAGACATGGCCTCAGAACACAGAGACCGAAAGGTCGAACACGAGTCGTATGGAAGATACGATCAACATGAAGATGTTCACCGACGATGACTAGTCCGTCTCACGTGATGATCGGACACGGCCTAGTCGACTCGAATCGTGTAACACTTAGATGACTAGAGGGATGTCTAATCTGAGTGGGAGTTCATTGTAATAATTTGATTAGATGAACTTAATTATCATGAACTTAGTCTAAAACCTTTGCAAATATGTCTTGTAGATCAAATGGCCAACGCTCATGTCAACATGAAGTTCAATGCGTTCCTAGAGAAAACCAAGCTGAAAGATGATGGCAGCAACTATACGGACTGGGTCCGGAACCTGAGGATCATCCTCATAGCTGCCGGGAAACAATATGTCCTAGAAGGACCGCTAGGTGACGCTCCCGTCCCAGAGAACCAAGACGTTATGAACGCTTGGCAGTCTCGTGCTGATGAGTACTCCCTCGTTCAGTGCGGCATGCTTTACAGCTTAGAACGGGGGCTCCAAAAGCGTTTTGAGCATCACGGAGCATATGAGATGTTCGAAGAGCTGAAACTAGTTTTCCAAGCTCATGCCCGGGTCGATAGATATGATGTCTCCGACAAGTTCTATAGTTGTAAGATGGAGGAAAACAGTTCTGTCAGTGAACACATACTCAAAATGTCTGGGTTGCACAACCTCCTGACTCAGCTGAACATGAACCTCCCTGATGAGGCGGTCATTGACAGAATCCTTCAGTCGCTCCCACCAAGCTACAAGAGCTTTGTGATGAACTACAATATGCAGGGGATGGTGAAGACCATTCCTGAAGTATTTTTAATGCTGAAGACAGCAGAGGTTGAGATCAAGAAAGAACATCAAGTGTTGATGGTCAATAAGACCACTAAGTTCAAGAAGGGCAAGGGCAAGAAGAACTTCAAGAAGGACAGCAAGGATGTTGCGGCGCCCGGTAAGCCAGTTACCGGGAAGAAGTCAAAGAATGGACCCAAGCCTGAGACTGAGTGCTTTTATTGCAAGGGGAAGGGTCACTGGAAGCGGAACTGCCCCAAATACTTAGCGGATAAGAAGGCCGGCAACACTAAAGGTATATTTGATATACACATAATTGATGTGTACCTTACCAGTACTCGTAGTAACTCCTGGGTATTTGATACCAGTGTCGTTGCTCATATTTGTAACTCACAGCAGGAGCTACGGAATAAGAGGAGACTGGCGAAGGACGAGGTGACGATGCACGTCGGGAATGGTTCCAAGGTCGATGCGATCGCCGTCGGCACGCTACCTCTACATTTACCTATGGGATTAGTTATAAACCTTAATAATTGCTATTTGGTGCCAAGTTTGAGCATGAACATTGTATCTGGATCTCCTTTGATACGAGATGGCTACTCATTTAAATCTGAGAATAATGGTTGTTCTATTTATATGAGAGATATGTTTTATGGTCATGCCCCTATGGTCAATGGTTTATTCTTAATGAATCTCGAGCGTAATATTACACATATTCATAGTGTGAATACTAAAAGATGTAAAGTTGATAACGATAGTCCCACATACTTGTGGCACTGCCGCCTTGGTCACATTGGTGTCAAGCGCATGAAGAAGCTCCATGCTGATGGACTTTTAGAGTCTCTCGATTATGAATCATTTGACACATGCGAACCATGCCTCATGGGCAAAATGACCAAGACTCCATTCTCCGGAACAATGGAGCGAGCAACCAACTTGTTGGAAATCATACATACCGATGTGTGCGGTCCAATGAGCATTGAGGCTCGCGGAGGATATCATTATGTTCTCACTCTCACTGATGACTTGAGTAGATATGGGTATGTCTACTTAATGAAACACAAGTCTAAGACCTTTGAAAAGTTCAAGGAATTTCAGAATGAGGTAGAGAATCAACGTGACCGAAAGATAAAGTTCCTCCGATCAGATCGTGGAGGAGAATACTTAAGTCACGAATTTGGTACACACTTAAGGAAATGTGGAATCGTTTCACAACTCACACCGCCTGGAACACCTCAGCGTAACGGTGTGTCCGAACGTCGTAATCGCACTCTATTGGATATGGTGCGGTCTATGATGTCTCTTACCGATTTACCGCTATCTTTTTGGGGATACGCTCTAGAGACAACTACATTCACTTTAAATAGGGCACCGTCTAAATCCGTTGAGACGACACCGTATGAATTATGGTTTGGGAAGAAACCTAAGCTGTCGTTTCTAAAAGTTTGGGGATGCGATGCTTATGTCAAGAAACTTCAACCTGAAAAGCTCAAACCCAAGTCGGAAAAATGCGTCTTCATAGGATACCCTAAGGAAACCGTTGGGTATACCTTCTACTTAAGATCCGAGGGCAAGATCTTTGTTGCCAAGAACGGATGCTTTCTGGAAAAAGAGTTTCTCTCGAAAGAAGTAAGTGGGAGGAAAGTAGAACTCGATGAAGTACTACCTCTCGAACGGGAAAGTGGTGTAGCTCAGGAAAATGTTCCTGTGATGCCTACACCAACTAAAGAGGAAAATAATGATGATGATCAAGGTACTTCGGATCAAGTTCCTACTGAACTTCGTAGGTCCACAAGGACACGTTCTGCACCAGAGTGGTACGGCAACCCTGTCCTGGAAATCATGTCGTTAGACAACGGTGAACCTTCGAACTATGAAGAAGCGATGGCGGGCCCAGATTCCAACAAATGGCTTGAAGCCATGAAATCCGAGATAGAACCCATGTATGAAAACAAAGTATGGACTTTGACAGACTTGCCCGATGATCGGCGAGCGATAAAAAACAAATGGATTTTTAAGAAGAAGACGGACGCGGATGGAAATGTTACCATCTATAAAGTTTGACTTGTCGCTAAGGGTTATCGACAAGTTCAAGGGATTTACTATGATGAGACATTCTCTCCCGTAGCGAAGCTGAAGTCCGTCCTAATCATGTTAGCAATTGCCGCATACTATGATTATGAGATATGGCAGATGGACGTCAAAACGGCATTCCTTAACGGACATCTTAAGGAAGAGCTGTATATGATGCAGCCGGAAGGTTTTGTCGATCCTAAGAATGCTAACAAGGTATGCAAGCTCCAGCGATCCATTTATGGGCTGGTGCAAGCATCTCGGAGTTGGAACATTCGCTTTGATGAGATGATCAAAGCGTTTGGGTTTATGCAGACTTATGGAGAAGCCTGCGTTTACAAGAAAGTGAGTGGGAGCTCTGTAGCATTTCTCATATTATATGTAGATGACATACCCTTGATGGGAAATGATATAGAACTTCTGGACAACATTAAGGCCTATTTGAATAAGTGTTTTTCAATGAAGGACCTTGGAGAAGCTGCTTATATATTAGGCATCAAGATCTATAGGGATAGATCAAGACGCCTCATAGGTCTTTCACAAAGCACATACCTTGATAAGATTTCGAAGAAGTTCAAAATGGATCAGTCCAAGAAAGGGTTCTTGCCTGTGTTGCAAGGTGTGAGATTGAGCTCGGCTCAATCCCCGACCACGGCAAAAGATAAAGAAGAGATGAGTGTCATCCCCTATGCTTCAGCCATAGGATCTATTATGTATCCCATGCTGTGTACCAGACCTGATGTAAACCTTGCCGTAAGTTTGGTAGGAAGATACCAAAGTAATCCCGGCAAGGAACACTGGACAGCGGTCAAGAATATCCTGAAGTACCTGAAAAGGACAAAGGACATGTTTCTCGTTTATGGAGGTGACGAAGAGCTCGTCGTAAAGGGTTACGTCGACGCTAGCTTTGACACAGATCTGGATGACTCTAAGTCACAAACCGGATACGTGTATATGTTGAATGGTGGAGCAGTAAGCTGGTGCAGCTGCAAGCAGAGCGTCGAGGCGGGATCTACATGTGAAGCGGAGTACATGGCAGCCTCGGAGGCAGCGCATGAAGCAATTTGGATGAAGGAGTTCATCATCGACCTAGGAGTCATACCCAATGCGTTGGGGCCAATCAAACTCTTCTGTGACAACACTGGAGCTATTGCCCTTGCAAAGGAGCCCAGGTTTCACAAGAAGACCAGGCACATCAAGCGTCGCTTCAACTCCATCCGTGAAAATGTTCAAGATGGAGACATAGAAATTTGCAAAGTACATACGGATCTGAATGTCGCAGATCCGTTGACTAAACCTCTCTCGCGAGCAAAACATGATCAACACCAGAACTCTATGGGTGTTCGATTCATCACAATGTAACTAGATTATTGACTCTAGTTCAAGTGGGAGACTGTTGGAAATATGCCCTAGAGGCAATAATAACAGTATTATTATTATATTTCCTTGTTCAAGATAATTGTCTTTTATTCATGCTATAACTGTATTATCCGGAAATCGTAATACACGTGTGAATATATAGACCACAATATGTCCCTAGTGAGCCTCTAGTTCACTAGCTCGTTGATCAACAGATAGTCATGGTTTCCTAGCTATGGACATTGGATGTCGTTGATAACGGGATCACATCATTAGGAGAATGATGTGATGGACAAGACCCAATCCTAAGCATAGCACAAGATCGTGTAGTTCGTTTTCTAGAGCTTTTCCAATGTCAAGTATATTTTCCTTAGACCATGAGATCGTGTAACTCCCGGATACCGTAGGAGTGCTTTGGGTGTACCAAACATCACAACGTAACTGGGTGACTATAAAGGTGCACTATAGGTATCTCCGAAAGTGTCTGTTGGGTTGACACGGATCGAGACTGGGATTTGTCAGTCCATATGACGGAGAGGTATCTTTGGGCCCACTCAGTAATGCATCATCATAATGAGCTCAAAGTGACCAAGTGGTTGGTCACGGGATCATGCATTATGGTACGAGTAGAGTGACTTGCCGGTAACGAGACTGAACAAGGTATTGGGATACCGACGATCGAGTCTCGGGCAAGTAACGTACCGATTGACAAAGGGAATTGTATACGGGGTTGTTTAATCCTCGACATCGTGGTTCATCCGATGAAATCATCGAGGAGCATGTGGGAGCCAACATGGGTATCCAGATCCCGCTGTTGGTTATTGCCCGAGAGTCGTCTCTGTCATGTCTACGTGTCTCCCGAACCCGTAGGGTCTACACACTTAAGGTTCGGTGATGCTAGGGTTGTATGAATATGAGTATGCAGCATACCGAATGTTGTTCGGAGACCCGGATGAGATCCCGGATGTCACGAGGAGTTTCGGAATGGTCCGGAGAAAAAGAATTATATATAGGAAGTGGTATTTCGGCCATCGGGAAAGTTTCGGGGTCACCCGGTAATGTACCGGGACCACCGGAAGGGTCCCGGGGGTCCACCGGGTGGGGCCACCCATCCAGGAGGGCCCCATGGGCTGAAGTGGGAGGGGAACCAGCCCATAGTGGGCTGGTGCGCCCCCTAGGCCCACCCCCTGCGCCTAGGGTTGAAACCCTAGGGTGGGGGGGGGGGGGCGCACCACATGCCTTGGGGGGCACTCCACCCCCCTGCCGCCGCCCCCTTGGGAGATTGGATCTCCCAGGGCCGGCGCCCCCCTGGGGGCCTATATAAAGGAGGGCAGGGGGAGGGCAGCCGCACGCTGTGCATTGGCGCCTCCCTCCCCCTGCTACACCTTGTCCTCCTCCCGCAGCAGCTTGGCGAAGCCCTGCCGGAGTTCTGTTGCATCCACCACCACGCCGTCATGATGCTGGATCATCATCAACCTCTCCTTCCCCCTTGCTGGATCAAGAAGGAGGAGACGTCTCCCGTCTCGTACGTGTGTTAAACGCGGAGGTGCTGCCCGTTCAGCACTTGGTCATCGGTGATCTGAATCACGGCGAGTACGACTCCATCATCACCATCCCCTTGAACGCTTCCGCACGCGATCTACAAGTGGTATGTAGATGCAATCACTCTCCCATGACTCGTTGCTTAGATGAACTCATAGATGGATCTTGGTGAAACCGTAGGAAAATTTTAATTTTCTGCAACGTTACCCAACAATTTGGGCATAAGGGAATGCATTGTGGATTAGTTATTATATGATGGGTTGTGAGAGTGACAGAAGCTTAAACCCTAGTTTATGCGCTATTCCGTAAGGGACTGATTTTGATCCAAAAGTTTAATGCTATGGTTAGAATTTATTCTTCATACTTTTCTCATAGTTGCGGATGCTTGCGAGGGGTTAATCATAAGTAGGAGGTTGGTTCAAGTAAGAACAAAACCTAAGCACCGGTCCACCCACATATCAAATTATCAAACTAGCGAACACAAATCACACCAACATGATGAAAGTGACTAGATGAAACTCCCGTGTACGCTCAAGAACACTTTCCTTATCATAAGAGACCCTTTAGCCATTCCTTTGCCTCAAAACGATTGGGCTACCTTGCTGCACTTTTGTTACTATTATCGTTACTTGCTCGTTACAAATTATCTTGCTATAAAACTACTCGTTACTTATAATTTCAGTGCTTGCAGAAAATACCTTGCTGAAAACCACTTGTCATTTCCTTCTGCACCTTGTTGGGTTCGACACTCTTACTTATCGAAAGGACTACGATTGATCCCCTATACTTGTGGGTTATCAAGGCTCTTTTCTGGCGCCGTTGCCGGGGAGTGAAGCGCTATTGATAAGTGGAAATCGGTAAGGAAAAATTAATACTACGTGCTTAAATTTATTGTCACTTGTTACTATGGAAAACAATCCTTTGAGGGGTTTGTTCAGGGTATCTTCACCTGGACTGGAACCACAATCAGTCACCCCTCAACCTACTGCACCTACTGAAAATATTGGTTATGAAATTCCTTCGGGTATGATAAAACAAATGCTAGCTAATCCTTACCCAGGAGATGGAACAGAACATCCTGATATGCATTTGATATATGTGGAGGAAATTTGTGGATTATTTAAGCTTGCAGGTTTACCCGGAGATGAAGCTAAGAAGAAGGTTTTCCCTTTATATTTGAAGGGAAAAGCATTGGCGTGGTATAGTCTATGCGATGATATTGGATCTTGGAATTGGAATCGATTGAAATTGGAGTTTCACTAAAAAAATTATCCTATACATCTAGTTCATCGTGATCGGAATTATATATATAATTTTTGGCCTCGTGAAGGAGAAAGTATCGCTCTAGCTTGGGGGAGACTTAAGTCAATGTCACATTCATGCCCCAATCATGTGCTCTCAAGATAAATTATCATTCAGAATTTTTATGCTCGACTTTCTCATGATGACCGATCCATGCTCGATACTTCTTGTACTGGTTCCTTTATGAAGAAGACTATTGATTTCTGGTGGGATCTTTGAGAAAGAATTAAACGCGACTCTGAAGATTGGGAACTCGACGAAGGTAAAGAGTCAGGTATTATGCTTAAGTATGATTGTGTTAAATCTTTTATGAATACCGATGCTTTTCAAAAGTTTAGCAGTAAATATGGACTTGACTCTGAGATAGTAGCCTCCTTTTGTGAATCATTTGCTACTCATGTTGATCTCCCTAAAGAGAAGTTTAAATATCACCCACCTATTAAAGAAGAAATTAAATAACTGGTACCAGTTAAAGAAGAAACTACACTTTACAATGTTGATCCAGTTGTTCCTTCTGCTTATATTGAGAAACCATCCTTCCCTGTTAGGGTAAAGGAACATGCTAAAGTTTCAACTGTGGTTAACAAAATCTATATTAGAACACCTAAACTTGATGAACAAATTAAAGTAGAACCTAGTATTGCTATGGTTAAAGATCTCTTGGAAGAAGATATGGATGGACATGTTATTTACTTCTATGAAAAAGCTACTAGAATTTCCAAACCTGATAAAAAGGATAAACATAGACCTGTTGTTGGCTTTCCCATTATCTCAGTTAAAATATATCAGTGTTATCATGGTTTATGTGACACAGGTGCTAGTGTGAGTGCTATTCCTTACACCTTATATCAAGAAATTATGAAAGACATAGCACCCGCAGAGATAGAAGACATAGATGTTACGATTAAACTTGCTAATAAAGACACTATATCACCAATTGGGATTGTTAGAGATGTTGAAGTCTTGCGTGGGAAAATAAAATATCCTACTAATATTCCTGTTCTTGGTTCCCCACAAGAGGATTTTTGCACCATTATTTTTGGTAGAACTTTCTTGAACACCGTTAATGCTAAAATAGATTGTGAGAAACAAACTGTCGATGTTAGTTTTGGTGATGAGTGTCATGAGTTTAATTTCTAAGTTTAGTAGAAAGCATCATAAGGAAGAATTGCGTAGTAAGGATGAAATAATTGGTCTTGCTTCTATTGCTATACCTCCTACTGATCCACTAGAACAATATTTGCTAGACCATGAGAATGATATGAATATGCATGAAAGAAATGAAATAGATAAGATTTTCTTTGAACAACATCCTCTGCTTCAACACAAATTTCCTATTGGAACTCTAGGAGGTCCTCCTCCACCTAAAGGTGATCCTGTGTTTGAATTAAAACAATTTCCAGACACTTTGAAATATGCTTATATTGATGAGAAGAATAGATATCCTGTTATTATTAGGGCTAACCTTTCAGAACATGAAGAAGAAAGATTATTAAAGCTTCTGAAGAAGCACCGAGCTGCTATTGGGTATACTCTTGATGATTTAAAGGGAATTAGTCCCACTCTCTGTGAGCACAAAATTAATATGGAACCTGAGCTAAACCCGTTGTTGATCACCAACGACGTTTAAATCCTAAAATGGAAGAAGTGGTAAGAACTGAAATACCGATGCTTCTGGAAGCAGGTATAATCTATCCTATAGCTGATAGTAGATGGGTAAGTCATGTTCATTGTGTCCCTAAGAAGGGAGGTATTACTGTTGTTCCTAATGATAAGAATGAACTTATTCTGCAAAGAATTGTTACTGGCTACAGAATGGTAATTGGTTCTAGAAAATTAAATAAAACTACTAGAAAAGATCATTATACTTTGCCTTTTATTGATCAAATGCTAGAAAGATTGTAAAAGCATACACATTTTTGTTTCCTTGATGGATATTCTGTTTTTTCTCAAATACCTGTCACACAACCTGATCACGAGAAAATCACCTTTACTTGTCCTTCTGCGGCTTATGCTTATAGACGTATGACTTTTGGTTTATGCAATGCACCTGCTACCTTTCAAAGATGTATGACTGCTATATTCCCTGATTGTTGTGAAAAGATTGTTGAGGTTTTCATGGATGATTTTTCCATTTATGGAACTACTTTTGATGATTGCTTAAGCAACCTTGATCAAGTTTTGTAGATATGTGAGCAAACTAATCTTGTCTTGAATTGGGAGAAGTGCCATTTTATAGTTCACGAAGGTATTGTCTTGGGGCATAAAATTTCTGAACGGGGTATTGAGGTGGATAAAGCTAAAGTTGATGCAATTGAGAAAATGCCATGCCCCAAAGATATCAAAGGTCATGCTGGTTTCTATAGGAGGTTTATTAAATACTACTCTAAAATTTCTAGGCCTCTTACAAATCTTTTACAAAAGGATGTTCCATTTGTTTTTTATGATGATTATGTAGAAGATTTTGAAACACTTAAGAAAGCCTTGATTTCTTCACCTATTGTTAAACCACCTGATTGGAACTTGCCTTTTAAAATTATGTGTGATGCTAGTGATTATGTTGTTGGTGTTGTTCTAGGATAAAGAGTTGATAATAAATTAAATGTTATTCATTATGCTCGTAAAATTCTAGACAGTGCTCAACGAAATTATGCTACTACTGAAAAAGAATTCTTAGCAGTGGTGTTTGCTTGTGATAAATTCAGATCTTATATTGTTGATTCTAAAGTAACTGTTCACACCAACCATGCTGCTATAAAATATCATATGGAAAGGAAAGATGCTAAACCTAGACTCATTAGACGGGTTCTCTTGCTGCAAGAATTTGAATTACATATCATGGATAGGAAGGGAGGTGAGAACCCCGTGGCTGATAACTTGTCTAGGCTAGAAAACATTCATGATGTCCCACAACCTATTAATGATAGTTTTCCTGATGAGCAATTAGTTGCAATAAATGTTTCTCATAACACTCCTTGGTATGCTGACTATGCTAATTACATTGTTGTTAAATATATAACACCTAGCTTCACATACCAACAAAAGAAAAAAAATTCTTCTATGATTTAAGACATTACTTTTGGGATGACCCACATCTTTATAAAGAAGGAGTAGACGGTATTATTAGACGTTGTGTACCTAAGCATGAAGAGGGACAAATCCTATGGAAATGTCACTTTGAAGCTTATGGAGGGCATCATGCGGGAGACAGAACTGCTCACAAGGTATCACAATCCGGATTTTATTGGCCTGCTCTCTTCAAGGATGCCCATAAGTTTGTTTTATCTTGTGATGAATGTCAAAGTATTGGTAATATTGGTAAGCGTCAGGAAATGCCTATGAATTATTCTCTTGTTGTTGAACCATTTGATGTTTGGGGCTTTGATTATATGGGACCTTTTCCTTCCTCTAATGGGTATACACATATTTTGGTTGCTGTTCATTATGTTACTAAGTGGGTAGAAGTTACTCCAACTAGTAGTGTTGATCACAACACCTCTATTAAAATGCTTAAAGAAGTTATTTTTCCAAGGTTTGGAGTCCCTAGATATTTAATGACTGATGGTGGTTCACACTTTATTCATGGTGCTTTCCGTAAAATGCTTGCTAAGTATGATGTTAACCATAGAATTGCATCACCTTATCATCCTCGGTCTAGTGGTCAAGTTGAACTTAGCAATAGAGAAATAAAGTTAATTTTACAAAAGACTTTCAATAGGTCCTGGAAGAATTGGTCTAAGAAATTAGATGATGCACTTTGGGCTTATATAGCCGCATATGAAAATCATATGGGTATGTCTCCATATAAAATGGTTTATGGAAAAGCTTGCCATTCGCCTCTTGAGTTAGAACATAAAGCATATTGGGCAATTAAAGCACTCAATTATGATTTCAAACTTGCTGGTGAAAAGAGGTTATTTGATATTAGCACACTAGATGAATGGAGAACCCAAGCTTATGAAAATGCCAAGTTATTTAAAGAAAAAGTTAAAAGATGGCATGATAAAAGAATCCAAAAGCATGAGTTCAAAGTTGGAGAATATGTTCTTTTGTACAACTCTCGTTTCAGATTCTTTGCAAGAAAATTCCTCTCCAAATGGGAAGGACCCTATGTTATCGAGGAGGTTTATTGATCTAGAGCCATCAAAATAAATAATGCCGAGGGTACCAACCCGAAGGTTGTCAATGGGGAAAGAATAAAACATTATATCTCATGTACGCCCACTAATGTTGAAAGCAATATTATCAAAACTATGACACCGGAAGAGCACATAAAGGAAACCTTCCAAAATACTCCAGAATCACAAACAAGAGGAGGTACATGATACGGTAAGTAAATGGACTCCGAAAAATCCGCAAAAATGTTTTTTGTCAGTTTTGGAATCTTTAAAAAATTAGGAAAATAAGAAACTACCAGGAAGGTGACCCTAGTGGGCACAAGACTCCAGGGCACGCCTGCCAGGCGCACCCAGGTGGGTTGTTCCCACCTCGGGTACCTTCCGAACTCCATTTTTCTTAGTTTGCTTGTTTCCCAAGATAAAAAAATCTATCCCTCGAATCTATTGACCAACGTATCGTGAAGAAATCTTCTGTTTTCTTTTCTTGCTATTTTCCTGACAAATCTGAAATATGTCATCCCAAGACTCGGAGGGTGAGAGCTATGTTGCGGATTATATCGCAAACCCCAAGGCTTAAGGCGATGTCGAGCACTATAGCTGGACTTCAGAGGAAGAGGAAGACTGTGATCCTAAAGTGGAGGAAGAGACGAGCTCAGACGTGGATGAAGTCCCATTACTCTCAACCTGGGGACATGCACGTGGAATTCAAGAAGTCAAGCCTCCCCAACAAAGCAAAGAAGCCTAAGACCTAGTTTATCCCCTTTCGTCTTTTGCGGGAAAACAAGCAATATTTGTGCAAAAAGGTATTGGAGCTTGAGCAGGAGATCGATGAATTGAAGGAGGAAAATTGCATCCTCAAGCGTAAGCTAAGGAAGAAGGACAAACCCTCTACAACATCACCACCACCTCCTTCTTCATCACCAAAAGAAACTTGAGTATCGGGTATGGGAACTCCCCTTGGCTTGTGCCAAGCTTGGGGGAGGTGTCCCGGTATCGTATCACTTCCACTATCTTTTGCCTTTACTTTTCTTAGTTCGATCCATAATTATCTTTTTCTTTAGATGAATAAAATTTTAGTTCGATCCTTTCTTTTTGAGAGTTTGCTTAGTGATCTACCCTTGTAATCGTGTGCGAGATATATAATAAAGCTTAGTTGAGTTTCAATAAAAAGAAAGGAAATAAATGAAAAATATCATATGCTAATGTCATGGTAAGTAATGACATCACATAAGGAAGAGTATAAGTAGAAAAATTTATTGAATATTTACAAACATAGCATTGGTCAATGATGCAATTCATGGAAGAATTAATAAACGAAGAGAAGATTCACATGCAAATACACTATCTTGGACATCTTTTGTGATTGTGAGCCCCCGTCAAAATATTATATGCCAAAATTGTTGGTGTTGGACAAGGAAGACAATGTAATGATTTATGTTTGTTCATATTCACATAGAAGTTATATTGTCATAGATCCTTTAACATGTGGTGCTTGCCCCTATCTTTGCTAGCCAAAAATTCCGATCTAAGTAGAGATACTACTTGCGCATCCAAAAACTCTTAAACCCAAATCTCATTTTGAGAGTCCACCATACCTATCTATGGATTGAGCAAGCTCCTTCAAGTAAGTTGTCATCATTTCAATAAGGCAATAAAAATTGCTTCTAAAAGTGTTAGATCATTTAGTGTAATAGAAAATTGTGCAGTGTACGAACTTGTGATGGCAAGGAATAAAAGCAACAGACTGCATAATAAAGGTTGCTATCACAAGGGGCAATATAACGTGACATTCTTTTGCACTAAGAGATTGACCAAAAAAAATTAAGCGCATGGCAACCTCTGCTTCCCTTTGCGAAGGGCCTATCTTTTACTTTTATGTATTTACTTTTATGCAAGAGTCAAAGTATTTCTCTCTATTTTTTTCTCTTTTGGCAAGCATCATGTGGTGAGGAAAGATCTAGGCACATATATCTAGTTGGATATGGGTGGCATGAGCTATTATTGTTGACATCACTCTTGAGGTGAATACGTTGGGAGGCGAACTATAAGCCCCTATCTTTCTATGTGTCCGGTTGAAATGTTTTGCTCATGTGTATGTGGTGAGTGTTAGCAATCGTAGAAGACTATATGATGGTTGAGTATCTGGACTTGCCAAAAAGGCTCCAATACGTGACCCTTCCTAACAAGATAATGAATTGTAGTTGCAAACTTGACTGAGAACATAGTTTGTTACTATCCAATAGAATTTATGCTTTATACTTCGATGTTGTGATGAATTGTTACTTATTCATGAGAAGTCTATGATAAAAGCTCTATGAAAAAAGCTTTATGTTAAAGTTTTTTGCTGTTATAATAATATTTATACATGATGCTTCTATATCCGTATTTTGTTTTTATCGACACCTCTCTCTCTAAGCTTGTGGACATGTTTTTCGATTTCGGTTTCGGTTGAGGACAAGCAAGGTCTAAGCTTGGGGGAGTTAATACGTCCATTTTGTATCATGTTTACCTACTATTATTCATATTGTTCTTATGTACAATAATGCTTTCTGGAGTATTTCTAATGCATTTTCTCTCATAATATTCAAGGTACACACAAAGAGGGAGAATATCGGCAGTTGGAATTCTGGACCTGAAAAAGCTACGTTAGGCTACCTATTCTACACAATTCCAAATGAGCTAAAACTTTATGGAGAGGATTTATGGAATATTGCTACCTCTTGAGCTTGCGTTGGTTTTTCTCTTGAAGAGGAAAGGGTGATGCAGCAAAGTAACGTAAGTATTTCCCTCAGTTTTGAGAACCAAGGTATCAATCCAGTAGGAGACTACGCAACAATTCACCGAATACCTGCACAAACAAACACCAACTTGCAACCAACGCGACAAAGGGGTTGTCAATCCCTTCACGGTTATTCACAAAGTGAGATCTGATAGAGATGGATAAACGGTAAAGTAATATATTTGGTATTTTTGGTTTTGGAACGGAAAGTAAAGATTGCCAAATAAAGGAACGACGATAGAAATTGGCAAGTTGACAGGAAACTAATATGATGTGAAATAGACCTGGGGGCCATAGGTTTCACTAGAGGCTTCTCTCAAGGTAGAAATTATTATAGTGGGTGAACAAATTACTGCCAAGCAATTGATATAAAAGCGCAAAGTTAGGACAATATCTAAGGCAATGATCATGAATATAGGCATCATGTCCGTGTCAAGTAGACCGAAACATTTCTGCATGTACTACTATTACTCCACACATCGACCGCTATCCAGCATGCATCTACAGTATTAAGTTCATAAGAACAGAGTAATGCATTAGGCAAGATGACATGATGTAGAGTAATTAACTCAAGCAATATGATGAAAACCCCATCTTTTTATCCTCGATGGCAACAATACAATATGCACCTTGCTGCCCCTACTGTCTTTGGGAAAGTACACCGCAAGATTGAGCCCAAATCTAAGCACTTCTCCCATTGCAAGAAAAACCAATCTAGTTGGCCAAACCAAATCGATAGTTCGAAGAGACTTGCAAAGATATCAAATCATGCATATAAGAATTCAAAGGAGATTCAAATAATATTTATAGATAAGCTGATCATAAACCCACAATTGATCAGATCTCGGCAAACACACTGCAAAATAGTATTACAGCGAATAGATTTCCAAGAATATCAAGAAGAACTTTGTATTGAGAATCAAAGAGAGAGAAGAAGCCATCTAGCTACTAGCTATGGACCCGTAGGTCTGAAGTAAACTACTCACGCTTTATCGGAGCTGCAATGGTGTTGATGTAGAAGCCCTCCATGATCGAATCCCCCTCTGGCCGGATGCTGGAAAAGTCCCCAAGATGGGATCTCATGGGTACAGAAGGTTGCGGCGGTGGAAAAGTGGTTTCTTGGCCGTCAGTGTCAAAACTGGTCGATCTCGGGTAGGGGGTCCCGAGCTATGCGTCTGAGGATCGAAGGCAACAGGAGACAAAGGGGACACGATGTTCACCTAGGTTCGGGCCCTCTTGATGGAGGTAAAACCCTACTTCCTGCTTGATTGTCTTTGATGAGTATAGGGGTTACAAGAGTTGATCTACCTCAAGATCGTAATGGCTAAACCCTAGCCGTCTAGCCTATATGGATTCTGATGATCCCTATGGACTAAACCCTTTGGTTTATATATACACCAGAGGGATACAGAGTCGGTTTACAAGGGAAGGAAACAGTACATCTGGACTCCAATCTTGCCGTCCACGCATCCAGGAGTCATACCCGAACACGGGGGATGATCTTCCATTTTTATCTTCAAGGCCCACCAACCCGGCCCATATCGAATAGGCCGAACACCTAAGGACCCCCGAATCCAGGTCCCCCTCAGTAGCCCCTAAACTTGCCTTCAATGAAGATTAGTATCCCGCTTATATCTTCGCTTTAAAAGGCGGGTTCTTCATTATACTTCGGATGGATGACAGTCCGGTTTTGACCTCTGTGTTCTGCCTTTGTGATTCCTTCCTATTGTCGCCTCGATTTCCATGCACCGGGCGAATGCAAACGGTTCATGATTTTTTGCAAATAAGCCCCTTATCATGCTCGGGCGGCACCTATATAAGGAGGGTAGATCCCCAAATGCCATCTCACATCGCGGAAAGAGAAAACGTCAAGATTAGCTACGAAAAAGCCTTCCAACATGGCCAGTGCCCAGGCTCTTCTTCGCGTCCCCATGGCCCTCAAGAGGGCGATTGGCAGAGCTGCTCAGTGCATCATCTTCAGTTGAGTCGACTCTAGACGCAGGGCCATCTTCCCCTTGCAGATCTAGTCTATGTTCGAATGGGATTGGCCTCAATCGGCAATGACGTGATGGTTGATAATTCCCCGAACCCCAATAAGGAGGAGAGGGTGTGCTTCATCCCATTCCTGTTGCGGTGCCTAAGATTTCCAGTCCATCCCTTCCTCTGGGGACTATTGGAATTTTACGACATTCAACTACACAACCTTACCCTAGGTTCGATTCTACACATCTCGGGTTTCGTCGCCTTCTGCAAACTGTTCTTAGGCATCGAGGCCCTTTTTGAACTATGGAGAAAGTTCTTTTGCCTCCTTCCCCACCATCGAGGAGGCTCTATATTTGAAGTGGGCGGTGCCGAAGTATGGCGTATTGCCGGATCCAGATACCTCGTTGGAACTCCCAAAGAGATATACCCACAGTGGTGTTCAGAGTGGTTTTATATGGACGACGTCCCACTGCCGGACCCAGTTCGGCGTGGCCTTCCTAAATTTTCCAGCACTCCTCTAAGGAAGCGCCTCAATTGGCGCCCCCGAAGTCCTAAGGAGAAGGACTATGCGGAAATAAAAAGATTAGTCAGCAAGGTCAGATTATTGGTCAATAACAAGCTCTTGATAATCGAGGTTATGGCCATTGCAATAAAAAGGTGCGTCCAGCCTCTCCAGTCCAGAGTAACTCCTTTGTGGTGCTACAACGGAGAAGACGACGCGTCTCATTATAGACGCAAGGGTCCGAATACCCCGGCCGAACTGGCAGTGATCTTGACCGATCTATATAAGGGCGAAGAGGAAGACTTTCTCCGCTTAAACTAATGGGAGGGTTACTCCATGTACAACCCCATTGAATGGGTAAGATTTTGATTGCGTGTGCTGCCTTATTGCTATCACGGCATGCTAATCCAATTTGTTCTTTGTTAAAACAGTCATGGCGGAAGATGATCGAGGACGTTCACTATCCTGCCCCACAGCCAGAGGATCACAATCGCGATGCAGATCTTGGTTTTCGCGAGGATCTGGATATATACATAGAGTTCGCTGATGGGGTATTTTATCAAGCGAGCTTTGACAGCTTTGAAGTGGCTATCACCGCCGACTACCCCAGCCCCTATCCCTTCACCATCGTAAGTATTCGAAGGCCACTTTTGAAAAATAAATCCCTACTTGCACCTTTGTCCATTATACTGATCCGAACTTAAAAGGATCGATGCTCGGCGGATCATACTTCCTCGAGGGCGGCCCCTACACAGGGTAATCATTCAAAATGAAAGGATACTGGGAGCACTGTAGGAACCTCACAGTCTTCCAAGAGGTATGTCCGCTTAATATATGCCTGGGCACAAGTTCGGATTGTTTAAAGTCTCTTTTTATCCTTGATTTCAGGAGAAACACGCGGCATACGGTGGGAAAATGCCCTGCTAGCCGAATGTCAGCCAATCCGGTGTTGGACTCGCCTACTAGGACGAGGTCCGATGCAATGCCAGTACCACCGCCTCATGAGAATTTGGATGACGTATCTGTCACCAATTCCGAGGTGGAGAGCGTGATGAATCACCGTCGATTCAAAGAGGCCATGCGTGCTCCGGCCTTTTCCGTGCAAGAATTTACCACACTCAGCTCGGTGGATGCATATATACTAACCGCTCGAGACGGACTTGCCATAGTCACTCAACTATTCTCAAAGGATATACAGGTAAGAGTTTATGTAGTTTTGATAGTCGCATGCCAGTAGCCCCCAAGACTTGAACCGGTGAGGTAAACCGATTTAAGGATCGATATGACCCGCAGGTTCTCAGAGAGAAGAATACTGCGCTATCCCGGCAGCTGATGATAAACCAGACGCAGCTAAATGTCGTCACCACCAAACTGGCGGAAATGAAAAAGGCCGCAATGAGTACGTCTGAGAAGAAAAAACATGAGGGGGAAAGGACAAACAATTCGAAGAGATAGAGAGATTAAAGGCTCGGTTATCAGCCGCTCAAAAAGAAAATGAGAAGTTGAAGGGCGGCATTTTTGATACATTTAAAACCACCATAGGGGCTCATGTTTAGTCCATAGTTTGGAATTTCATATCTCTGTTGCTGTAGGTCTATTAACTGGTCGGCCGGAAGAAGAAGTATCTGGATTCCAAGGCGATGTGCTGAAGGAACTGTTCATGGTACATGCTCAGGCCCGGAAAGCCATGAGGAGTATGGTCAAGGCATTATGGCCATCCGATACCCCTCCAGAAAGTATGGAGGGCCTGGCAAACCTGTTCAAAGGTGCCCGGTGCCGCTTTGAGCTATGGAAGACATCCGCCTGCCATGAAGGTGCATGAGAAGCCTAGGCTATGGTGAAAACTCGCTTCACCAAGCTAGATCCAAATCAAGTGGCCTGAGTGGGATCGCAGGGACCAGATGGGAAAGAAATTCCATTGAATTTGGTGTATGACCAAGTAATGATAGCTGCAAAGTATTCGCAGGAAGACTGTAGGTTTTACAGTCTTATAAATGGAATAGATAAGGAATAGGCATTTGATTCAATGTATTAATGTATTTTATGATCAACCTATACCTTTATCCGAACATGTGGAAAGTTTGTCATCGCAGGCTTTCGGCTTTAACCTCCAAACCAAAATGGTGGAGTGCTTCCGGATACTATTTTGGAATGAAAAGAAGCATTCACTATGTCCGGAAACCAGGCCACCCAGCCGATGTGCTCGAACAGACAAAAAATTGAGTTCAGGGTGTATGTTATATTACATATGTAAAAAACATCTTCCAAGGAGAATAGTTCCGTTAAGGGTTCCTTTCCTTGGGTTGGCATGCTTTAATTATGCGTGCCTGGGCTTTGGTCCGCAATACGGAAAATGTTGTCCTGTATGTTTGAAGAATTACCAGAATGTAACAATCTGTCCTTTGATTACTGACCAATTATTCTCTTAAGAATGCTAACTTTCGGCTTCACCCGTCTAAGGTACAGGTCCGGATTATCCGGTTGTAACAATCATAGAGGTGCTCCCTTTATGCCCTAGCCGAACAATCGGGAACGTAGGGCATAAACACAGGAGCAAGGCAACCCAGCTTGGCAAAAACTTAAGTCATAGAGGTGCATATAATGGAAAAAAGAGTGTATATGAACAAACGATGTATACATTGTGAGATCCAGGCTCTGAATAATAATATGCTTCGGTCAAAGATGCCCCTAGGCATCATGGGGTGTATACATTTTAGGATGTAGACCCAGTAAGCGTTTGGTATATCCAAACATACCCTGGGAATCATACAGAAACGAGGAAAGAAAAAGAAATGAAGAGGAGAAAAAATGAAAAAGAAACATGTCCAAACTTATGCGTAGAATCTTCGGAGCCACGCATCGTTCCATGGATTCGGCTCTAGGCGATTATCTGATGCATTACGAAGGTGATAGGCCCCTCCTATGAGAACTTCATCTATAATGAAGGGCCCCTCCCATTTTGGTTTGAGCTTGTCCTTCTTCTTCTTCTTTGGGAGGCGTAGAACAAGTTTGACAACATTATAAGTCTTGGCCCGCACTTCTCTGCTTTGGTATCGCCGGGCCTATTGTTGATAAAATGCAGAACAGGCTTTTGCAATATCATGCACCTCCTCCAGGCCATCTAGGTCATCCTGCTGATGAGAGCTCGGCCTCTCTCTCTCTCTTCATACATGCGCACTCGAGGTGAGTCGTGAATAATGTCGCATGGCAAGACAGCCTCTGCGCCATACACAATAAAAAAGGGTGTGTATCCAGTCATGCGATTGGGCGTAGTCTGCAGTCCCCAGAGTACGGAATCGAGTTCCTCGACCCAGTGTTTATCTGACTCCCATAGGGATCGCACTAGTCTAGGTTTGATGCCGCTCATTATTAGGCCATTAGCCCATTCGACCTGACCGTTTGTTTGAGGGTGATATACGGAGGTGTAATCAAACTTAATGCCCAGATTAGCACACCAATTTTTCACCTCATCGGTTGTGAAATTAGAGCCATGCACTACTGCAGGTTGCTGCTAACGTGACACTACGATCAAAGACCCTTCGACGAAACTCTATGTGATGCCATAATCGCAAACGATGGTGTAAAACAACCGTCAAAAAAGGTGAAAAACATCTCCGATGGAGGATGCATCAAACACGCTTCAGATTATAGTTGCGTGTGTGATTCAGGGCATACGGTTCAGTTCAATTAACCATTTTTGATGAGGACGAACAAAAGAAACGGGCAGCCAGATGAAGGTGTGTGCGATGTACAGCATGCGGTTCACTCGGATGAACTATTTGTGATTAGGAAACACAAAATAGACGGTCAGCCAGATGAAGGTGTGTGCGATATACGGCATGCGGTTCACTCGGATGAATTGTTTGTGTTGAGACAAGAGAACAGAAACGGTTCAATTAAGAAGACGTGTGTGTTGTGCGATGGGTATATATATATGTATGTATGTATGTATGTATGTATGTATGTATGTATGTATGTATGTATGTATAGGGCTGGACTATTATGTTACGCATAATAGAATATTATTCTGTTACCCCCCCGCCCCGCCCCCTATAGGCGCGACGCGCACAACACCGTAGGATCCCCCCGACCCCAACGCGCCTTCTTCTCCTGGAGGCTAGCGTCGTGGGCGAGCGAGCGACCGCGGCAGCCGGAGCGAGGGATCCCGCGGCGCCGTTACTGGCCGGCGACGGATCCGCAACCGCCTCCTCCATCCTTCTGTCGCCGGATCTAGTGACGGGGTCGTGATCCCCGCCTCCTGCGTCCCTCCATCGCCGGATCCATCGTCGGGGTCGTGATCCCCGCCTCCTATCTCCCTCCGCCGCAGGATCCATCGATAGGGTCCTGATCCCTGCCTCCTTTCTCCCTCCACCGCAGGATCCATCGACAAGGCCGTGATCCCCACCTCCTGCCTCCCTTCGTCGCCGGATCCATCGACGGGTCTGTCATCCCCGGCTCCTGCCTCCCTCCATTGCCGGGGCTCCTTCTCCGGGGCAGTGATCCCCGCAAGGTGCTGCCTCAACGAACCTCTTCGCTAGATGTCCACGACAAGTAGGAGTTGCGTCAATGGCGCTGCCTCCCAAGAACATGCCAGTAAGACGCCCACGAGAGGTAGAAGAAGAAGTCACTACACTGGAGGTAATGTCTACTTCCCACGTTTGTGTCAGTCCATCAGTTCATCAGTCCTACTATGAAGAAGAACCCGATGGTACATTACAAATGCTTGCATTAGTTCATTGACACGCCTGCCGCTTGATGCACGAGTAGGATGTCGAGGTTACTGTCAGTACATCTAATATGCTAGCTTCAGTTCAAGTAAAAAAAACTTAAACATATACATCAGTCCAAGTAGATAGTGATAAGGTTCAACTACCACTAAAAGTTGTATGTTGTTATTTCTAGGAGTACAAGTCATGTAGTTGCGTCAGTTCGAACCAGTAACAAAACTGTTACTGGAAAAAAAAATATAAAATTGCTACATAGTAAGTTCAATGATACATAAACTAGCAGTACTTGTAATGTAGATGCATTGATGCATGATTAGGATGTCGAGGTTACTGTCAGTACATCTAGTATGCTAGCTTCAGTTCAAGTAATAAAAACTTAAACATATGCATCAGTCCAAGTAGATAGTGATAAGGTTCAGCTACCACTGAAAGTTGTATGTTGTTATTTCTAAGAGTACAAGTCATGTAGTTGCGTCAGTTCGAACGAGTAACAAAACTGTTACTGGACAAAATATAAAATTGCTACACAGTAAGTTCAATGATACATAAACTAGCAGTACTTGTTATGTAGATGCATTGATGCACGATTAGGATGTCGAGGTTACTGTCAGTACATCTAATATGCTAGCTTCAGTTCAAGTAAAAACACTTAAACATATGCATCAGTCCAAGTAGATAGTGATAAGAGAGTGCCACAGTTACACAGTAAGTTCAATGATACATAAACTAGGAGTACTTCTAGTGTAGTTGCATAAGTTATAGACGAACAAAAGAGAAGTCATGCATGAGTTCAATGTCCAGTTTACAAGCAGTGCTAAAAAACAGTACATCAGTACATCAGTGTTGAACATGAACGTTCATCAGTTCGACTGAAAACGAAACCAGATTAATCCCAAAACTGTTGAATGTCATTTGCAGAAGCATGCAAGGTGGCGCACACAGCGAGCATTTGATGATCCAAATAGATATGGGGCACCACCTGGTTGGGTAACACCAGAAATACCGCCTGGATATTTCAACAATACAGGCAGATTTCAAGATACACTGCAATCATCAGAAGCACGGACAGGTTCTTCTATATAGCAAACACCAATATCTGGGAATGCAAGCTTTGCAGCTGCTGGGTTGCAACAAGGCCAACAATATCACCAACAACAAATGTTTTCCTTCCCCAGTGCATGCAAAAAGCCAAGGACATGAAGCCGTGGATGGGTTGCAACAAGGCTTCCACCAGTCGCTCCGTCAACATCAATCATCCATGCTGCAAAAGCGGTTGCAACGGGAAGACCAGGGCAAAGAGACAGAAATTTTGGCCACTCTAGCAGGTTCAAAAGTACAAGATATGAGCCATATAGACAGGAGCAACCTCACAATGAATCTGAGGGGAGATAGCCGTACAACGAGAGACGGATATCTTCGTCAATGTTGCTCCCTCCAAGAGATGCATTGCTGCATGTGCCAAGGGTGACACCACCCGCGCCCATAAACCAGGGAGAACAACAAACACCGGAGGCAGCGCAGAGCTGTATACATGTAAGTATCCATATAGAAAAAAAAACATACAAGCACAGTCCATACCATGGTGCTGTGACCACCCCCATCTAAAATTTTTATAACTACGTTTTTGTTTGATCACTATTGCGTGCAGCCACCTGGCATTGAAGCTTACATTCTGCCAAGGCTAGAGATGAGGTTTGAAACTTTCGAAGAAACAAAGAACTTCTACAACGTATATGCGAAGCACGCGGGTTTTGCTGTCAGGGAAGGCCCCAAGATTAAGACCAGAGCCTACCTTTATTGCACGTGCCATGGAGTTTATGAATCAAAGATGTTTGAAGCAAATAGACAGCGTAACAAGATGACAGCCAGAACTAACTGCTGGGCTAAAATGAGGCTGAAGAAGGAATAGGATGGAACATTTGTCGTAAAAGAGACAGTCTGGGAACACAACCACGTGCTACAGCTCACCGCAGAAATGCTTGTCTTCTTGCACTCCCACAAAAACTTTGACAAAACAATCTTTGAGTACGTCAAGTACCTGCAGTTCAAAGGCGTTAAACACGTGCAAATCATGAGCATACTGGGCGGTGATGACCCTGGTAGCTACTTCCTCAAAATGAATGCCAAAGACCTGATTAACCTGTAAGTACAAACTTGTTCTCCTCCCATGAACCGCCTCTGTCTTTTTTCCTCTGTCAGTACAAACATATTACGCAACGCATGACCTGACGCCAGTTCAACATGCATTTTTCAATGAACTTTTAATATGCAGGAAAGCAAATAATTCAAGGATTGATGATGTGGATGATGTCCTAAATACTGTCAACTTCTTTAGGGAGATGAAAGCTATAAACAGGGAATTTTTCTGTGACATGCAACTCGATGAGTCCGACAGAGTTGAGAACATATTCCAGGCGAACACAAGCTGCCGAGGGGCATATCAGGACATCGGGAACTACGTAACGTTTGACACAACATATAAGACCAACAAGTACCATATGCCACTTGGGGTGTTTGTCGGAACTAACAACCACTTATAGACTACATTCTTTGGTTTTGACCTGACAAGAGATGAGGATGCAGATTCATTCAAGTGGCTGTTCAAGACATTTTTAAGGTGCATGAGAAGGAAGGCTCCTACATGCATCCTCACAGGTACAACCGCTAAAACCACCCCCAACAACCATCCCCCATCCAAAAAATAAAAGGAAAATAACACAGTAAAAATGTTGTATCAGTTCTATTGGTATATATGCACAACCATCTGCTGACCACCCCAAGTCTATTCTATCATTACCAGACCAGTGCCCGGCAATGGCTTTGGCGATCGCAGATGTTTTCAAGAACATAGTACATAAGCTATGCCGCTGGCACATTATGAAGAAGTACAAGGAACACCTCGCGTACCTGTATTACCTGCACGATGACTTTAAGGATGAATTCAGATCAATGCTCAACTGGCCCCTCATGCCAACTGAGTTTGAGGATGCCTGGAAAAGACTCATGGATAAGTACAACCTCCACGATGATGCCACAATGGTGGGCATGTGGAACGAGCGTGAGAGATGGATATCAGCATACTTCACAGAAATTTTTTGCTCTAAAATGACATCCACACAGCAAAGTGAGAGCATGAACTATGTGCTCAAGAAGAACTACGTAAGTGAGAGACATAACCTACACCGGTTTGTCAGCCAGGTAAACTCCTGCATCAAAACCAGGAGGCAGACAGAGAACCAGGAGACAATGGGTAACCGGGTATAGCTCTATCACTTGTCGTAAGACAAAAAATTACATGCTTACTAAAGTAAAACTTAATTAGAAGTTTTTGCTGCGAGAAAACTAACAATTTGGTCATCATTCTTGCATGTGCAGAAGGAACAAAACACGCTGACCTTCTATGGGTTTGACACCCAGATGGCAAAGCTGTACACACGAGATGTGTACAGCAAGATCAGAAATAGGCTAAAACTGAGCACACTATTCACGGCGACAGAGACGGAAGAGCCCACAAAGTACCTCGTGCGCTACAAGCACCCGCAAAAACTGTCTGTGTGGGCTCAAGACGCGTTCCAGGTGGTTGGAGACCCCGTGGGAGAAACATATGAGTGCAAGTGCAGGATATGGGACCACACAGGTGAGGACTACAAAAAAGATGTTACATACTGTACTACTTTTTTGCAAAGTTTTTGTTTGAATGAAATGACAAAAAACATGCACCTCTTCCAAAAACAATACAGGTCTTTTCTGCGTGCATGTCCTGTGCATGATGCAGAAAATTGAGGCTGCCAGCGTTCCAGAGAAATACATTCTCAAGAGATACACCAAACGCCTGAACATCCAGCCAACATTTGACAGAAATGACTTGAGGACAGTAGCGTCAAACAAGGCATCCGAATACTGCATTGAAAGCTCACTACTGACGCTGAACATGAGGGTGCACAGAAAAAGCTTGAGAAGCCAAGAGCAAATGGAGAGGTCGCGGGTCGTCATGGACAAACTTGAAAAAGAACTCGACGCCATTCATTCTGCTGAAAATGGAGGTGTCGCGGACAATGAAGCCATTGAGCAGGATATTGCTACAATGTTATCCGAGATGAACCATCTGGGAGCTATTGACCCATTTGACAATGAGGAAGAGGAGCAACAGCAACTGGAGCTTGCCCATGTGCACACTCAAGAGCACCAACAAACTCACATGCGAGATCATGAGCTTGATGGTGCTGTAGGCGAAAGACATGACAATAGCACATCCTACCAGCAGCAGCAGGAAAGGGTGATTAAACCACCCATATTCTCAAACACGAAGGGGAGGAAGAGCAAGACGCAAGCAACAGCCAAAAAGCCACCACGCCCCATCAAGTGCATGGAATTTGGCCCAGACGGCAAACCTCTCGGGATAAGGGAATGCGGATTCTGCAACGTCGTGATCAACCATAACTACCGCACATGCCCACTCCGCACAGATGCCACTGTCAACAAGAACAAGCAGATTGGTGCCACCCAACTTTCTACCAATGAAGACAACACACGTAACAGCTACACTTGCCGCAAGTGTCGGGGAACTGACAGACATAATGCCCGCACGTGCAAAGTGGGCAAGGAGGTCAGTGGAGCTGAACAGAAACATGGCAAGGTACAGAGTTCCAAGCAACCAAATGAAGACGGTGAAGAAGAAGAGTTTGACAAGAATGACGACCAATCAGAGGAAGACAATGAAGATGACAGTGTCGGGGGCGAGGAAACTGAAACTGACGATGAAGCTGCCAAGGCTCAACCTGGAAAGGGCGCCGGCAAGGCAGAACATTCGGGGACAGTTAGGAGAAGCTCAAGACTAAACAATACATAGTGGTTATCCTGCTGCGTCAACTAAAAAAAACCTTTTAGTCTCAGTTGCATCGGCCCACAATGAGGAAACATTTCAGAAACACTGGCATTACCAAAACTTATTTAGCTTTATCATTGATTTCTCGATCAGTACTATAATTAAGATATAAAAAATTCTGATTTGTGCCCGCTGGAGCAGTGACAATATTATGTAAACCATTTGATAATCATTTTCAATGAAGTCACAAATATGTTTGAAAAAACTTATCTGGAGATATCTGACGCAAAGTGCTACTGTCAACCAGTAACTCAGCAAAAAAAATATGTCAAGGAAAAAATTAAACTCTTGTAGTACATCAGTACTGATAACTCTCAGTCGTCAGTACAAGGCAGAGTACACATCAGTACTGATATAATTTCTGATTTGTGCCCGCTGGAGCAGTGACATTATTATGTAAACCATTTGATAATCCTTTTGAAAATAGTCACAAATAAATTTGAAAAACTTATCTCGATATATATGACGCAAATGCTACTGTCGAGTAGTAACTCAGCAAAAATATGTCAAGGAAAAATTTAAACTCTTGTAGTACATCAGTACTCATAATTCTCAGTTGTCAGTACAAAGGCATAGTTAAACAAACACACCCGTGAATGACTCAAAGAAAACATCGTTTTGAAAAAACAAAGCTATGCCTGCTTCTGCCAGTCCCAATTCAGAAAGACCATCAGTACATAAAAATAATTACCTCAAGCAAAATGCAAATATAATACATCTTGTACTGATGAAAATCTAATTAATCTGTAAAAAATACTCACAGATTATCTGGATATAAACAATCCTTTAAAAAATACGAAAATTGTTTAAAAAAACATTAGCACCACACATAGTCTCACTGGTATTTGGTATGTTCAATTACAATTCAATCACCAGTCTAAGTACGATAATAGAGGAGTTCAGACCTCCATCAACACCGACCCTAACACGTGCAAGTGGGATAAGGAGCTGATAAGTACAACTTGACTATATGAATCGGTGCAATAGTAAAATGCCATCATCACCACTTCAGAGACGTGCAAGCGGGATTTAGCAGGTCATAAGTACAGCTTGACAAGACTAGTCAGTTCAACAGTAAAAACCATTTAACTTGGACGGTTAGTTCTTCGACGCCTCCACCCGCGCCACCCACTGAGCGGTTGCCACAAGGGACTACAAACGGTGACCCCATGCCACAACACCCACTACACCCACGCCCCCAACAAACCGCCTCCCACAAATTCCCGTCCACACACTGCAAAAAAACCCATTATCTTCCATCTCTCCCTCATTCCCACAAACCACCATTGCCGCTTCCATCTCCATTGCACACAAACCAAAAACATCTCTCTCCCAAGCCCACAGTCATCGGAGGAAGGCGATGGCAGAGGAACTGTCCGCCAAGCATCATCATGCCGAGACGTCGGACAAGAGCAGAAACCTCGTCGACATTCACGTCCCCGGCGATAAGCGCGAGTACACAACAACCCTCAAAGGGGTTAAGCTCCACGGCAACGAGACGCTGGAGATCGTCTGCACCAGCATACCAGAAAAGGCTGACGAGGTGATCTCCAGGATATGGAGGAAGCTTGGCGGCAAGAGTCTGAATTGTAGGATCGTCGGCGTTGGTGTGCACTACACCAACAAAGATGAACCTCCCCAGATGGCAGCAGTCCTGCAGTTTTGCATCGACGACCTCTGCTTGGTGTACCACATCGCAGCGGCCACAAAATGGCGAGCAATCCTACTCATTTTCCCTGTATATGGTTTATCTATTTTATTAGTACCGTATCCTGAAAATTTAATCAGACTTGTTTCCCAACTAGATGTACTAGTGTGGTTTCCGAAAAGTGGATGCACTACTGCATTTTCTCAAGTAGATATACTATAAATGTATTTTTGAACCTGATGCACTGGATTACTATTTGGAAAATCTTGTGGAAGATTAAATTCTGAAGTTGATCGACTAGTGTAGTTTCTGAAGTTGATCCAATAGAGTAGTCTATGTACTCGATGTATTAAAAAGATGTTTCTAAACTTGATGTAGTGAAGTATTTTATGAATTTGATCTAATGTTATTTTCATAAGAAAATAAACTAAGGACTTGGTGAAGCACCGGTTATGTGTTATCCTATTCAACAAAAGTAGACTAAACTAGTACCAATGCAGAACATAGAACATTGACTGAAACTATGTATAATCCAAAAAGAAGAATAACATGATGTACTTAATTTAATTTTAGAACTTTTTTTACTAGTTTTTGAAGTACATTCATCCATTGTTTATCCTACATAAACAACTACTTCATGGATTCATCGCTTGTAAAACAAAACAAAAATGAATAATTCAAACATCAAAGTAATGCTAATATTCAAAATGTCTCTCGCCTTGCAGGCCCAAGCGCCTGACCGAGATGCTGCAGCATGAGAAGTTGTTCACATTTGCCGGTTTCAGCATTGAAAGCGACAAAGAGAAGCTGAAGTTGTCCGGTATGGAGATCAACCCCAACAAGTTCATCGACATTCAGCCCAAGTGGAGAGTTCCATACACCGGAAAAGAGTATGACTCCTGCACTGATGTTGCAGCCAGCTCATCCACCCGTTCTACAAAGGCATGAAGAAGAAGATCAACACGCAAGAAGACTACAAACTGTGGGGGACCAGCCCGCTGCTAGTCAACCTCATCGAGTACGCAGGAGTAGATGCGTACGCCACGTACAAGTCATGGTTCATAATCGACTACATCACAGATGGTTCGGAATATGCGGAAGAGCGGGAGGCTGAAAACTATTACGACCGCCCCTATTGCCCCTTTACGGGATGAAGATACATCAGAGCCTGCCTTCGTTTTACTTCCGCTTGTGCTTGCCTTTTATCTTGTTTTTTCAAATTAGTAGTTTGCTCTTGTTGGGTTGAACGAGTATGATTATGTAATGCTTTTCATGTTTGAACAAGTTTTGTTATGTCATCAAGTACAATGTTTTGCTTATCTCATTATATAAGTTTGGTTTGGTACCTTCGTATGTTGTTAATCCATCATTTTAAAATTGAAAAGTAGCTTCTGAATGGAATGTTGTCGCTGCTATAAAGTACTAGTTATGATGCAACTAATCACACAACGTTGCTCCATGTCAGTACAACTCAGTACACTTGATCGGACAGTACATACTTACTACAATAAAAAATACAAAGAAGCATCAGTCCGTAAGCGCTACTATGAATGCACTATTAGTACAACTCAGTCTACATGCAAGTACCATAGTTCTGAAAATGACACCAGAAGACACTTGAGAATAATCACAAAAACAAACACAAAAAAGAAGGCAAAATACTCAAATGAAAAAGATTACACTCACACAGAACTGACAAGAACTAGAACAAAAAGTATCAGTCCAAGTTACTGGTGGAGTCAAGTACTAGATTCAAACAAACAAAAAAAAAATTGACCGCCCAAGGTCAGGCGCAGGCCCTGACAATGCTAGATACTTGAACTCGAGCCCGTGGGCGAATCCCTAGTAATCCGCACAATGCAGGACCCGCCGACCAGGGCCCACAGGTCAAGAGAGAGAGAGGGCGCCGTGTATAAGCGCTCAGGTAAGTCTTCAGAGGAGTTCGACTGGTGAGCCTCGACTGTGCTTATAAATAGGTCCGAAGCCCCCTCGACTAGCGAGGTGGGACTAAACCCAGAGCGCATGCGCACGACGCACTGCACAGCCGCGCGGACGAGCTATCTAGGCCGGAAAACGGCCCAGTAGCCTGCATCGTCAACAGAACACCCCACCAATAAGCCCAGGTATACAAACCAGAGGGCGGGACAAAAGAAATATAAACTACAAGAACAATGTTTGTCAATTAACCTCTACAAGAAAAAAGGAAAAAATATGATACAAAAACAATGAACCTCTAAAAGAACAGAACTTAATAGCCTATCTGTTAAATGTACATAATTTAAAAAACCGAATTAAATATTACTTTCAAGTTCAACTACTAAAACTCAAAAAGTTCAAACATATAATGTTTGTCAATTATGCTAAATTTCTTATTTATAGAAAAACTAACAAGTTCAACTACTAAAACTCTAAAAGTTCAAACATATAATGTTTGTCAATTATGCTAAATTTCTTATTTATATAAAATCTGACAAGTTCAACTACTAAAACTCAAAAAGTTCAAACATTATTTAAAAAACCGAATTAAATATTACTTTCAAGTTCAACTACTAAAACTCTAAAAGTTCAAACATATAATGTTTGTCAATTATGCTAAATTTATTATTTATATAAAATCTGACAAGTTCAACTACTAAAACTCAAAAATTTCAAACATATAATGTTTGTCAATTATGCTAAATTTCTTATTTATATAAAATCTGACAAGTTCAACTACTAAAATGCAAAAAGTTCAAATAGAATTTATTTGTCAATTCTGCTAAATTTCTTATTTATATAAAATCTGTCCACACCACAACGAACGATCTGGTCGTAAAAATAATCTCAAACCCCCACCCCCATTCAAAAAAATAAAAGAACTCAGTTCAAACATACATATGACATCAGTACTAAAACAGCAGGATCAGTTAGGCCACTCGCACCATTGTGACATCAAATTTGAAACCCGTGCGCTGTATGAAATTACAATTCAGTTCCCACAGTACTAAACCATAAGTGCACTAAAATGAGAATACAAAAACTATAAAGGCCTAACTTAGGTTGGTACAAATGAAAATAAAATAAGTACAAGTTTTGAGCAACAACTCCCAGGGCACCGAAAAAATGTTTTGAGATGAACTAGTGTATAAAACTTGAATGGAAAAAACAATACTTAACATCCACACGGAAAAACATCACAGAGCATACGTCACCTAAACAGTGCAAAATGCCATCTTCACCACCGCAGAGACGTGCAAGTGGGATTTAGCAGATTGTTAGTACACCTTGACAAGACTAATCAGTGCAGCAGTAAAAAAACATTTGTCTTGGACGGTTAGTTCTTCCAGGCCACCATCCGTGCCACCCACTGGGCGGTTGCCACGAGGCACTGCCAACGGCAACCCCTACGACCACAACACCCACGCCCCCGACGAACCGCCTCCCACACACCACCATCGACGCACTGCAAAATATCCCATTGTCTTCAATCTCTGCCTCATTCACAGAACCACCATTGTTGCTTCCATCTCCACTGCACACAGACCAAAAACTTCTCTCTCACAAGCCCACAGTCACCGGAGGAAGGCGATGGCGGAGGAACCGTCTACCAAGCGTCACCATGGCGAGACGTCGAACAAGAGCAGCAACCTCGTCGACATTCACGTCCCCGGCGAGAAGCGCGAGTACACCAGAACGCTCAAAGGGGTTGAGCTCCACGGCAAGGAGACGCCAGAGATCGTCTGCACCAGCATACCATACAAGGCCGACGAGGCGATGAGAAGGCTCAGGATGAAGGGCGGCGGCTTGTATCTGAGCTTCATCGGAGTTGATGTGGAGTACACCAACCAAGAAGAACCTCCACAGATGGCGGCAGTCCTGCAGTTGTGTGTCGAGGAACTCTGCTTGGTATACCACATCGCAGCAGCCACAAAATGGTAACCCATACTACTGTTCATTCATCTGTTGTACTATACTACTCACTAAAAACTTAATTAAACTTGTTTCCCAACTAGATGAACTACTATAGTTTATGAAGTGGATGCACGAGTACATGTTTCTCAAGTTACATGCATTTCTGAAACTGTGAAGTGGATTGTTTCACCAGATTAGCATCTGAAAAAATGTTTATAGCATTCTGAACTTGATGCACCAAATTAATTTCCGAACTTGATGTACTAGCATAGATTCTGATCTTGATGCACTAGTATAGTTTATAGAATTGATGTATTAAAAGATCTTTGGTGAAGTGGTATAGGTCCATATCTTGATGCACATGTTTCTCAAATTAATTTCTGAACTTGATATAGAATTAATGCACAAAGATGTATCAAGCACTGGTATAGGTCTTTTATTCAACAAAAAAGAAAAGTAAACTTGAATCAAGTAGCACATATATCATTGACTCTCGTAAAATGATTCTTGAATTTGGTGAAGCATTTGGTGAAGCAATGAAGATAGCAAAAAAGAAAAAAATAACATGGTGTAGTTGAATTTAATTTAGGACTTTATGTACTAGTTTCTAAACTACATTCATGCAGGACTCAAATATATAAGCATCTACCTCATGGATTATCACTTGTAAAACCAAAAAAAGTAGAAGAATTAAATCTTTAAAAAATAAGACTAATCTTTAAATGTGTGTCTCCCCCCTGGCAGGCCCAAGCGCCTCAAAGACTTCCTGCAGGAGGAGACATTGTACACATTTGTCGGTTTCAGCATTGGAGGTGACAAGTAGATGCTGGAGAAGTCTTGTTTGGAAATCAACCCCAACAACTTCATCGACATGCAGTTCAAGTAGAAAGATCCAAAGACCACCAAATACTACGACTCCTTGGCCGATGTTGCATGCGGCGTCATCCACCCATTCTACGAAGGCATGAAGAAGAAGATGGACATGGCAGACCACAAACTATGGGGGACCATCCCGCTGCCAGACAACCTCATCACGTATGCAGGAATAGATGCGTACGCAACGTACAAGTCATGGAAGACAATCGACAACATCATGACAGGTTGGGATATTTCAAAAGAGTAGGAGGCTGACCCCTACTACCACTGCAACTTTGCGGATGAAGATGCATGAAAGTCTGCATTTGTGTTGCTGGCGCTTCTGCCTGTCCTTAGTCTTGTTGTTTCAGATTTGTAGTTTGCTTTCATTATGTGGAACCAGCTACTTTATGTTATGTGTGTCAGGGTTTGAACAAGTTTGCCTATGTCTATCAAGTACATCGTTTGCTTATGTCGTCCAACAAGATTGCTAGATTCCTATTTTCTTGATCCATCATTTGAAGTTGAAGTGGGTTGAAGTTGAAACTTGATGGCTGCCATGCAGCACTAGTCATGGAGAAATAAAAATAACACATAAATACATTCGCAAAAAAACAGTGGCAGACTAACTAAGGACAAAAGCAAATAGTAGCCTTGGACGCTCAGTACAACTTAGACATGAACGGCAGTACTATCACACTAAAAAAATCAGTTTTTAGTTTCAGAAGAACACCAAAAGGACTAAGTTTCAGCCGAGGACAACATTCAGTACTAAAAGCATCGTGCTAATAGTAGTTAGAAATTCACTAAGTACTGCAACAGGAAAAGCAAAGAACCATCAGTACGTATTTCCTAGTCACTGGCATGCTAGGACTGATAGTTCTGGTACACTTGAACACACGGTACATTCATTCTACAAAATATAAAAAGGAACGGGAAGCTTCAGTTCCCATTCCCTAAAACAGTGACACACTAAGAATAACAGTAATAATACAACTGAAATCTCCGTACAACTTATTCTATACGGCAAGTGTTATGATTATACCAAACATTGCGTGGGGAAGAACCACGGCCTAGAAAAAAGAAGGCCAAAACTAAATCAAAAATATATCAGTTCGACAAAGGAGAAAAATCACAAGAAACACAACAGAAGACGTACTAGCCTCAAACAACACAAAAAATAAACAATTAATCAAAGTACTAGCACAATTGAAATCTCAGTACAACTTAGTTTATTCGGTAAGTGCTATGATGATACCAATTAATGCCTTGAGAAAGATATAGTTTTGAACTTAATATCGCTATCTCTTAAACGTAGCTAATTTAAACCAGTGCTTTAACTTTTACTATGAAGTTCAACTACTAAAGTTCAAGAAGTTCAAACAAAAATTTGGCACCAAATTTGAAAATCCTTACGCTGAATGAGATTACAAATCATTACTAACAGAACTATATCATAAGTACAAGAAAACGAGAGTACAAAAACTATAAAGGTCCAGCTTAGGTTGGAATCAGATAAAAATAAAAAAAATCTCACTTTCTCAGCAACAACTCGTAAATACAACTGAAAAAAAGGTGTTTTTAGTTCAACTAGTATATAAGTCTTCAGTACAAAAAAAAACTTAACCAAAACGAATTCCCGATGAAACATATAAGTCTTCAGTACTAAGACTGACAGTAGAATGGGGGGTAGGTATGGAGAGGCAAGATCCTAGCTATGGAGTAGTTGTAGACGCAAGGGGTTTACGAGTTCAAGCCCTTCTCGGAGGAAGTAACAGCCCTACGTCTCGAAGCCCAGAGGCGGTCGACTGGATTATATGCGTATGTGTTACAGGGGTGCGAACCCTTCTGTCAGTGGAGGGGGGTGGCTTATATAGTGTCTGCCAGGACCCCCGCCAGCCCACGTAGCGGAGGGTTTAAAGTACATTAAGGCCTGGCGTTACTGGTAACGCCTTACATAAAGTGTCATCATGGCCATAAAGACTACTTAATTACAGACCGTGTGGATATAGAGTGGCTCTTGATCTCCTGGTGGTCGAGTGAGTCTTCATGGTCGAGTGTCTTCGAGTCCGTCGAGTGGAATCCCTCTTGGTCGACTGGAAGGCAACTTCTTCTAAAGATGTCCTTGGGGAGGGTACCTTGGACAGGTCCATGACCCTACCCTAGGTACATGACTTCATCATTAGCCCCCGAATGGATCGAGGTTTGAGTGAGGAAGGAGTTGATAATCTTTCTGACCTGTTTTTTGTGTTCTGAGTATGTCTCACTCTGGAACAATGACTTTTTAGCGATGGCATCAACTTTTCTTTCAGTCGCCTTGATCCATTCTTTTCCTCTGTCGAGTGAACTTTTTGAACTTGGGAGATTTCCGAGCGACAGATCGTAGGAAATCTACTGTCAGACAAGTTGCTCTGCTGTTAACGGATTTAGTGGGATCCGAATTTTGGGAAGCGCGCGAAGTGGAGAAGACCGCGGTACTCGGATGGGATAAGGCAAAGACGCCTCGATTTCCGCGCCGCCTTTTTCGCCACGTATCGTGCGCGCGACTGTTTAGGGATTTGACAGGATCGCCCGGGCCTACCAGTCAACCACTCGGAAGTGACCTTATTTAAGGTGCCGGTCGGAGGTTTTTTGAACAGTGCGTCCTCATTCTCCTCTCCCTCTTCCTCAAATTCGCCCACTGCACCTGCTTCTATCTCCGCTCATCTGCTCCTCGCGTGTCTCGCCGGCGATGATGGTGAAGGAGAAGACGGCGACCCTGGAGCGGGCGAAGAAGGCGATGGCGAAGGCAAAAGCGAAGGGGAGAGCGACCAGTCGGGGCGGATCCTCGTCGCGGTCCAGCTTGCCGCAAGGCTGGATCCAGGGAGACTGGATCCGCTCGACCATCACCCAGAAGGACCATCTGGCCAATGAGGGACTGATCTCCCATGGGTCAGCAAGGCTTCCGGGGACAGAGTGGCAACCGTAGCCACAGGAGGGTGAGTGTGTACTCTTAGCCACCCATGTAGATCGCGGGTTCTCTCTGCCGCCGAATCTTTTCTTTCGAGGGTTTCTGAACTTCTTTGGGGCACAACTCCATCACTTCACTCCCAACTCCATTGCCTATCTCGCCGCTTTTGTGTCGTTGTGCGAAAACTTCTTGGGTTGTCGGCCGCACTGGGGTCTCTTCAAGCACATATTCACTTGTCATTCTCAGACGGTGAAAAAGGCGAGTCCGAATGACGAGAGGACCAAAGTAATACAGATGTGTGGGGGTCTTGGGGTCCAGATGAGGAGTAAGAGTGCCTTTCGGGCCATGACCCTTCCCGAGTCGGTTAGAGGGTGGCAGTCGACCTGGTCTACTGCCAAGACAAGTCAACGCCGGGGCAGTCGACTGGTCTCCCTCCGTTCTCCATGGACCGAGTGAACAAGCCATCTTCCCTGAAGGTGCTTCCGGAGGAGAAGGCTCAGGTTAAAATGTTGATGGAGCGTGTAGTCCGACTCATTCGCGACGGGGTCACTGGCTTGGATCTTTTGGAGGTTTTCCTTCGACGGCGCATTCAGCCATACCAATACCGAGGCCACCCGATGTGGTTGTACTCTGGTACCGAAGACACCACTTGGGTCCACCCAGAGGAGGGTGACGACGCCACGTTGGAGAGGTGGATGACTGCCATCACAGGGAACAAAGATAACCCTCGTGGGGCTAGGTGGATCCCACCACTCGACCAGTCTTATGAACCAGACAAGGTATCACCACTTATCTCCGACTGTAATCATGTTCTGTTCATTCTGTTTTGCTGCAATTCAGTCGACTGACTTTTATCTTGTTTTGTTGTCTTTCAGATCACTACTGAGTTGTATTCTATGCCCAACGGGGCGCAAGCACAGACCAAGGAAGAAGAAGGAAGTGGAGGCGAGAGCCCGGAGGAGTGGGAATCGGATGGTGATGATGATGATGAAGATGATGGCTCTGATGAGGAAGAAGAGGAGGAGGAGGAGGAGGAAGTCGCACCTCCCCGTTCTGAAAGACGATCGAAGCTTGTCCATGACCCTGCAGTTGAGCGCGGTAAGGCGGTCACGCCTGTCGTGCAGTCAACCAAGCGTCCTCGGACGACTTCTCCGGTGCCGACTGAGAAAGCGCCGAAGCAATCTCGAGTGGCGTCGTCGAAGCCGACGAAGGCCTTGCCGAAGATGAAGATGGCGATCCCCACTATCTTTGGGTAATGGCGTAACTTGAGTTTTCTTGTTTCACATGGATTTATTCTTGGTCGATTCGTGAGCTGACCGTATGACTTCTGAAACTGCAGTGCTGCTACTTCTGATACCTCGACCAGACCTGAAGATCACGAAATGGAGGATGCTGTCACTTCCAACCCTGGTATGGCCTTTGTAGTTTCGTTTCCAGTCGGCAGGATCTTCATTTTTAACTTTGAATCTTTTCTGCAGCTCCATCTAATATCATCATTGATCTTCTTGATGATGACGACGAGGAACCACTGAGGCAGAGGAGGAATAGGAGAGCGTTTGCTGGCAAGACAGCTCAGGCCGCATCAGCACCTGAGACATTGGTTGTGGAGGGGGACAACCTCACTCGGCCTATCGTATCCTTTGCGGTGCCGCTGATGAGTGCTTGCCCTTCGTCGTCGAGTGCTGATCAGCCTTCACTTTTCTCCACCCACCACGTCCCAGAGGACCAAGCAAGCGCTGCTAAAGAAGCCATACGCTAGGCGGGGGTCATGATGGAGCAAGTGAAGGCGATCCGAGACGCCAGCCAAGCAGCTTACAACGCCAGTTCGGCCCTTCAGAGCAATGTTCAGGTTAGTCGATCACCGCCTGTTCTGTTAGGATATGATACCTGAAAACTTTTCTGGAAATCTTGGTATCTGTCGTACACCCACTGGGTGTGTCGATTGAATATCTGGGTTACTGGAGACACGCTGAGTGCACCCACTGGGTGTAATCCCCAAGGCTATGGTGGACTGAGGGTAGTCGACCATAGTCTTTATGTCTTGAACCTTTTCTCGTTACTTTCTATGCTCGATCTGGTCGAATGGAATCATAGAACCGGTGGGGGTACGCTGAGTGCACCCACTGGGTGTAGTCCCCGAGACCGTGGTCGACTGCTGGCAGTTGACTACGGTCTGAAGAACACCTCTCTCTTTTTTGTTTTTTTACTGTGGCTAACTGCTGGTGGTTAGACTTTCTGTCTTTTTTGGTCGACTGATCGACTCTAGCTGATAGAACTAGTGGGGGCATGCTGAGTGCACCCACTGGGTGTAGTCCCCAAGACTACAGTCGAATGTTTAAATTCGGCTGTAGTCTTAGAGATACTATGATTTTTTCCTTAATCACTCGGAAGTGACCTATCTTTGACGTCTGTCGATTGTTCCTTCGCAGAGATCTTGCGAGCTTGCAGCTTGAACTTGATCTGAAGCTTGTCCAGGAGAACTTCACGAAGGCGAAGGAGGAGGCAAAAGGTATATTTGGTGAGAACCTTTACGACTGCTTTTGTCTCTTGTCCATTCCTGAGTATGATCTCACTATGATTTTGCAGATAAACTGAGGGATTCTCTAAAGAAGAAGGACCTTGACCTTGCTGAGGCACAGAAAGCAGCTTCAGAGAAGACCAAGCTCGCAGAAGAGAAGCTGGCTTCAATCGGCAAACTTGAAGAGGAGAATACCAATCTGAAAGCTGCTGTTGATGTGGCCAACAAGGAGGTCAGTCGATTGAAGAATGACAAGATTGCCTTGAGTGACAAGGCCAGCGAATTGGTGGGAAAGAAGAATGATCTGGAGGCTTATCTGGGATGACTCATGAAGAAGCTATTCCTCATGCTTGAAGGTAACTGAGGGAGTCCTGGACTAGGGGGTGTCCGGACAGCCGGACTATCATCGTCCGCCGGACTCCAAGAATATGAAGATACAAGATTGAAGACTTCGTCCCGTGTCCGGATGGGACTTTCCTTGGCGTGGAAGGCAAGCTTGGCAATACGGATATGTAGATCTCCTACCATTGTAACCGACTCTGTGTAACCCTAGCCCTCTCCGGTGTCTATATAAACCGGAGGGTTTTAGTCAGTAGGACACAACAACCATTACAACAATCATACCATAGGCTAGCTTCTAGGGTTTAGCCTCCTTGATCTCGTGGTAGATCCACTCTTGTACTACCCATATCATCAATATCAATCAAGCAGGAGTAGGGTTTTACCTCCATCGAGAGGGCCCAAACCTGGGTAAAAACATCGTGTCCCTTGTCTCCTATTACCATCCGCCTAGACGCACAGTCCGGGACCCCCTACCCGAGATCCGCCGGTTTTGACACCGACAGTAACCCTTTGTATCCGACAGGATTTTTAGTTATGGTCCTACCACCAAACTGCTACCTTAACTTTGGGGTTGTGTCTACAGAGTTCTGCCAAATCTTTGAGGAGGAGACTGGTCGACTGGAGACGAGCCTAGATCCCATCAACTCTCCTGTGAAGGATGAAGCCGCCATGAACATGCTCCGACTCGAGTCTCGTGTTGCTGTTGTTGTCGACTATCTTGCAAGGCTGAAGGTTGCGACGTCACGCATCGACACATCACTCTGGCCAAGAGAAACACTTCAGAATGACCTTGAGTCTCTGATGACTCGACTGAACGAAGTTCCAAGTCGAGTGCAAGAATGGAAGAAGTCTTCTGCCAGGTGCAGTGCCGACGTTGCTCTATCTCTGGTCCATGTTCACTGCAAGGACGCGCGAGAGGACAAGCTGGCGGCTCTCAAGGTGGCCAATACCAAGGAGCAAGACTTCCGATCCTTCATAGAGACCTTCATCGCTGCTGCCACTCGGATCGCAGATGGAATCGACTTGGACGAGTTTGTTGCGCCTTCCAGCCCTCCACAGGAGGGGTAAAAAACTTCAATGCTTGATGCCTTAAATTTGCCTCGGTATGCCGAGTGGTTTTTGTAACCGATAAACTTTAACAGGCTTGGTGCCTGAGCACTTCTGGTTCCGTAGAACGCTTTTTGAACTTGGATTTGACGTTGAATATGTCCGCATCTGCCTCCGAACGAACATTGTCTTTCGCTCGGTCTATACGCTGGTGATTGAGATGCTTTTTTGCAGGTAGGGACGGAGCACAGATTGCAATCGACTTGTACTTCATCATATTTAGGCTGGCACTGGGCCGTAGCTAAGCCCCCGAGTGTGGGGTCTGCTCTCCACTAGGTAGGATTTTCAAAAACTTAGGCGAGCACTGGGCTGCAGCTAAGCCCCCGAGTGGGAGGTCTGCTCTCCACATGGTACGATTTTTAAATACTTAGGCGAGTACTGAACTGCAGCTAAGCCCCCGAGTGGGAGGTCCGCTCTCCACTCGGTAGGATTTTTAAATACTTAGGCAAGTAAAGGACTGCAGCTAAGCCCCCGAGTGGGAGGTCTGCTCTCCACTCGGTAGGATTTTCAAAAACATAGGCGAGCACTGGGCTGCAGCTAAGCCCCCGAGTGGGAGGTCTGCTCTCCACTCGGTAGGATTTTTGTGGCGTACCTCTGAAAGAGAAGATAACAGTCGACCTGCACCTCGTCCTCCTTACGGGTCGCACGTTGTATTTGTGGCGTAGCTCGGAAGGAGAGGGTAGCAGTCGACCTGCGCCTCGTCTTCCTTGCGAAGCGCATGTTGTATTTGTGGTGTAGCTTGGAAGGAGAGGGTAGCAGTCGACCTACGCCTCGCCCTCCTTCCGAGCGCACGTTGTATTTGTACTTAGGCGAGTACTTGGACTGCAGCTAAGCCTCCGAGTGGGAGGCTGGCTCACCACTCGGTAGGATTTTGTTAAACTTAGGCGAGTACTTGGACTGCAGCTAAGCCTCCGAGTGGGAGGCTGGCTCACCACTCGGTAGGATTTTGTTAAACTTAGGCGAAACGGATTCGCAGCTAAGCCCCTGAGTGTGAGGCTGGCTCACCACTCAGCAAGGATTTTTCTACAAACTTAGGCGAAACGGATTCGCAGTTAAGCCACCCACTTGGGGACCTTTAGGTGAACAAAAGTAATAACAATCACTGGGAAAATTATAACACTATTGTCTTTGAAAGATGAACTACAGAAGTACTTTTATTACATCTCATCCGAGTGCATACTTAAGTATAAAAGGGGCAGAGCTGCTCCGCGTTCCAAGCTCGGGGCTCGTCAATCTGGTGCTCGACATTGTAAAGGCAGTATGCTCCATTGTGGAGAACCTTGGTGACGATGAAGGGACCTTCCCAAGTAGGATCAAGCTTGTGTGGTTTTGAAGGAAATATGCCCTAGAGGCAATAATAAAGTTATTATTTATTTCCTTATATCATGATAAATGTTTATTATTCATGCTAGAATTGTATTAACCGGAAACATGATACATGTGTGAATACATAGAAAAACATATAGTCACTAGTATGCCTCTATTGGAAAATCGTTTATCACTGAAATCAGTTCCAGTGATTCCTACACCAATTAGTGAGGAAGCTAATGATGATGATCATGAAACTTCAGATCAAGTTACTAGAGAACCTCGTAGGTCTTCCAAAGTACAGTCCGCACCAGAGTGGTACGGTAATTCTGTTCTGGAAGTCATGTTACTAGACCATGATGAACCTACGAACTATGAGGAAGCGATGATGAGCCCAGATTCCGCGAAATGGCTTGAGGCCATGAAATCTGAGAAGGGATCCATGTATGAGAACAAAGTGTGGACTTTGGTGGAGTTGCCCGATGATCGGCAAGCCATATTGTATAAATGGATCTTCAAGAGGAAGACAGATGCTGATAGTAGTGTTACTATCTACAAAGCTCGACTTGTCGCAAAAAAGTTTTTGACAAGTTCAAGGTGTTGACTACAATGAGATTTTCTCAACTGTAGCGATGCTTAAGTCTGTCCGAATCATGTTAGTAATTGCCACAATTTATGAAATCTGGCAAATGGATGTCAAAACTGCATTCCTTAATGGTTTTCTTAAAGAAGAGTTGTATATGATGCAACCAGAAGGTTTTGTCAATCCTAAAAGTGTTAACAAAATGTGCAAGCTCCAGCGATCCATCTATGGACTGGTGCAAGCATCTTAGAGTTGGAATATACGCTTTGATAAGTTGATCAAAGCATATAGTTTTTTACAGACTTACGGTGAAGCCTGTATTTACAAGAAAGTGAGTGGGAGCACTACAGCATTTCTGATAAGTATATGTGAATGACATATTGTTGATCGGAAATAATGTAGAATTATTCTGCAAAGCATGAAAGGATACTTGAATAAGAGTTTTTCAAAGAAAGACCTCCGTGAAGCTGCTTACACATTGAGCATCAAGATCTATATAGATAGATCAAGACGCTTGATAAGATTTTTCCAATGAGTACATACCTTGATAAATTTTTGAAATAGTTCAAAATAGAACAGTCAAAGAAGGAGTTCTTGCCTATGATGCAAAGGTGTGAAGTTGAGTAAGACTCAAGACCCGACCATGGCAGAAAATAGAAAGAGAATGAAAAGTCATTCCCTATGCCTCAATCATAGGTTCTATAAAGTATGCTATGCTTTGAACCAGACCAATTGTATACCTTGCTCTGAGTTTGACAAAGGAATACAATTTTGATCTAAGAGTAGATCACTGGACAGCGGTCAAGAATATCCTTAGTGAGGACTAAGGAGATGTTTCTCGATTATGGAGGTGATAAAAGAGCCCATCGTAAAAAGTTACAACGATGCAAGCTTTTACACCAATCCAGATGACTCTAAGGTCAATCTGGATACATATTGAAAGTGGGAGCAATTAGCTAGAGTAGCTCCTTGCAGAGGATTGTGGACATAGAATATTTGCAAAATACATACGGCTCTAAATATGACAGACCCGTTGACTAAACTTCTCTCACAAGCAAAACATGATCATACCTTAGTACTATTTGGGTGTTAATCACATAGCGATGTGAACAAACCCTTTGGGTGTTGATCACATGATGATGTGAACTATGGGTATTAATCACATACAGATGTGAATATTGGTGTTAAATCACATGGCGATGTGAACTAGATTATTGACTCTAGTCCAAGTGGGAGACTGAAGGAAATATGCCCTAGAGGCAATAATAAAGTCATTATTTATTTCCTTATATCATGATAAATGTTTATTATTCATGCTAGAATTGTATTAACCGGAAACATGATACATGTGTGAATACATAGACAAACATATAGTCACTAGTATGCCTCTACTTGACTAGCTCATTAATCAAAGATGGTTATGTTTCCTAACCATAGACATGTGTTGTCATTTGATTAGTGAGATCACATCATTAGGAGAATGATGTGAGTGACATGACCCATTCCGTTAGCCTAGCACTTGATCGTTTAGTATACTGCTATTGCTTTCTTCATGACTTATACATGTTCCTGTAACTATGAGAATTATGCAACTCCCGTTTACCGGAGGAACACTTTGGGTACTACCAAACGTCACAACGTAACTGGGTGATTATAAAGGAGTACTACAGGTGTCTTCGAAGGTACATGTTGAGTTGGCGTATTTCGAGATTAGGTTTTGTCACTCCGATTGTCAGAGAGGTATCTCTGGGCCCTCTCGGTAATGCACATCACTATAAGCCTTGCAAGCAATGTGACCAATGAGTTCGTTACGGGATGAGGCATTACGTAACGAGTAAATAGACTTGCCGGTAACGAGATTGAACTATGTATTGGATACCGACGATCAAATCTCGGGCATGTAACATACCGATGACAAAGGGAACAACGTATGGTGTTATGCGGTTTGACCGATAAAGATCTTCGTAGAATATGTAGGAACCAATATGGGCATCCAGGTTCCGCTATTGGTTATTGACCGAGAATAGTTCTAGGTCATGTCTACATAGTTCTCGAACCCGTAGGGTCTGCACGCTTAACGTTACGATGACAGTTTTATCATGAGTTTATAAGTTTTGATGTACCGAAGTTTGTTCGGAGTCCCGGATGTGATCACGGACATGACTAGGAGTCTCGAAATGGTAGAGACATAAAGATCGATATATTGGAAGCCTATATTTGGACATCAGAATCGTTCCGGGTGAAATCGGCATTTTACCGGAGTACCGGGAGGTTACCGGAACCCCCCGGGGGTTATTGGGCCTACATGGGCCTCGAGGGAGAAGAGGGAAGGAGGCAGGAGGGGGCCGCGCCCCCCCTCCCCTTCCTAGTCCGAATAGGACAAGGGAAAGGGGGGCGGCGCCCCCCCTTTCCTTCCCCTCTTCCTCCTCTTTCCCCCTTCTCCTACTCCTACTTGGAAAGAAGGGAGTCCTACTCCCGGTGGGAGTAGGACTCCCCCCTTGGCGCGCCCTCCTTGGCCGGCCGCCTCCTCCCCCTGGCTCCTTTATATACGGGGGCGGGGGGGTCACCCCATAGACACACAAGTTGATCTATGGATCGTTCCTTAGCCGTGTGCGGTGCCCCCTCCACCATATTCCACCTCGGTCATATCGTCGCGGAGTTTAGGCGAAGCCCTGCGCCAGTAGAACATCATCATCGTCACCACGCCGTCGTGCTGAAGGAACTCATCTCCGGAGCTTTTCTGGATCGGAGCCAGGAGATCGTCATCGAGCTGAACGTGTGCTGAACTCAGAGGTGTCGTACGTTCGGTGCTTGGATCGGTCGGATCGTGAAGATGTACGACTACATCAACCGCGTTGTGCTAACACTTCCTCTTACGGTCTACGAGGGTACATGGACAAACACTCTCCCCTCTCGTTGCTATGCCATCACCATGATCTTGCGTGTGCGTAGGAAATTTTTTGAAATTACTACGTTCCCCAACAGGTTTCTGCTGATCCACTAGGAGAACCAAATCTCCTTCTTGGAAGGCTTGACTCTTCACATTTTTGGCGTGGAAGCGACGCAAGTCCTGCTGATAAATTGTCGATCGGATCAAGGCCATCTCTCTTTCTTCTTCCAGAAGGTCAACTGCGTCCTGTTGGGCTTGCTCAGCTTCAGCTTCAGTGTAGAGTTCGACTCGGGGTGCGTTGTGAAGTAGGTCACTCGGCAAGACCGCTTCAGCTCCGTAGACCAAGAAGAACGGAGTTCTTCCAGTCGACCTATCAGGTGTGGTCCTTAATCCCCAAAGTACTGACGGAAGCTCGTCGACCTATGCACCAGCAGCGTGCTTGAGGTCACGCATCAATCGGGGTTTCAATCCTTTGAGAATCAAGACATTTGCTTGTTCTGCCTGTCCATTCGACTGGGGGTGAGCCACTGAAGCATAGTCGACTCGTGTGCCCTGAGATGTGCAGAAGGCTCTGAATTCCTCGGAATCGAAGTTTGACCCATTGTCAGTGACGCTGCTGTGTGGAACTCCATATCTGAATATCAATTCCCTGATGAAGCTGACAGCAGTGCCGGCATCAAGATTCTTGATGGGTTTAGCCTCAATCCACTTGGTGAACTTGTCGACTGCTACCAACACATGGGTGAAGCCGCTTCTGCCTGTTCTCAGTGGTCCAACCATATCCAATCCCCATACGGCGAAAGGCCAGACGAGTGGAATGATCTTTAAGGCTGAGGCGGGCTTGTGTGACATATTGGAGTAAAATTGACATCCTTCACACTTGTCGACTATCTCCTTTGCCATTTCATTCGCTCTTGGCCAGTAAAATCCCGCTCGGTATGCTTTAGCCACAATGGTCCGAGAGGACGCATGATGGCCACAGTTCCCCGAGTGGATATCGTCAAGGATTATCCGACCTTCTTCTGGCGTTATACACTTCTGACCAACTCCAGTCGCGCTTTCTCTGTACAACTGCGCCTTTATCACAGTAAAGGCCTTAGATCGGCAGACGATCTGTCGAGCCTCTTCTTCATCCTCTGGGATCTCTTTCCTTAAGATATAAGCGATGTACGGTACTGTCCAATCGGGAGTAATCACCAATGCTTCCATGATCAGGTCGACTACTGGTGGAACTTCAACTTCAGTCGGATCAGTGACACTTTTAGGCTGCGGAGCTTCTTCGGTAAAAGGATCTTCTTGAACTGATGGAGTATGGATATGCTCCAAGAACACATCACTAGGAATGGCTTCTCTCTTGGAACCTATCTTCGCCTAATCATCAGCCGCTTGATTCTTTAGTCGGGGTATATGATGTAGCTCTAACCCTTCAAATTTCTTTTCAAGCTTTCTCACTGCATTCCAGTATCCAGTCATGGCCGGGCTTCTAACGTCCCACTCCTTAATCACCTGGTTGACCACCAAATCTGAGTCGCCATAAACCACAAGGCGACGGACGCCGAGTGAAATGTCCATGCGCAACCCATACAAAAGTGCCTCGTATTCTGCTTCATTGTTGGAGGAATCAAAGTGGATCTGGAGCGCATATCTGAACTTATCTCCTCGAGGGGAAACCAATACCACCCCAGCACCGGAACCATTTAACATCTTAGAACCGTCGAAGAACATGGTCCAGTGCTCCGAGTGAACTTGAGTCGGCTGCTGTTGTTCAATCCATTCGGCGAGGAAATCTGCTACTTCTTGAGACTTAATGGCTTTCTTTGCCTCAAACTTGATATCAAGGGGAAGGAGTTCAATCGCCCATTTCGCCACTCGACCGGTTGCATCTCTATTGTGCAGAATCTCTGACAGTGGGGCGTCAATGACGACTATAATGGAATGATCAGAGAAATAATGAGCAACCTTCTTCGTGGTCATGTAGATCCCATATACAAGCTTCTGATAATGAGGGTATCTTTGCTTCGATGGGGTCAACACTTCGGAAAGATAAGACAGTGGGCGCTGAACTTTGAAGGCTTTCCCTTCTTCTTCCGCTTGACCGTAAGTACTGTACTGACGACTTGTCCTGTGGCTGCAATGTAAAGCAACAGAGGCTCTTTGCGGATTGGAGCAGCAAGCACCGGCTGGGTGGAGAGCAGAGCTTTTAGCTCGGCAAATGCTGCATCAGCTTCTGGAGTCCACTCGAACTTGTCTGACTTCTTCATCAGTCGGTAAAGAGGTAATGCCTTTTCACCGAGGCGAGAGATGAATCGACTTAATGTGGCCAAGCATCCAGTAAGCTTCTGGACATCGTGCACACGCAGAGGGCGTTTCATTCGGAGTATAGTGCCCACTTTTTTTGGGTTAGTGTCGATTCCTCGTTCGGAAACGAGAAAACCAAGTAACTTTCCACCAGGAACTCCGAATGTGCACTTTGATGGATTGAGCTTGATATCATACCTCCTGAGATTGGCAAATGTTTCAGCGAGGTCAGTCAACAGGTCGAAACACTTTCGTGATTTGACCACAATATCATCCATGTACGCTTCCACGTTCCGACTGATTTGAGTGAGTAAACACTTCTGAATCATCCTCATGAACGTGGCTCCGGCATTCTTGAGGCCGAATGGCATGGTGACATAGCAGAAGCACCCGAATGGAGTGATGAAAGCGGTTTTGATCTCGTCGGGTCCATACAGACGGATCTGATGGTACCCGGAATAGGTGTCTAGAAAAGACAATCTCTCACATCCCGCAGTCGAGTCGACAATTTGGTCGATGCGAGGGAGAGGAAAATGATCTTTCGGGCAGGCCCGATTGATATGTTTGAAATCAATGCACATGCGAAGTGACTTGTCCTTCTTGGGGAACATGACAACATTGGCGAGCCACTCTGAGTGGTAAATCTCTCGGATAAACTCTGCTGCCAGGAGCCGAGCCACCTCCTCACCAACGGCGGACAGTCGAAGATGTTCTTCGACGGGTTTTGCTTTTGGGTCGACTCGTAAATGATGCTCAGCCAGCCCCCTGGGTACACCCGGCATGTCAGCAGGCTTCCATGCGAAGATGTCCCAGTTCTCACGGAGGAACTAGATGATCTCTTCTTCCTATTTAGAGTCGAGTGTTGTGGAAATATGAGTCGGAGCAGCACTGGGATCGGTCGGGTGAATATGAACGGGCTTCGTCTCACCAGACGATTGGAACGCTGGCTCTGTGGCGGGCTTCTTGGCCCGCAATAAATCACTCGGATCTGCATTTTTCTGATATTCTTGTAGCTCCACCACTGTTATCTGAGCATCGGCAATTTTTGAGACCTTCTGAAAGCACTCTTCTGCCTTTTTCCGATTGCCAGTGATGGTAATCACTCCTTTGGGACCAAGCATCTTCAGTTTGAGGTATACGTAACATGGTCGAGCCAGGAACCGTGCATAAGCTGGCCTGCCCAAAATAGCGTGATAAGCACTCGGAAATCCACGACTTCAAATGTTAGCTTTTCTTTGCGGAAATGCTTTGAATCGCCGAAAACCACATCAAGAGCTATTTGGCCGAGTGACTCAGCCTTCTTTCTAGGAATGACTCCATGGAAACTCATGTTGCTGGAACTAAGTCTGGACATCGGAATGCCCATTCCTTTTAGCGTCTGCGCATACAATATATTCAGCCCACTGCCGCCATCCATCAGAACCTTAGTCAGTCGAGTGCCTTCGACGACTGGGTCGACCACTAAAGCCTGCCTCCCAGGGGTGGCTATGTGTGTCAGATGATCAGACTGGTCGAATGTAATGGCAGTCTGAGACCATTTCAGATAGTTGGGCATCGCCGTAGCAACCATATTCACCTCACGGTTGATAACTTTCAATCGACTTTTGCTCTCAACATCAGCAAAAATCATCAGGGTGGAATTGACATGGGGGTATCCTTCATCACTGTCCTCTTTGTCCTCAGCCTTGTCCGACTCCTTTTCCTTATCCTTGGGCTGTTTCCCTTGAAACTGCTAGATTAAGAGCCGGCACTGGCGAGTGGTATGTCTCGGGTAAATGAAGTTACCCTCTTCGTCTTTCTTCGTGTGGATGTGGCACAACAAATCCATCACGTTGTTTCCTTCCTTGTCCTTCATCTTCTTGGGGTTCCAGGATCCTTTGGGCTTCGCTTTGAACTTGCCCTGAGTCACAGCCAGGGCTTCTCCAGGAGCAGCTGGCTTGGCTTTCCGCTTCTGCTTCTGACTGGAGTTTCCATTTTTCGACTGACTCGGCTTGTACTTGCCACTCAGGAGTCGATCCTCTTCTTCACCATTGGCGTATTTGGTGGCAATCTCCATCATTCGACTCAGGGTCATATCTCCGGTCCGATCAAACTTCAATCTTAACTCTCTGTTCTTAACACCTTCCTTGAAGGCACAGACTGCTTGATGATCAGATACGTTCTCCATCGTATGATGCAACGTGATCCACCTCTGGATGTAATCCCTCAGGGTCTCATTCGTCTTTTGCATGCAGACCTGCAACTCTGTCAGTCCTGCTGGTCGCTTGCAAGTTCCCTCAAATGTCCTGACGAACACTCGGGCAAGATCTTCCCAAGTGTAAATGCTGCTAGGTGCCAACTGATTCAACCAGGCCCTGGCCGAACCTTCCAACATGAGTGGTAGGTGTTTCATAGCCACCTCATCATTGCCACTGCCAATCTGAACAGGCACTCGGTAGTCCTCAAGCCAAGTATCGGGCTTGGACTCACCAATGAACTTACTCACGCCAGTCGCCAGCCTGAAGTTGGGAGGGATCACCGCGGCTCTGATGGCTCTGCTGAAACACGCTGGTCCTGAAACATGAACTCGGCTGCTGGTGGGCACATCTCTGTCGTGGCCTTCTCGATGAGCTCTGTTCCGGTCGACCAAACCTTACACGATAATGGATCTCGCGTCAAAGCCTGGTTCCCTGGGGTCGACCGGAGCTCTCCGCCCGACATTGTGCTGGCGTTTGTCATCTTGCTGTCGAAGTGCGTAAGACCCACCCCTCGGGGGAGGAGTGGGCACTCGACGCCGATCATCGCAATCGAATCGGTCATCA
>NC_041385.1:251843260-251856830 GCF_002162155.2 Triticum dicoccoides
CCGACTGGACTGTATTCGCAGCGATGGATCGACTGTGAATCCTATTGCGAGACTGTGATATAGCAGAATTCTGATCTCCTGCTGCTCGGAGCAAATCACTGATCTGCATCAAGCCTCTGCCAGCCTCTGACTAAGAGGGCTGAATCAACTCTTCCATACAGGCTGCAGCTGCTAAATTCTAAATTGGGGTTTGATATACCTGAGTCGGCGGTGGAAAGAGTTGACGTCGACTGGAATCTGGTACTCGTTGCCACGCGCGCTCGTTGAGTGCTCGCTGGAGGTTCTCCAGTCGAGTGCGCTCAGCCAAGTTGGCCAAACGCGCATCCTCCAAGGCACGAGCCTCGGGGGTTTCTCCTACGATGGGAGTATGCAGAGCATCCATATTCCGGCAGCGAAGATCTTCCCTTTGTAGAGAAGTGAGTGGCTCGGGTTGATACTCCTCGTGGACCTGAGCGGGGTCACCTCCGCCGTCTGCTCCGTCGGTACGAGGGAAGCCGGGAGGACTACAAGGCCCATTGACCATCAGGACCTCCGCCGCTGGATCACTGCTGTCGCACTCGGATGCAGTCTCTACGGAGCCAGTCGACAGATCGAACAGGCCATAGAGAGATTCATCCGGCTCGATCGCCGCGACTTGGGTGGTGGCCGACTGTTGAGCTACCGTGTGTCTCACCCACCGCTGAAGCCTCGACCGACCAGAGCGCTTGGGCTGGCGTGAGACAGGGAGGGAGGACAACACAAGAGTTGACTGATACGGAGCCGACGGTTGCCGCAGCAGGACGCCGTGGACACATGCGCGAAAGTGCGTCGCCCCGCGGACGGGAAGCGCGTCGATGTCGAGTGGAACCTCCTGGAGCCAAGCGGAGTCGTCGGCGATGAACGTGAGCGCGCCGAGGCGAATCTCGCGGCCCTCGACCAGAACTCCGCCAGAAACCATGATGAAGGCGATCGGAACAATTGCAACTTCTCCAATAAGTCGCTAAGACACCGGCCCCACGGTGGGCGCCAACTGTCGTGGTACTAAGACTGACAGTAGAATAGGGGGTAGGTATGGAGAGGCAAGATCCTAGCTATGGAGTAGTTGTATACGCAAGGGGTTTACGAGTTCGGGCCCTTCTCGGAGGAAGTAACAGCCCTACATCTCGGAGCCCGGAGGCGGTCGACTGGATTATATGCGTGTGAGTTACAGGGGTGCGAACCCTTCTGCCAGTGGAGGGGGTGGCTTATATAGTGTCTGCTAGGACCCCCGCCAGCCCACGTAGCGGAGGGTGTAAAGTACATTAAGGTCTGGCATTACTGGTAACGCCTTACATAAAGTGTCATCATGGCCATAAAGACTACTTAATTACAGACCGTTTGGATACAGAGTGGCTCTTGATCTCCTGGGGGTCGAGTGAGTCTTCATGGTCGAGTGTCTTCGAGTCCGTCGAGTGGAATCCCTCTTGGTCGACTGGAAGGCAGCTTCTTCTAAAGATGTCCTTGGGGAGGGTACCTTGGACAGGTCCATGACCCTACCCTAGGTACATGACTTCATCAAAGTGGTATAGGTCCATATCTTGATGCACATGTTTCTCAAGTTAATTTCTGAACTTGATATAGAATTAATGCACAAAGATGTATCAAGAACTGGTATAGGTCTTTTATTCAACAAAAAAGAAAAATAAACTTGAATCAAGTAGCACATATATCATTGACTCTCGTAAAATGATTCTTGAATTTGGTGAAGCAATTGGTGAAGCAATGAAGATAGCAAAAAAGAAAAAATAACACGGTGTAGTTGAATTTAATTTCAGGACTTTGTGTACTAGTTTCTGAACTACATTCATGCATGACTCATAATATATAAGCATCTACCTCATGGATTATCACTTGTAAAACCAAAAAAAAGTAGAAGAATTAAATCTTCAAAAAAGAAGACTAATCTTTAAATGTGTGTCTCCCCCCTGGCAGGCCCAAGCGCCTTAAAGACTTCCTGCAGGAGGAGAAATTGTACACATTTGTCGGTTTCCGCATTGGAGGTGACAAGCAGATGCTGGAGAAGTCTGGTTTGGAAATCAACCCCAACAACTTCATCGACATGCAGCGCAAGTAGAAAGATCCAAAGACCACCAAATACTACGACTCCTTGGCCGATGTGGGGGACCATCCCGCTGCCAGACAACCTCATCACGTACGCAGGAATAGATGCGTACGCAACGTACAAGTCATGGAAGACAATCAACAACATCGTGACAGGTTGGGATATTTCAAAAGAGCAGGAGGCTGACCCCTACTACCACTGCAACTTCGCGGATGAAGATGCATGAAAGTCTGCATTTGTGTTGCTGGCGCTTCTGCCTATCCTTAGTCTTGTTGTTTCAGATTTGTAGTTTGCTTTCATTATGTTGAACCAGCTACCTTATGTTATGTGTTTCATGGTTTGAACAAGTTTGCCTATGTCTATCAAGTACATCGTTTGCTTATGTCATCCAACAAGATTGCTAGCTTCCTATTTTCTTGATCCATCATTTGAAGTTGAAGTAGGTTGAAGCTGAAACTTGATGGCTGCCACACAGCACTAGTCATGGAGAAATAAAAATAACACATCAATACTTTCACAAAAAAACAGTGGCAGACTAACTAAGGACAAAAGCAAATAGTAGCCTTGGACGCTCAGTACAGCTTAGACATGAACGGCAGTACTATCACACTAAAAAAACCAGTTTTTAGTTTTAGAAGAACACTAAAAGGACTAAGTTTCAGCCGAGGACGACATTCAGTACTAAAAGCATCGTGCTAATAGTAGTTAGAAATTCACTAAGTACTGCAACAGGAAAAGCAAAGAACCATCAGTACGTATTTCCTAGTCACTAGCATGCTAGGACTGAAAGTTCTGGTACACTTGAACACACGGTACATTCATTCTACAAAATAAAAAAAGGAACGGGAAGCTTCAGTTTGCATTCCCTAAAACAGTGACACACTAAGAATAACAGTAATAATACAACTGAAATCTCCGTACAACTTAGTCTATACGGCAAGTGTTATGATTATACCAAACATTGCCTGGAGAAGAACCACAGCCTAGAAAAAAGAAGGCCAAAACTAAATCAAAAAGATATCAGTTCGACAAAGGAGAAAAATCACAAGAAACACAATAGAAGACGTACTAGCCTCAAACAACACAAAAAATAAATAAATAATCAAAGTACTAGCACAATTGAAATCTCGGTACAACTTAGTTTATTCGGTAAGTGCTATGATGATACCAATTAATGCCTTGAGAAAGAAGTAGTTTTGAACTTAATAGGGCTATCTCTTAAACGTAGCTAATTTACACCAGTGCTTTAACTTTTACTATGAAGTTCAACTACTAAAGTTCAAGAAGTTCAAACAAAAATCTGGCACCAAATTTAAAAGCCTTACGCTGAATGAGATTACAAATCATTACTAACAGAACTATATCATAAGTACAAGAAAACGAGAGTACAGAAACTATAAAGGTCCAACTTAGGTTGGAATCAGATAAAAATAAAACAAATCTCACTTTCTCAGCAACAACTCGTAAATACAATTGAAAAAAGGTGTTTTCAGTTCAACTAGTATATAAGTCTTTAGTACAAAAAATAAAACTTAACCAAAACGAATTCCCGATGAAACATACACAAGTGAAACAGCTATTCAACCACACGGTCATCATGGAAATAAAGTTTGTTAAACATTGTGCCACACTTAAACACAACACAAAATATACTAGTTATTAGATAGTACTCGACAAGACATCAAACACTACAAATAGAGCCTACAATGTTTTCAAGAGATATATCACACAACTATCCCATTCACTACGCTAATGATGACCATTTCTCCTATGCATCAGGAGCCAAAGCCTGAACCTCCTTGGGAAGCTCTGTCACCACAAGCTGGCTATTCCGGTTGAACACAACTCTATACAGATCCTCAGCGTTCCAATCAACAATGTGTGGCTGCAAAACAATAAAACAAATTATCAAAAATCATGACACCTAAAAAAAGGATACACAATAAGCCAAAAATAGAAAGTGAAAAGCTCAACAAGAAGCCACATCATTATCTCGAATGTTCTCAGCGATCTTTTCACCATCATAGCATCCTGCATACTTCAGAGTATAATGGCCACATTCATTTTCCCCTTGAAGTGGAACCTTGACAAACATTGGTTTCTTTGCAAACAGCTCCCAATTGGGCTGCTTGCTCGCATTGTACTGAGCATCACCATACACAGCCTTCATTACTTTGACCAATCTAGAAATCTGTAAAAAAAACAAAAGAAACCACACAGTTTTAGGTCTCAGAAAAAGTAGAAACAAAGATGCAGAAAAATTAATCCAGTATAGATAATAAATGTCACTCACAATCTTCTCGCAGTCTTTATGATAGGTGTTCTTTGAAGGACGGCGGTTCTTCGGATAAGGTAAAGAGTCAAGGATGTCAACGCTACTTCAGTTCCGATTCATGACATATAAGGAGTAGTGGTTCACTTTCTTATCCTTTCCTAAAATCATAGGTTTGAATAGAGGCATCATGATCTAAAAACAAATGACCAAAAAAGAGATGTTAAATATTCAAAATAAAAACCCAGCATCACAACAAATAAATAAAACCAAAAATAAGTTAGTAGATCTCACAAGGTCGGCACTGAGCAAGTCTTCCTTATCTTTAACATAGCTCTTGAAATCTCTCGCTGCACTCTCCACATTAAACACTTTATTTTCATCACCGTAAAACGTACAATCAGGCACAACTTGCAAAAAAGCCAAAATAGAAATAGATAGCGGAAAAGGATCAACAAGCAAAGTATTATTAAAACTCGTAAAAACATTAGGCAGTCTTGTTCAACAGAAAGAAACCGATCTGATTGATTACCGTGATGAAATATGGACTCACCAATACCCTTTTCCTAGATGCGAAATCAACATTTCTCTCGGGATCTTGCTTCCAATCATCAATGAGGAAGTCCATTACATCACCCTCCATCATTTGCCTAGGTGAAAAAACTTCCCAGATGCGATTCCCAGTGAAGCTAGTTACGCTTTCATCAGGCTGAGGTATCATTGAGAATGTATTCCTACAGCACACACAAAGAAGAAAAAGAAGGAGAAGCAAGATAAGGAATTCATAGCAGTTCAAGTTGTATAAAAAGGAACAGTTCAGGTCATATTTATCTAGCAGTTACAAACCACAGAAGAAAAAGAAGAGGAAAAATAATGAGAGATACTCACTCGGCATACTTCTCATGCCATTCATCACTAAGCAACAGATTATAGAACCTGTGAGCCTTGTCCAGGTGAGGGAATTTATTAGGGTGAAGCTGCTGCACAGGGGAGCAAAACTTTATAGGAGCTCTGGGCGCACGCTTCGTGCTTACAACATTGCTAGAATCCAAAGCAGGATCTTTCCTAGTACCACCAGCTCTACGAGCCACTATTACAGCAAGGGGAGATAAACCTTTGGTAGCAGCGCTCCTCGTGACTCTTCCAACGCCAGCAATCTTGTCAAACACATCATCATCGCTGTTTATCAATTCCACAATGGGATTCTTGGGTGTAGTAGGGCTCTCTGCACAAGCAGCCGTAGAACCTCTCAGAGCTACCAACCGCCCCTTCATAACACCAGATCTTGTCTTTTCGGGAGAACGCCCCTGGCTAAGATCAATAGCTACGCGCTCGAGCTCCGTGAACTGGCTGCCAAAGAACCTGTAGTCATGCTCACCAAGATCTAGCCACTCACCTGAAAAAACAGAAAGAAAAAAAGAAGAAGACCGCACAAAGGGTAAGTTCAAATACATAATTCAGGACAGTACTAATAGAGAAGTACAATCTGCAAAAAATTACAAAAGTCCATGCACACGTACAGGGTTCGATGCCAAACAAACCCCGGAAGTCAACATCAAACACATCGCTAGTTGCGCAGGTATACAGCAAAGTCTTCCTAATGTCAAGAATGTCTTCATGGCTGTAATCGACCATTTCAATTACACCATCCTCCCGGCAATGATAGGTCTTGCAGTTTTGTAGCATAAAGAATCCACAATCATGCCTGTAAACAAAGGAAAAAACAAAATGGTACAACACAAATCCGAAAATACAGGAACAACATCCTCCCAGCAACAAAAACAACCAGCAAAAATCATTAAAAATGGATACTCACATGTTTTCCTGCTGCGGCACCCGCACAAACTCGCAAGAGAAACCATCAATATGCACCGGCGAGAACGGTTTGGCCCTGTCTACACTCGACTCGCTCCAAAGCTTCTTTATATTATCTGCCATATTCCTTAAGAATCTAATTGCACCTCAGGTTTCATCACGGAGTGAATCAAGACACTCAAAACGACGGAACCTCAAATTCAGAACAATCAAGCACCAATGCCCAGATTCTTCGCCTGGCTTCATGGTAGCCACAAATGACGGCGGATCAAATGTAGGGAAAAGAAGCGGAAAAAAAATCACAGAGAAAAAATGAATTTACCAAATCATAATGAAACAAAAAACTCAGCCTCCAAACAATAAAATAAAAGAGGGAAATTGAAATTCAGAAGTATAAAAAAATCAGATAATCATAAGAGTTTATATCCACCGCCCAAAATAGAGGAACAATCATATCAGTTCAATTTCCTTGCGACAGTAACTGCAGCTTTAAAAAAAGAAGCACGCATCATTCATAAGTACAGGTGTAAAAGAAGGCTAATCAAGTTCATTCCCCCACCTCCCAAAATTGCAAAGAAAACATGACAGTTCTAGTTAATGAGTACAAACAGTCCAAGTTCACCTACTTGGTCAAAACCATCAGCACCTGATCTCGTGAACCAATTTAGCACATTGGAATCAATATTTCCATCACGTATCTTGGTCTGTTGTACAAAAAGAACAACAACAATTAGAAAATTGGCAAAACAAGTTATCATCCTATTTACAAAAAGCAAAATACTGACCGTCACCCATCTGGGAACTATCAACGTGTCAGTGTCTCGGTACTTCTGACATAGAGAATATAAAACAATGTCAGCACTGTCTGAGTTGAGCATGCCAGTGGGTACAAACACTTTAGCAATAGAACCAACACTGGCATCACATTCTTTATTTTGAAACATCAGCTTGTGACTAGAAAAGCACAAAAGATTACATGAATTAAAACTACTGCAATAACAACAATAATCATACAAGCGAAAGAAAAAGAGACAAAAATGGTACGGGCAAAATCCCAAACTAACCATTTGGTACGGTTCGTGCCCAACCTCGTAACAGCGAAGAAAAACGTATCAACCTTAACAACATTACCACATTCTGCTTGCAGAAAAAGAAGAAAAATAATAAGTTCAACCACTACAAGAGAACATGTCCAAAATGCCAAAATTGAGAAGTATGCCTCATTTACATGTCCTTACCTGGACTATCAGGGTTTGACAACGACGGTAGTTCCTGTGATGAGACCATTATGCCTCCAGTTTCAGGGTTTGACGATGGGACATCTTGAGAGGACACCAATATTTCTGCGCTTTCAGGGTCTGTAGAAAAAACTCCTGGGATGACAAGAGCGCCTCCTGCGTCGAGGGCTCAGAAGAAATTGACAGAAGTAAATCATCATCCTCGGATGGCACCTCCTCCACGCTAGAAGCATCTTGCAATGCATCACCATAATTAAGACCTCCAGGCGGGAAATTCTCCTATGGAAAATCTTCACAATCAGGAACATTTTCATTCCCAGCAATACCAACACCAGGCGATTTGGCATCAAGTATGCTGGCAGCACCAGCATCCTCATCAACAACTTTGTTACCAACATTGCGCCCACTACTCAATGGAACACCACGAGCATCATCTCCACCACTAAGGACAACCTCACACTCAACATCAGTAATCTGACAAAAATAAAAATTCAGAAAAAGTGAATAATATGAACGAAACTAACAATAAAAAATAAGCTACCAAGAGGTGCACAGAAAGACAAACCTTAGAAGCACTCACAGCAACATCATCGATCTTGCTGCTGCTAACATTCAAAGCAACATCACCAACGGGAAAACAAGGCTCATCGCCAACAAGAGGACCCTGATTCAAATGTAATGAGGCAAAAAAACAATGCTATTATGAGCAACAATAAACACAAGGAATTAAACAACAGTAACAAAAAACGTAGCTACCCCCTTGCAAACTCTAAACGGTGTGGGATAGAAAAATGAACAATCAAGACACATTGGTGCACATGAAAATTCAAGAAAAATATGAATAGACACAATAAAAATAAAAATAACCTTGCACTTATCAGTGAATGGATCATTGACTCCATGGACAACAGCAGCCTCAACATTATGACTGGTCTCCTCCATGAAAAGAAAAAATAATAAACTAATGTAGATTAGGAAGTTCAACTACAATACTGACAGCAGAACAACATAGTAAAAACATACAAACAATGAGGACTGACTCACATCAACAACAGGATGCTGCAAGCCAACATCGTTCGTATGCTGATCAGAAATATTAGCCTCGGTACCATCATCAGCCCTGCTGTCGGTGCCAGCAGCCTCATCCTGATCAATCTGCATGAAAGAAAATTATTAATAAATAGATGAAGATGAGGAAGTTCAACTACAACACTGACAGCAGAACAACAAAGTAAAAATTGCAAACACCAAGGACTGACTCACATCAACATCAGGATGCTCCAAGCCAACATCATTCATTTCGTGATCAGAAACATTAGCCTCAGTACCATCACCAGCCCTGCTGCCGGTGGCAGCAGCCTCATCCTGCTCAACCTGCTTGATAACAACATTTGCACTTTCTTCATATGGCATGCAGCGAGAGTTTTGCATAGTTCTGAAACACTTCATGTCTTTCAACAGATGAACCGAGCTCTGAACTAGATCAGCGGCACCATCACACATATCACCGATTAAAATTCTCTCCATCTGAATGTAGTCAACAGCTTCCTCGGCATTAAATTCATGACCTTCAGGAAGGATACCATTGATACAGCTCAGATGCTCAGCTGTCGTTGGGACCTTTTGCAGCTCAGAACACACATTACTTAAGATATGCTCAGCGCGCTCCAACGCTGAAACAGCAACATCAATACCAAAACCTTGCCTCTGTGAAGCACTAGCATTACTAGGGCCAGGGGGACATAACCAGCACCCTCAACACCACGGCCATCCCTCAACTCATCGGGCAGAGATGAAAACTTCGGAACCTGAGACGACGGCATCTCCAGGACTGGTCGTTTATACACTCGAGAAAAACAACCTCCTCATGAGTTTTCCACTACAACCAAGGAGAAAAATAGTTAATCAATCAATGCAACACATAGGGAAAAATAAAACATGATATTAACAGATTTAAAATCAACACCACTAATAAACTTTAACTGTCATTGCCAATTTGTTAGTATTTACTAATGGGCTAGTTGAACAAAGTTATTCAGTTCAACCACACATGAAACAACTGTACTAAAAAACCATACCTAAACCTCACAAAGCTTAAGAAATGACAAAATCTAAACAGATAACTCTGCAGTACACATGTCCACTACAGGAAAAAATAGCTATACCTAAAATAAAAAAGGTCTGCAAGACACAAAAGAAATAAAACTCACCGGAAGCATCCCAAACACGCAAGTCTTTGGATCTGCATTGCCTTTTTTATCAAATCTGCATCAACCAGATCAGAAAGCTTGGCAGGATCCATGAAACATATGCGGGGGACTCGCATGTCAGGCTCCGTAGTCTTGCCACAGATAAGTCAGTCAAGGTACATTAGTACAGGCCCTATGGCACAGCCTGTGATTACCTTCCCCATGGTGTCACCATCTTGGTACTTGGCAACAGCCCTTCTAAGCTCATCAACCATCAGCTGGCAATAATCCATCTTAGCCATGTCCTCAAATACGAGACCCTCAAACATTGCTGCCTCTCTGGAAACACGCGGGGCAGAACCAGGCAACACAACCTTCATAAATAAAATAATGAAGAACACTTTCAGAGCAAGGTCATCTTTGCTACGATCCTTGACGAGCACCTTGAGCTTATTCCTCAAATCCTTTGTACTGATTTCTTTATTCCTGCTAATGTCCATCTCCATTCTTAACTTCATCAGAGCGTTGTCATATCCGTCCTCTGACGGCCTTGGCGCAGAACGACCACCACGAGGGAAACCAAATAATTGTTGTATACCATCCCTAGTGATGCGAAGCTTCTTATTAGCCTCACCCATGTCAAGAGTCATTGTATCAGAATCTATCCTCAGGTACAAAACTCCCATCAGAGGGCGGGAAAATGTTAGACTTCACCCTCCAGTTGAAGATAGAACCAAAACCAGATGCATGAACCCTAGCCACATGCCGACTCTCGAGCAATTTAGCACAAGCTTCAACCTCTCTCAACGAACATCACACAGTTAAGTTCAATTTTCGTTGGTCACCTTCATCCAAGATAACTATTCCGGCATTGCCTCACACCGGCTTGACCGAACTCATAACGCTAACAGGCTGTAAATGAAAATAAAGCAGCCACACATTAAATAAATGAATATAGAAAACAAAACAAGCATATGAAGGCAAGTAAAAAATAATAAAAGATTACACAAGTTCAACTATTAAAACAACATCAGTACCACCCTCAATTGATGCAAACAATGACCAGCCTCACCTGCCCACAATACCAGCCCAAGAACAATTAAATCATTGCAAGTACAACTAGTAAGTCACATGCAGTACAAAACACATACCACTGCAAACAATGAATATAGAAAACAAAACAACATATGAAGGCAAGTAAAAAGAAAAGAAAAGATTGCACAAGTTAAACTATTAAAACAACATCAGTACCACCCTCAATTGATGCAAACAATGACCAGCCTCACTTGGCCAGCATACCAGCCAAAACAAAAATTAAATCATTGCAAGTAGAACTAGTAAGTCACATGCAGTACAAAACACATACCACTGCAAACAATGAATATAGAAAACAAAACAAGCATATGAAGGCAAGTAAAACAAAGAAAAGTTTGCACAAGTTCAACTATTAAAACAGCATCAGTCCACCCTCAATTGATGCAAACAATGACCAGCCTCACCTGGCTAGCATACCAGCCCAAACACAATTAAGTCATTGCAAGTACAACTAGTAAGTCACATGCAGTACAAAACACATACCACTGCAAATTAATCTTCTGAATCAACTTCAATATCATGTTCTTCAGATACAGCATGTTCAGCTTCGACACGAGCACACTTCTTCACACCTTTGTTCACCTTTGCAGGATGAACTTTGCGCTTCTTATTTTCTTTCAACAAAGACCGCTCTTGAATAGGAGACGAAGAAGGCTTCTTATTTGTCAAACCTCGTGGACTCCAACGAACAGGGGAGCCACCAAGTTTGCTTGGACCAATTTTCACAACAACACTATCCGCATCAGCTTTGCTATAACCAGGTTGGGAACCAGATTTCACACGTGGGCTACGCCTCTGTGTGCCATCAGGATTTCGATCTGAGATCTTCCTCTTCAAAACAGGTTTCTTCTCCTTAACTGCATCACAATCAAACACTTGCGTCAAACGAGTTTGCATCAAGTTTGTCTTCACAGGCATGTCACTTACATGAGATCCGGCATCAACAGTTGAAAAAGCCGCGTCACCACCTTCATCGCCTACACATTTAGGAGCTTGAGCAACTTCAACATCACTTTCTTGCACACAGGCAGCCTTTTGACGCCGTTCCATCTCCTTTCTCTTCTGGAAATCATACTTCTTCTTTCTTATCCTTTCATCCTCGAGCTGTAACTGCATAGGAACATCCTCAGCCTAGGTAACAGGCTCAGTGCCATCAACACTTTGAGACTGAGTAACAGACAACTGCAAGCTGTCATCACCATCATCAACGTTAAGAGAATACATTCCATCATTAATATCTTTAACAACATCAGCAATGTCCTCAGGAACACCATGGCTGTCATTAACTGCATAAACCAATAATATAAGCACGCACATATAAAATTAAAACACAATTAACATTGCAGACACAAGATAAATAAAGCGCATAGCATCAGACACAAACAAAAGGAACAACTGATGTAACTAAGCATATATATGTATTAAAGGCTGATAAAAAAGAGCAAATATAAGGGAAACACCAGCAACATTCACAAGTTCTTCTAGAGGATTTGGTGTCTCAAAAATAACATTCACAAGATCTTGAAAGCATTCTGATTTGTCAGAATCAGGAGACACCGACACTCCAACATCTGCAACAACATCATAATTACCAAAAAAGTACATGAACAAGCAATCAGTTCAACTATGTGAACACTATAAGTTCACCCAATAAAACAAATATGAACCCACCACTGGCACAACAAACTTCAGAAAAGACAACTCTTTCAACACCATACTAGTTCTTCACTGACTACTACAACCTATTCAAATGCCAGGACAGCAGTTCAAACTACACATGGTGATAAGTACTACAACCTGTCTGCAGGTCGCATCAACTACCAAAACAATACACACCATACATTCCAGGGCAAAATTAACAGATATGAAAATACATACAACTTATAAAGTCGATAAGGCAACAACTGTACAACCTAAAAACCAGATCTGTTAAAACATCATCCAAAATATAGGGAAAATCACCTGCATTCAATTTGTCCAGACTGGATGATGTACCCATTGAGTCTACAGTACTAAAATCTACCGAACCAGATCTGCAAGACACATGAACAAATATTAGGGCTCTGAACTATTTCAGAAATGAAGCACACAATCCAGTATCACTGCCGCCAAACGCTCGTTCAACAGCAAAGGAACCCTAACAAGTGCAGCCTGGGACAACAAGAGAGCAATAGATTAGAAATAGAGAGAAAATATGTACATAAGAGGATGCAAGCAAAGTCAATGGTAGAGCAAAAGGAACAAACAGAGCACCCGGAGCTCCACCCCTTTGGTTGAACCATCCGGTCGATGCTCCCGCGGCGAAACAGGAGTAGCAACTTCCCCTGCGAGAAGAGAAGAAGAGGTGAACGAAGACGGAATTGATTTGGAGACGGGAGAGGAGCGGAACGGGGAAGATCGGAGGTTAAAAGGTGAGTGGGAGGGTTAAAAGGTGAGTGGGAGAAAATGGACAGCTAAAGCCCACAACCGTGGCGAAGCCCACTATCTATGGGCAGTTACAAAAGATAATACCAAAAATCAAATACAATAAAAAAAATAATATAGACGGAGAAAACAAACGGCTAAAGTACAAATAATAACTCACAACAGTACAATAAAAATTATCAAAAAAGTACAAATGAAAAAATAATTCATAACGGTGTTCGTTTTTCCCCTAAAAAATAAAGATAAGATAACGGGGGCAAGTCATGTTACGGACTCGCCTTCGCATGCGACGCCATGGCACGCCGCGTCGTCATGTGCTACGGCTCGTTCCTGGCTCGGCATCGCCGGGAAGGGGGAGGGGGTCCCGACCCCCCCTCCCCCTCGGCTCGGCCTCGCGCTAACGCGGCAGTGCGCTCGTTTGACATGCGCAGTGCGGTTATTCTGTCCCCCCCCCCCA
>NC_041385.1:251857974-251862453 GCF_002162155.2 Triticum dicoccoides
GGACTCGCCTCCGCATCCGAAACCGCGGCACGCCGTGTCGTTGCCTGCTACGGCTCGTTCCTGGTTCGGCCTCGCCGGGATGGGGGAGTGGGTCCCAACCCCCCTCCCCCCGGCTCGTCCTCGCGCTAATGCGGTCGTGCGCTCGTTTGACAGGCGCAGTGCGGTTATTATGTCCCCCCCCACACGCACCCACACACACACCCTAAGATAGATAATGGGGCAAAGTCCACACAAGGAAGATGTGTCAGTACAACTATGCCCCTCGGTACGGTGCGGTGCGGGGGCAAGTCATGTTACGGACTCGCCTCCGCTTGCGATGCCGCGGCATGCCACGTCGTCGCCTGCTATGGCTCATTCGTAGAACAAAACTAACAAGAACTAGAACAAAAAAAGTTATCAGTCCAAGTCACTAGTGGAGTCAAGTACTAAATTCAAACAAACAAAAAAAGGAAAAAATTTAACGCCCAAGGACAAAAAAGTACTAGTCCAAGTTACTGGTGGAGTCAAGTACTAGATTCAAACAACAAAACAGGAAAAAATTGGCCGTCAGTCCAAGTCACTAGTGGAGTCAAGTACTAGATTCAAACAAACAAAAAAAATAAAAGAAAAAAATTGATCGCCCAGGGACAAAAAAGTACCAGTCCAAGTTACTGGTGGAGTCAATTACTAGATTCAAACAACAAAAATGAAAAAATTGACCGCCCAAGGACAGGCGCAGGCCCTGACAATGCTAGATACTTGAACTCGAGCCCATTGACGAATCCCTAGTAATCCGCTCAAATGCAGTGCCTGCCGTCCAGGGCCCACAGGTCAAGAGAGAGAGAGAGAGGAGAGAGAGAGAGAGAGAGAGAGAGCCGTGTATAAGCACTCTGGTAAGTGTTCAGAGGAGTTCGACTGGTGAGCCTCGGCTGCGCTTATAAACAGGTCTAGAGCCCCCTCGACTAGCGAGGTGGGACTAAACCTATAACGCACGCGCACGCCGTGCTGCATAGCCGTGCAGGACGAGCTATCCGGGCCAAAAAAATGAATCAGGCCGATGGCCCAACATAGTAGTTCGCCCCATTACAAAAATCTAGCAGATCACACACGACAAAAAAAAAACAAAATGCAGATAATTTTAAACAAAACCTCACAAGAAAAATCAGTTAATAAACAAAATTATTGTAAAAAGTACAAACACATCTTAATGGTAAGAAGTAAAAAAATTAAAAAAATATATAAGACTGTAAATAAAAATTTGAGAAACGAATTTATAAAAAGTTCAACTACTACAATTCATAAGGTTCAAGTACAAAAAAAATAGTACTGTGCCGCGAGGATTAAAATTATTTAATTTTAAAAAATACTAAAACTATCATTATTCAACTATAAAAAAGAAAAAATGTGCTCCAAAATTCATGTAAAAAAGTAAGAAAAAATGTTATACAACAAACAAATTTGATTGGTAATTGACAACCTAAAATAGATTAGTACTATCATTAACAGAATGTAAGTTCAGCAAACAAAATAACAAAAAGGGGTTCTAAAAACATCATCAGCGTATAGCACCATCTGCGAGTTATGTAGACGAAAATATACTAGTCAAAACAAAGGATGCCCATCAGTTCAACCCTAGAATTGTTCCAGTACTAATATAAAGAATGTATAAATAAAACAGTTATACTTGAGCAAAAAAATAGGAAAAACATTACATAACTTGTTCCAAACCATTCTGATAATACCATACAATTCAACCATCCCACATGCAAATGTTTTAAAAGAAAAAATATTGCAACATAATCAACCACACACAAATCTCACAACCGGCGTCATTTGCCACATTTAAACCTACAACACATAAATTTTGAACGTCGGAGAGTCGTCTTCTCTGGAGAACATAAGCATAACCACATCACCATCCTCAAATCCAGACTCTGGCACAAACTCCTTCCACCCAGTAGTTAGGTTGATGCAACCGTCAAAGTCGATTTGGTAGGCAACATCCATCAACTGACACCCATTCTTGTCTGAAGTCTCCATCTTCAGAGCACCGGAACTAGGAGCAACAATCCTGATCCTGGGTGACATTTTCTGCAAGTGGGCATGGGAGTACAAAACAAATTGAACACCTGACATAACTAAATTTTTACACAGATATAGGAACGATTTGCATAACAAACTAAAATGGAAAAAATCTGAACCAAAACAATAACACAAAACTAACTAGACATGTGAACTGACTAAACTGGAGAAATATACATATCAATACACCTACAGTAAAAACATCTAACAAAAAATAGATCAAGGATTATACAAAAATGGATAAAATACTGTTAAGTAATGAACAAATACACACAGAAATCCCTACTGTTAAATTCTGACAAAACCAAATAAAAAAATATAGACAAACTATTCATAAGACTAAACTGCAGATCCAGTCCATGGGATTCAAACAGAGACCAACAAAAAAGTAGAAAACAAAACGAATAGAAACACATACCCATGACTACTTCAAGTCACCAACTGTCAGGCGACAAACATAGGGTGTACGAAACCCATGGTTGCTGTACAGCAGACAAGAAAGTTGCCCACGGCGCTGAGTCCGAGTGAGCTCCAAACCAGATTCGTACACACAGCCGTCAGTTATGCGCGTCATCTTTGCCAGGCATCCGCATGAACAATCCTTCATGGAACACACAGGAACAGAGAAAAAGGCAACAAAGAGAAGAGGGAGGAACCTAGATCTGATTTTGGAAGAAGGAACAAAAAGGAGGGGGAAGACTTGGCCACACACCACACATAGATGGACAGAGTTTATAGTCGGGGAGACTCGCAGATTATGAAAATAATAAATAGGCAGGTGGGAAGCTAGCTGGTAGGAAATAGTTATTACACAAGACATGCAACATTTGTCCGCAAATCAGTTCAACTTCAAATAAACAAGTAGTTCAAAGGTGCACATGTCAAACATATGCAGACAAAACAACACATTCAGAGACAAAACAGTTGAATTCATTTAGTCATTCAAACATCTGCCCCCTCACAACAAAAATCTTAAAAACATAATTTTCACTACTTTAGCCATAACGATCAAAGAAACGACTCCATTTGGCCCTGGTGGATGGATGTGGAGCCGTGGCTGCTCTCGCCCTAGCCCAACTAATGATCTGAATATGGTTCCTTCGCCTGCCCTCTGGGAAAAGAAGCTCCAATTCATTGGAGTTGCAAGTATCCATCACCTCACGCGCAAGGCGTCTGTTGAACTCTGCCTCCAGTTCCTCGTCGGCAGCACGTCGTGCCATCTGCCTGCGCCTGCGCCTACTCCTCCTCTGCTCTGCTACTGCAGCCCTTACATCTATGGCGTCCCCCTCCTCCTCTATGACCTCTCCCAGCTCAAGATCCATCTCGCTTTCTTTGGTTGCAGCTCGTAGAATGAAACTGATAGAGGGCTCGGGCTTTATAATCAAAGTGCAGAGCTATCGGTGCGAATCCAGTCCCGATGTCAACGCATAGTAATACAACTTTGATATGCAGCAGTCCAACTACACATACGGCAGCCATTCAAACAACACTGAAAAACACGCAACTTAATTACACAGTTTGACCAGATTACAAGAAATCGCAGCATACAATTAGCCGCCATACACCACCTTCACCAACGACAAAATAACATGGGAATCCGGGGTAGAAACAACTCAAAGAAGCAAATTTGACAACACAAATCTTTTCATACAATCCTCATATCTCTCCCTGCAACGCCAATTCGAAAGTAAAACAACAGAAAAAGAAGAACAGATTTCCATGGCGGGCGTGAAAAATGACCAAGAACACCAAAACTTGTAATCATAAATTACAGATGAAATTAATCTCCAAAAACTCTAACATACCGATAATTCTCACATCAAAAACAACAAACACGACGTAAATTGAGGACCATGAACACCACAGTAAACACCAACGCCCAAAACACGTCCGCCGCAAAAATGCCCACGCCGTCACCTCCGGTGACTACAGATCGCAAAACACATCCAGCTGAGCGCGTGCACGTGCGGAACCCCTTACATGTCTCCTCTAGCAACGAATGGCCTGCAACATCACGCCGGAGAACGGCCGGAAGCTCCATGTTGCATCCCCTGTTTCCGTCCGTCGTGCACGCAGGAAGATCAGTTCAGGTGGAAAACCACGTCAGTCCAAACTGTGAACCATGTCAGTTCAGAGAGGGTAACAGAATAGCCCATATATATATTTACATATATATATATATAGAGAGAGAGAGAGAGAGAGAGAGAGTGGCACTATTCTAATCCTGGGATTAGAATAGTTATTTGGATCACGGCGCGCCACTATAAGGGCCCGACGGGATGTTATCAGGGGAGCTAAAAGCCCAAAGGCCCCGACCTCTTATCATGTCGCCCACCTTCCTTCCCCCGCCCCCGCAACCTCCAGCCACCGCCCACCTTCCCCCGCCCCCGCCTCCTTCCGGACGCGACGCCGGCCCCT
>NC_041385.1:251862990-251886116 GCF_002162155.2 Triticum dicoccoides
CCTTCGGCGCAAAGCCGGCCCCTCCTCCACCGGCGCGAAGCCGCCACCCTCGCCTCCTCATGGCGCATTGCCGCCCCCGGGTCCCGAAGTGCCTCCCGCCACAGCCGGCCCCGCCTCCTATGGCGCGCCATTGCCGCCCCACCTCCTCCTGGTGCGCCGCCGCCTCCTTGTACCTACGTGCCTCCCGCCGCTGCCGCCCCCACCTCCTCCTGGCACACCGCCGCCCACGCGCTACCGTGCACGACGGCAACACCCACCGGCATGGGGTGCGGCACCACCTGCCGGCCTTTGTGGCCCCACCGCACCACCACCCCTGGCCACGGCCTTGCCTCAGCCACCGAGCGCCGGCCTTCCCCATCTCCTTCCGTCTTCCTCTGCGCGCGTGATGGACGCCATGGTTGGGGCCGTGAGATCGCTAGATTTGTCGCCCCGGCGCCACCACCTACAGCCTGCTCCGTAGCATCTAGTCCGTCGAACTTCATCATCTCAGGCCGTCCAATTTCGCCTCTGTGAGTGCTCGCCGCACCTCGCAACTTGTTCCGCTTCAAGGCGCCATGCTTGTGGCAGGTGACCTCGTTTGATGTCTGCAGTTGGTTCCTTCCCCCTGTCCTGAAAATGTATCCGAATCGAAACACCGATTAGTCCATCCTTCCTAGTTTTTTATTGTTCTCTAACTGATTTGGATGTGTGAAGTTCAGCTGTACTGTTCCCCCCGTCCAGTTTGTGTACCCGCTCCATTTTTGTTCCAACAGACCATGAAGCTTTGCCTCCCTTCTCTGAAGTTCAACTATATCTATAAGTTCAGCTATATCAGTGTTTCACTCCATTAGAAAATTCATGTTATGTTCAGCTATATCAAGGAGAAGTACATGTTCTCTAATTCTTGATGCTTATATGGGCGTCCCCGAGGAGTAAAAATGCACATCTCACACGTAACATCATGAGAATTAAAAAGTTGTTCAAGTATTGTCCTCCAGAAAAGTTGATGCACGTAATAAACCAAATTCGGGAGGTTCAAAAAAATCAAACCCGTCAACGTATTTTTCTACCTATAAAGCTAAAAAATCTAGAAGTTCAAATTTAAAAAACGGAGTGGCTCAATGTTCATTAAAAAACTAGGATGTTTCTGTTACTAAAAGAAATAAAACAAGAAGTCCAAATTAAAAAAGAAGATCAGTTCGATAATTATACAAAATTAAGATTTTCCTTGTTATTAAATAATGAAAACTAGAAGTTCAAAATAAAATAACGAAGTGGTTCATAGTATAAAATTCAGAAAATGAAAATCCGCTAACAAGAAGATCATAGGAAGTTCAAACAAAAAATAATAGAGCAATTCAAAAATAAAAAGAGCACTTAAAAGCGAATATTTCACCAATTCTGAAATAAAAAACAAGAAGTTCAATTTTTTAAAGTAGAGCCGTTCAATATTCATGTTTCGTGATTTCACTTCATGACATGTACAGGAGTTCAAATAGGAAAAAGGGGAGATCACCAGGGAAAATGCAACAAATCCATGGAACAAACTTGAGTGATTCACGTGGAAATTGCAAAAGATGAAATAAAAAACAAGCAGTTGAAATTAAAAAAAACAATACAAAAAGTTTCTAATAAAAAAGGATTTACCCCATTTCTAATAACCTATAAGTTTAAATTAAAGTTATAGAGCGGTTCAACATGTGATAATTAAAAAAGAGGAAGTTCAGCCTTATCCTTGTGAAGGTTCAGTGTGTGCGCCAATTGCAGGTACTCACAAATTTAAAAATATATATAGTTTAGTTGTGTGTGCCATGTGTGTGTGGTGTACTAAATACGTTATGTGGGTGAGAAGTTCATAGTTTCTGTCACTGATAGTTCAAAAAAATCGCTTTCGAAAAAACAAAACACCTTGGGTGTCCAAGAAAAAAGAGTTGAACACATGAAAAATATCAGTTGACAAGTGAACCTTGTGAATTCAGGGTTTTACCAAAATGTTCCATTGTAAAACATCATGTAACTAAAGTGAACAGTAAAAAAAGAGAAAAAGGCAAAAGTTGAACACTTGTTTTAAAAAATAGAAGTTCAAATTAAAATTGCGGATAAGTTCTTTGTTAATAATAAAACCGGTATTTTCACCTTTAATAGAAATAAACCAAGAAGTCAAAGTAAAAAAAGCAGATCAGTTCAAAAATTATACAAAAAATGGTATTTTCCCCATTTCAAGAAAAAACTAGAGGTTCACATTTAAGTAACGGAGAAGTTTAGATTGATAACTGCCAGAAGTTCATGTACTACACAGTGTGCATTTGGTATTGAAAAAGCAAAGACTAAAAGTTTTGTTGCTAGAAGTTCAAGTGCTCAACCCGAGAAAGTTCAAAAATACTTCCGAGAGAGGTTGAACAAAAAAACTTGACAAAAGTTCAAGGTGAAAACAGCGGGAAGTTCAACTACTACATGTAATGCGTTTTAGATCGGAATATAAAGAATAGAAAACAAAAATCTTTAAAGGTTTGTTTCATGAAGTTCAAGTGCTTTGTCCGGGGAAGTACAAAAATTCTTGTAAGATATGTTCACCTTGTATTTCCATGTTCGGAAAACACAAAAAAGAAATTGTTTTTTTGTGTTTTAAAATAATTCTCTCAATCCACAAAGAAGCTCAGTTATTATTTGGGAGTAATTTGCGTTTTAAAACTGAGCAAGAAGTTCAAATAAAAAAGTACTTCAAAAACCATTATAAAAAAGGTTTTTTATCGTTTGTAAAAAAACGGAGAACTCCAAATTAAAAAGAGGAACATTTCAAAAGAATTTATGAAAGAAATCCCCGTTATAAAAAACTAGAAGTTCAAATTAGAATAAAAGGAACAAGTAAAAAAGTTTTAAAAAGATCCTATTTCTTAAAAAACTAGAAGTTCAAAGTTAAATAACGGAGTAGGAAAGTTGCGTGTTTTCAACAGCTTATTCATTTGCAGCAGAAGTTCAAGTCAAACTAACGGGGCGATTCAGCGCTTATTCTTGAAAAAGTGGAGAAAATTATGCATGCTCTGTAGGTCAAAAGGTTGGCTTTAATTTATGTTTTGCGAAGTTCAAAATGTTGTGTTCGAGAAGGTCAAGTGTGTTATCTCAGCAAGTTCAAAATAAATTTAAACATGCAAGGAAACAAAAAGGGAGAAGTTCAATTTCTAAAGATGAAGCGGTTTGACGTGCAACCCAATGTTGAAAGAAAACAAAAAGAAAGGAGAAGTTCAATTTCTAAAGATGACGTGGTTCGACATGCTAATCAATGTTGAAAGAAAATAAAAAAGAAAAGAAGAAGTTCAATTTCTAAAGATGACGCCGTTTGATGTGCAAACCAATGCAAAAACACAAACGAAAATGTTGTTTTGGTGTCTTAAAATATTTTTATTCATAAAAAATGATTAAGAAATAAAACCAAGAAGGCCATATTAAAAAGATGGAGAAGTTTGATGATTATAGAAAACTCAGATTTTCCTCGTTATTAGAAATATGTCAGAGTGAAAACAGCAAGAAGTTCAACGTGAAAACAGCAGGAAGTTCAACAACTACACTGAATGAATTTACAAGAAAAACTTTTAAAATCGTCGCGAGTATGAAAAAATGATCAACACGGAAAAGTTGCGTGTTTATAGCAACTTTCCATCGGTATATCACTTGCTTAATTCCGGTGAGTGAATGAAGAGCTACGAGCAAAAAAAAGCACGTGAAAACAGAGTGAAGTTCAGGCAGAACTGCCATAGAAGTTCAAGTACTTCATACAATGCATTTTCGACGAATCTGTTTCGCGATAAAGGCAGAACGAGTGATCTCGCCATTTCTGAAATTACTTGAAAATGGCTGGGATTCAGAGAAAACCATCAACATGAAAAAGTTTCGCATTTTTCGTAGCTTTTCAACATAATATTATTTGCCCCATTCCGTTGAAGTTTGTAGAAATTACTGCAAAAATACGATTTTAGCCATTTTCAAAATCAATGTAAAACCGTAATGAATTTGGAGAAACAATATATACCAAAAAGTTTCGCATTTGTTCAGGCATTCCAACGCCATATCATTTTCTACGTTCGGACGTATGATTAAAAAAAATATCAAAAATACAAACTTGGTAGAACTTGTACCGTTTTCTAAATTACTCTTAAACCATTCAAAATTAGAAAAAAACTTTCAACATGAGAAAAAAGCGCATTTTCATAAGCTTTCCAACGCCATATCATTTGTCTCAATTGGATTAGGCGTTTAGAAATGGCAACAAATATATGAACTCGGTTGTTCGGTTTGCGAAATTTTACGATTTTCCACATTACTCTTTAACCATAGGGAATTAGAAAAAACTTTCAGCATGTGGAAGGAGCGGTTTTACAGCAGCTTTCCAACGCCATATTATTTGCCTCATTCCGATAAATGGTTTAGAAATGTGATCGAAAATACGATTCACGTTTTTTGTATGAAGAAAAAACGATTTTCAAAACTGCTCTTAAACCACTTACATTTTGCCAATATTTGAAGTTGGGTCATGATACTGCTGTCCATAGCTTTCCAACGGTATATCGTAAGCCCCATCTGGGCAATGTTGACATAAGTTCAACCTAGCACTAGGGGAAGTTCAGGTCGAACAAGTCAGGCAGTAAAATTGCAAAAAACGCAATTTCATCACGACCCGAGAGAAAAATCCGCCAGCGAGCGAGATTTCTATTTAAAACTGGTATTTAGTTGCTAAAAAACATTTCTAGATTACACTAACATCATATAGAACACTACTAACCAAAATAATTCGCGGAATTTCAGGCGCGTGTACAAACGAAAATATGTCACAGAAGTTCAACGTGAAAATAGCGTGAAGTTCAACTACTACGATGAATGAATTTTAGATGAAAAACTTTTAAAAACGTTACGAGTATGAAAAAAATGATCAACACGGGAAAGTTGCGTGTTTACAATAGCTTTCCATCGGTATATCACTTGCTCAATTCCGGTGAGTGGATGGAGAGATAGGAGCAGTGGATAGAGATATACGAGAAAAAAAAAGCACGTGAAAAACAGAGTGAAGTTCAAGTACACATGCCGAGAAGTTCAGGTTCTTCACGTGGTGCATTTTCAAAGAATCAGTTTCGCGATAAAGGCAGAACGAATGATCTCACAATTTTTGCAATTACTTGAAAACGGCTAGGAATCAGGGAAAACCATCAACATGAAAAAGTTTTGCATTTTCCATAGCTTTTCAGAGGCATATTATTTGCCCCATTCCGATAAAGTATATAGAAATTATGCCAAAAATACGTTTTTATTCATTTTCTAGTTTGACTTAAAAATGTAAGGAATTAGGAGAAACAATATATACAAAAAAGTTTCGCATTCGCTCAAGCTTTCCAACTCCGTATCATTTGTTGCATTCGGACATACGGTTAAAAGATTATCTTGACAATACGAACTCGGTGGAACTTGTACCGTTTTCTGAATTACTTTTAAACCGTTCCAAATTAGAAAAAACTTTTAACATGAAAAAGTAGCGCATTTTCATAAGCTCTTCAATGCCATATCATTTGCCTCAAATGGATTAGCCATTTAGAAATTACATTGAAAATACGAACTCGGCTATTCGGTTTGCAAAATTTTACGGTTTTCAAAATTACTGTTTATCCATAGGGTTTTAGAGAAAACTTTCAACATGTCAAAGGAGCGGTTTTGCAGCAGATTTCAAATGCTATATTATTTACCTCATTCCGATAAATGGTTTAGAAATGCGATCAAAAATACGATTCACATTTTTTGTATAAAGAAAAAACGGTTTTCAAAACCGCTCTTAAACCGCTTACATTTTGCCAAAAATTTAACTTGGATCATGATATTGGTGTCCATATCTTTCCAACGATATATTGCAAGCCCCATTTGGACACTTTTTAGCTGAAGTTCAACCTAGTACTCGGGGAAGATCAGGCGCGTTACTCGGGAAGTTCATGTTGTGATCAGAATATTATTCTGATCCCGTGATCAGAATAGTGTTTATGTGTGTGTGTGTGTGTGTGTGTGTATATATAGAAATTCTATTAGTAACCCAGGGTGAAGAATAAGTAATTCTTCACCCTGGCCGAACGATGGACCCACAGCCTTCCCTTGCGTCCAACCAGGCCACTGTTCTATTGTACCCACCAGTTCCACGTTGTAAAACTACGTCGATATATGAATGTAATATTACGTTTGTACATTGATGACTCAAAACTACCCCACGTCCATTCTCAAAAGAAAAAAGAAAAAAAGAACTACCCCACGTCCTCCACCCCGTCGTTCGCCCAAGCCAGAATCTCGCTGGTTCAGTTCCGCCGACTCAAACCGTCTCGTGGTTGTGAGCCGTGGGTTTGATACGGAGAGGACCTAACCCAGTTCTTGGCCATCGCCATTGAAGGATACGGAAAACCCTTCCTCTCCTCCGCTATGAGGCTCTCCGCGATGGTAAGTCCTGCAGCTGCAACTCCGCCCCTATCCCCTTCGGTCTGACGGTGCTTGTTTTTGCAAACGTGCGAGCAGGGTAGGATTGGCGCTCGCGGCGGAGCTCGGGTGCAGGGCGTCACAGGCGCTGATGGGCGCCTCGGCCACGCTGTTCCGAATCAGTGCACTGCTCCGCTGCCTTGGGCGTCCACGCGGTCACATAGACCGTGCACGTGCAGCCTGCACGCCAACCTCAGGGACACAGATGTGAAGGTCGCATATGGCTAGTGGCTATACTAGTTTTGAATTGCAGTAACCTACTGTGATTGCCTCTGAAATCTGAAATTTTGAATTGTTGTAACTTTTTGGCGTTGCTAGAAGTTAGCTTCCTTTCGTCATGCCAGCCTCAGGTCATTTCCTTTTGTTTGCTCGTGAGATGTTGATTCCTGTTTTTCTAACACCTTTATTTTTTTATGTTAAAGTTACAAAATTAGTAAGGTTTGTTTTCTTGTAGCCAGACAAGCGAGCTTAAAATTACACTGAGTAGTGTGGTGGTACAAAAAATTGTTTCTTTTCTTGTTGTCTATTCTTTATTTTAACTGAATTTTTCTTCTCCGTGTCAGCTGCCGCACATGCTACCATCTGAAGCTCTACAATTAGGAGTCTGCCTTTCAGAAAAAAATTAAGAGACTGTAAACATTTAGAGTTTTTGTCCCCATGCTGAATCTTTATTGACTTCTTTATTGACTTGTGTCTTCTTGTCATGGTTGGTTTCTGATTACTACTAGCTTGTTCTAATCTAGACTGTTGGCATGCACCCCCTTCATTACTGACTGAATTCCCGGCTACAAATTACTACCTTTGTATCAAACTAGCCTACAAAAACGTCTTATATTTTGGTTCGGATGTAATAGCTTTATAAGAAAATTTCCTATGTTCTTTCTAGAAAAGATGTTATGTACAAATTTTATCACGGATGTAAACTATCAGGTTCAGCTTTTAAGCACATAATCTTAGAGGTTTATGTTTATTCTAGGAATAGGAAACCGGAATTATAAGGTTCCTTTTCTTGTATAATTTTCTCATTTGAAAATTTATATACTTTTTTTACCTTTTCTATGTTTGGTTTACCGCTTCATTCAGTTTGAGAAAGTATGATGCTAATTTTACAGTGCAGAATGTTACTACGTAAATCTATGATTGTTCTCATAGTGGTCTGGTAGTAATGGTTGTGCAAGGGCTATTAAGGCCTACTTAACAAATCACAGAATGGAGAAGAGGAAGCTCAGCTCTGCTCTTTTTCTATCTAGGAGCGAGGTTTTTTGTTTTGTTTTTTCAAGCCTGCATCTTTTATGGGTTTGTACTGATGGAAAGGCAAATTACAGGTTAATTAGAGAATGCTACTGTAATCACACATCTCACAGGTCATTTAGATTCTAGCTTAAGACTGTGACAACATTACATGAAAACAAAATTATGCATTCACACATCTCTTGGCATCTCACCTTGATTTCTTTTCGAAATTTGCTCAGCATTTTTTTTGTTCATTGGATGTAGAGCTAGCATTTGTTCAAATATGTGTTGTCTAACTTGTTATGCTCACTCATTAAATTTGTAGCATTTTAATGCAACTCAGAAGAGAGGGCATTAGCTGGTGCTAAAAATGCTAGTGTGATTTGGCCTAGCTTCTATCAACTTGAATGCCCAGGAAATGTCCTGACAAGCTTCTTCCTCTCTACAAACATCAATCCTGGAGGTGTTGGGGAAGAGCATGTGTACTACAGCCCAACAAAAGGATAAAGAATCCATTGCGACTACTACTGCAAGAAGATTTAGGTAGAATAAGAAAAAAAATCTTGTTATGGCTGCTGCTTAATTACCACTGAATTTATTCATTTGTTCATGTCAGAATTATTATGGCTCTGCTACATCAGCGGCATTGTTTTCCTCATTTTCAAATGTTATTTGAATTTTCACATCCTTGTTATATATGTCTTTGCGATTGTCTCTTGCGAATATATTTCTTGAATTAGCAATGTGTGTTATGGATGGATCTTTCAGTACCATTCATGTTCCAATTCAAAACTTTCAGTTGGCACCAAAAATGACTCATGTAGCATGCATACTGATTCAAGTCCCAACTCATTACTCCCCTCTCAAAATGGTTCCGCCGTCAAAATAAGGAAAAAGACTATTTCAATTGCTGAACTTCAAAATGGATCACATTGTCAAAGATTCCATTGAGATAATTCTGAACAAATCACATAGTAGTAGAGTACACATCCTCACCACACCCTATATCTTGGTTACACAGTTGCTATTAAAAATTTCAGCAAACTAAAGAAAGATGAACAAACACAACACATGCATTATCTGCCTCTAGAGAACACTCTTGTGTCCCGTTTTTTGCATTTAGCAGTATCGACTAAACAAGGGCTGCTCATTGCTGTGATGAGACCGACGGTGAGGAGTTGCACGCCAGTCTGTGGCTTGGTCATGCCCAGAGCGCCATGGACACACCGTCGTGGTCACGCTCAAGAAGGAGAATAAACATGCAAAATTGCCATCCCCGCATATAGTATATATCAATATTGCATTTTTTCCTATCACATATAGTATGTGATAAAAAATGCAATATTGCAGAATTCAGTAAGAAATATGCGGTGGTTTAACCATATATATACTACCGAACCTCCATGACAGACTGTATCAACACCTTAGCTTACATGGAAGCATAATATTCCTGCTCCATATACAATGTATAACATAAATTTCAGAAAGAGTAACTAGCCAAACTCTGATATTTAAGTTAGAGATGTACTTCATTAACTGCAAGGTTCCAAGCTACTTGTACTCATAATGTTTAATTGCTAGCTATCCAAGTTCAAGTCACATCAGTACTGAAGACATTTACTTCTAAATAAAAAATATAGGACCAGTAAATACATACAAAATGTACAAAATTTCTCATGTCACCGATGTGCTACAGATACAGGATACCATTCTTTCTATCAAGATTACAGCCATCTTCTGGCAATACTTTATCATAGATCGTGGAGCTCAACAATAGAGTCATAATTCAGAAACAAACTTAGTTTTACGCAAAGTATAATTTTCTCAACCAATTAAAAGGCATGCTCACAGAAGTTCACATACCACTTGTGGCATAGAAAGCATGGGGGTCAGACATGATTAAAATTCAGCCAACAGAATTAGCAGCGGTGCACATGCATAGAATTCTGGCAAGGAACAACACAACACAAATGGACATAGTGAGAAGCCTCTACAACAACATTTCGACATCCTATGTTCCCATCTTTGTCTCTCGCCTGCAGCCTTTTTGGTATTCTTGCAGGACATCTTCCGCTGCATCCTGCAGGGCATTTGAAATCATAAGTCAATTCATAATGGAGTTTTATTGTGACCAAACATGTAAAAGAGGCTTCAATACCTTCTGAATTTTCCTCCTCTACAAAGTAAATGCCCCTGCTACCCAAATTCAAAATCAATATGAACATTCAGAACCATGGTTTCTTGCTCAGATGCATAGGCCAGGGTGCTCCGCGGGGCGCCTCTACGACGGGATGCTAGATCCACCTCGCTAGGACGACGATCTCTCCTGCGAGCCGCCTCCATGGATACTCGCGCGGGCTGGGTTCGCCCATGGCGCTCCCTCATACCGGATCTCCCTGCCAAGCGATGGTGTCATATATGACATTGAACCACAGACACACTCGAAGCAATAATACATTATCTATTAAAAATCTGCATGTGCAGATGCAAAAGAAACGACATAATGCTTAACTACTTTGTAAGATTCATAAGATTAGATGGCGACAACAAAGTTCAATTTGAATATCATGAACTTTACATTAACTTGGGCTCAGCTCAACGCATATTAATGACTATCCAATAAGGAATGAACAACAATTCCTTGTGCTTAATCAGGCACCGAGAATGGAGCAGCCACCAAGATCTGAGAGGAGACAGGATGAGCTTGGACGGATTTGATGGGGGTGTGTGTGGCGCAGATGTCTTCGCAATAATGTATCTAGTTCTGTTCATGACAATTAATTTAGGCAAATTTATCAAAATGCTACTGGTGCAGCACAATGGAGCACGTATACATGATTGCCATTAGGGTTACTGAAGAAAACACGACCTGTACTCTAGCCCGATTGTAATGTATTCAGTGGTATTAATTCAGAATCTGACCTGAAGTTCCTAGCTAATTATTAGTGAACTCGAACTAGTTAATTAGTCCTATTGGCCACTGGCCGGTTAAAGTTACTATCCTTAGTGGACTGAATACTGGTGATTTGATAGAACTAGTCAATTAACCCTATCACTTGCAAAATTTAACTAGTCCCCGTCCTGAAACTAGTCAACAACAGAGATCCTAGTAATGCTGGAAGGAACCACCAATTAGTGGGAAGCATCCACGATTAGAATAATAGAAGCAAGACGGGACATGGGAGGCGGGAGTGGACCTGGATGGTGCGGGTGTCGAAAGCCAAGCTTGATGCCCATGCCGCTTGGAGTATGGCCGACGGCATGATCGAAGGAGCGGACCATGCTGGTGGTTAGAGAACGTGCGTCTCAATCCCGTCGGCCAGGATTGAACTTGAATGTCAGTCTCATCCCTGAACAAGATCCAACAGGATCCAACAACAGAGTCTGAGTCCCGTTCGGGAGGTTAGAGACTGAGTTTAATACTTTAATCTCCCGCACCTGGATCCAATAGCAGAGATCCTGATGCCCGCACCTAGAATCATCAAACTCGATCGCCCCTTGGAGGATGAGGATGAGGAGCGAACGATCGAGTGGCCGGGTGACGGTCGTCGGTGTTTCACCCCCATCGATGTTGCGTCGTCCTCATCGCAGTTAACTACTGTACGTTCCAATCGGCGATGGTTATGCCTCCTCGCACTTGAGATAAGGCAAGGCTGTAATATGACCTCGCACGCACTATAAATTATCACACAAACCTCAGGGTGCTGATGCTGCGGGTCGCTGGGGTGAGGAATAAGTATGCCTCTCCCAGGGTGAAAAATAGCGCGACCCCTAATATATATATATATATATATATAGACGGTCTATTCTGCTAATATTAGCAGAATAACTATTCTGCACACCACTTTCGCACTGCACGCAGAACACAAGTGCACTGCATCTTCTTGACGACGAGCACTGCAATGCTTCACGGGAGAACTGCTTCATTTTCCGGTGTTCCGCCCGCGTGTTCATTGTGGAATCGGGTGTCGCGGGATGATTCAGTTTGTGTCTGCATCTCATTTTAGCTTTATTCTTTCTGATTTACAGGAAAATATACTATAGTGCTTGCAAATCGACGGATTTGGCGGAGGAGCTTTCTCTGTTTGTTCGTTTTCGCGTCAGATGCGATTTTTTTGTGCTCGGATGTTGTTATTTAGTAGGAATTCTTTGATTGCGTTCGTTTTAATCGGTCCATTCACTCTATAATTTGTAAATTTTTAGGAGTTAGTTTTCAATTCTTGGTATGTTGGTTGTGCGGGCGGGTGAGCTTCGTCCGCTCCTCTGTTCTTGTTGATTTTTTTGATTTTTGCCTGTCCACGCGTGTTTGAATATTGTAATTACTGTTGTTGTAGGTTTGAATTCATTGTATTGCGGGTATAATTGTCATTTTTTGAATCGCGTTTTTTAAATGAAAGGTGATGATGTTCGTCAAGTTGCCATATCTTCCATGTAAATTTTTGCGGGTGTATTGTTCGATGGTTTAGTGGCTGTAGAATTTTTAGGCGAGTTATGGAAGTGCGAGTGAAATTGACACCTCTATTAGTCTATCACATTGTCTGTAGTTTTACTGCTTTAATTTTATTTGTTATAGTCGCGGAAACGTTGTAGTGCACTGTATTTTCTTTCATAGCGTACTTCGTGTAGCTCTATTACAGTGGTTATGGCTGTTTATGAGATTTCTCCTTTTTGTAAACTACATTCTGTGTTTACTACATTCTGTGTTCTAGATGACTGCATAATATGCATTTCTGTACTGCATTAGCAGTGTTGTTAATGATCTATTCTGCTATTAGAAGGGATGGTCCATGATGCGCTTGTGTTAGCTGAATAGTTATTATAAGAATTTTTTTGAACTGCATACTATGAGAATTTTTTTTGAACATCATTTGTTAACTGGAAAGTTTCGACCATTTGCATTTCCTTGTTACTGTTCGGAGGGATGCCTTTCGTTATTATTAGTACCACACTATGTGTTCGAGAGAACTGCATTACTGCCATCAGCAACTTTGTCTAAAAGGGATGATAAAATGACGTAGTTGAGGTTGCATACTTTAAATAGGCATTGTTCAAATTATCTGATGGACATAATTTTAAAAGCATACATCATAAGCAAAGCATTAGAAATATTGGTTGCTTCATATTAGACAGCCTAGAGTGCAAATATTGTAAACTTGATGGAGTCTTCTTCTTTGTAGAAAAAGACCGTGGCCACTTCTCCGGCCTCAAAGCCATTGTGGGAGACAAAATCTTTCCAACCAGCAGTTATGTTGATGCAATCTTCAGAGTCGATGTGGTAGTCAGCTTCCATGTCTCCATAGCCATTTTTGTGTTCTATCTCCAAAGTAAGCTTCCCTGAACTCGGAGCATGAATTTTTATTGTGGATGGCAGTTTCTGCATATTGTAATGGGTGGATAAAGAATTTATAAGTAAACAGCAAATGTTTTTGTTTTATACTTAGCATGATTTCTTTATGTTTACTTAAATAGTTACATACATATGATTGTATTTTGTAAAGTAGTTGCAATGTATGAACAAACTTATATACGCAATTGACTCCTAGTTTTATTGGGATATATATTATACTGCAACATGTGTGCACTGCAATGTCAGTAACAGTGTACTTCTCCAGCATATTAATATAACTGCAACGCTTATCTACTGACCCTTTTTTTGTACATATGTCGATACATGGTGTGGTACTGAAGAAAGATAGGTGGAAGCATCTAGTCTTAATAGCTAACAGATCTGAACAACAATACAAATTCTGTTTTGTATTTTTGTTGATATTACTGAACAAATTGATTGAACTATATATTCAGATGTGTATTTGCAGTCTAGATTATGTCCAAAAATTGTGAGTGGAAAACATACCCAACTTTCCTGTAGATCTGTGGTTGTGAGGCGATGAAGAAATGGCGCACGAAACCCCCTGTTGGGTATCATCAGGCAGCCGAGCATGCTGCGCCACTCGGTGTTGGTGAGCTGTAGGCCTTCTGCGAAGACGCATGTGTTTGCTACCGGCGCCATCCTTGCCAAGCACCCGCACTTGCAGTCCATGGCGGGTTCAGTGGAATTCCAGAGAAGAGTTGTGGATGTGATGAACCCTAGATCTACGTTTTGAGGAAAATGAGGAACGGGGGGAGGAGTTGTGTTAGTCTGTAGCACGAATGGATAAGTTTTTATGCAACCAATCGAGCAATGGAAGTAATAAATGTTGTGGTTGGCATTAGGTGGTGGATTGGGTCTGATTTAGTGAACACGAACGCATTCAAGAAGGAACAGTACTGCTTACTTGAGAATAGCGAACTGCATTGTCATATCACGACGGACTGCGAACGCGTGGTTGGGCCTGTGTTTGTGTATGGTATGTAGCATTTTTTTTAATTTTCAGTGGCCTCTTTTTTTTTGTTGGCCCTGTGTTCTGGTAGTGAAGACGGAATTGGGCCCAGGTCGGCCTGTGAGCACACGGCTGGTTCCCGGTGCACTGTGTGTGCGTCCTAATGTTTAGTCCCACCTCGCCCGCGAAGGCGCGCCCGACTTGTTTATAAGCGCTGGCGAGGCATACCGGTCGAACTCCTCTGTATACTTATCTGGGCGCTTATACACGGTGCTCGTAGCTATATGCTCTATGACCTGTGGGCCCATGTGCAACCGGCCCCATGCACTGTGACTCAGAATGACTCGCCTTCTGTGGGTGTAGACCTATTACGAGACTAGCTGGGGCCGGTGCCACCTGGGTGGTCAATTTTGTTTCTTTTAATATTTCTGTCCTGTGTGTTTTTTTTTCAATGTTGGAGTGTGCACTGCATTGATCTGGGTTCTGTACTGCATTGTATACGCATTGCGTACTGCATGTACAGTTGTCATTTTTTTTGTTTCCGTCTTTTTGCTATCAGTTAATCTTTTTTCCCAATGTATGGGAGTGCACTGCTTTGTAAATCATACGCGTAATGCGTTGATTATGGTTCTGTACTGTACGTTCATATATTTCTATACTTCATTGATTATTTACGTGTTTGCGTTTTTCATTTTCTGGTTTTGCTCTTATGTATTCTTTTTTCAAATTTAGGTTCGTGCACCGCTTTGTTGGGTATGTTAATGCTTCGTTGGACAGATTCTATACTGCACTCTATACTGCATTCGTACACAACTTGCACTGCATGCGTCCTATTTGTAGACTGCAACTCATTTTTCGTTTTCTTCACTACTCGAATCTAGTGATACATTGGCAGACAATAGAAAACAAATTATCACAGATATTCTGTACGACAATTTCATCACCAGCAAGCGAAGTTGAGCAGAAAGCAAACTAACATAATCAGAGTTCATCATTACAAAGCGATTGTGCATGGCAAGCAAACTAGGTTCAGCACACAAGCAAACTAACGATACATAAGCAAACAACACAAAGCAAATTTGATGATAATTCTAAAAGAACGCTGGCATTCTTGGCTCCTGGCCGGCACCATCTTCTTCTTCACCAGTCAGGCTCTCCCCATCCCCAGCTGCTCCTGGCGCGCTTGTTGGGTGGCTCCTCCTTCTCCATCTTTGCAGGGCGAAGGCCGGCCTGGGTGAGGGTGATGCGGTTCCATATCTCGTACGCTGCGTAAGTGTCCTTTGTCGCGTACTCGATGTGCCTCCTGGACAGAGGCAGGATGGCCCAGCGCTGGTGCTCGGCGTCGATGATCTTCTTCTTCATGTTATTGTAGTAGTCATCGATGAGCATGCCAGAGACGTCTCCGAGGGAGTCCAACGGCTTGGTTGCGTCGGGCACCCTCCACTCCTTCTGGATTTCGACGAAGTTGGCGACCTCCAGTTTGACGCGCTCCAGCCTGGTTTTGTCACCGTCGATGGAGAAGCCTGCAAAGGTGTACCTAGGATCGGCGAGGAAGTTGTCAAAGACGGTGCACCTTTCAGTGTCGCTCATTTGGAAGAGCAGCACCGGGTGATTCTTGCCAATGGAGAGCTGGAAGAGGGCGGGTTTCTGCGTCGCTTCAGGGTCGTTGTCGTACTCGAGATCAATGCCGACGATCTTGTGGCGCTGGAGGCTGAGGTGGCGCTCGTACTGCGCGAGGGTGATCGCCATCTGCTTCTTGTGGTTGGTGTGGATGACGTGCAACTTGGTGTTGCCGTGCGCCTCCACCGCGTTGTCGCCCTTGTACTCGTCGGTGAACGTCATCGCCGGTGGTGGGAGCGCAATGGATACTTATGTTGTTGTGGATGAGAAGGCCTTTGGCAGGGGTCTGAATTTAAGGGGAGGGCGCGGGCCCCCCCCCCCCACTTTTTTTTGAACTTATTGTTTTTTCTTGGTCGGTTTTGTTGGGCCTGTGTTCGGGTATTTCGGAGACGGATGTACGTTGTCAATTTTTGGGTGGCTGGTGCCGGTATCATTTGGGCGACCAGTTTTTATTCTTTGTATGCTTTTTAATGACGTGGAGTGCACTCCTTTTTGGTAAATCATCGGTGCAGTGCATTGATCATGGTTATGTACTAGATGTGAACTTCATTCCTTACTGCATGTACAGTTCTCATTTTTTATCCCGTGTTTTTACTTTTTTTGTAATCTTTTTTTCCGAATGTATGGGACTGCACTGCTTAGCAAATTGCGACTGTACTACATTGTTTATGATACTGTACTGCAAGTTCGTGTACTTCCGCACTGCGTTAACTTATTCCGTGTTTGCGTTTTTCTTCATCCTGAAAAGAAATGCATAATGGTGTACTGCATCCTGTATAGAAATGCATTGCATTTTTTCAGCAGTGCGTACTGCATTTGTTTTTCTGCCTGTTCTTACTTCACTGTACGGGAGGTTTAAGGGGAGAGCGGATGGTGGGGGGGCACATTTTTTGTGTGGCACTTAATTGAAGGTAGACATTTTTTTTCTGGATGTGTTATTTTCACATGCGTTTTGTTTTTGATTTTAACTTTTTTTATGAACTGTATGTATTTTGTTTGTTGTTTTACCGTTTTTAAATTTCATGATTCTTCACAGATAACTGCATCATGTGTTTTTTTTGTTTTTTAGTAATATGTGCGTTTTGATGTAGACTGGCTTATTTTCTCCGGGCTATTTTTGGGCCTGCCCGTTATTTGTTACCCTTTTTGCGAAACGCGGGCCTCCTACGTGTCGTTTCCACGCTATTCCACCGCTCCGCTGTCAGAGAAAGAGACCGAGAACAATCCCCTCTTCGCTCTTGTAGTTTCTCCCGAGGCATCTCTCCCTCGAGCAAAATCGCCGTCGCGCGCAGCAACCACCGTCGCCCGGAGAACCGCCGTCCTCAAGAGGTCCTTATTCCTGCATTCGGCGTCGCTGTCCGCTCCGTGAGCCTTTTCCCTTCCCCGCACCGCCTTCCCCCTTCCCGCCGCCGTCGCCGCACACTTTTCTTCGGTACGTTCCGCTTGGCTCTGTGTTGATTGTCCCCTCGCCTTGTTTTTGTGATTCTTGTAGTTGTTGTAGCTCTTTTTGCTTGTGTAATTTTTCGTAAGCAGTCGATTTTATCTCGTTTTGAAGTCGATAGTTGTGTGTAGCAATGCGGATCTAGGGTTTCATGAGATTTTCGCCGATTTTGTTGCTTATGTCTGTCACTTCGTCCTTTGTGTTGCAGGGAAACGCTATGTCTTCGCCGAGCAGGTAGGGAGAAGGAGTTCAGGGTGTGTGGAGTGATTATTCATTAGGCTTTGTTTATTTTGTTCGGTGTTTATCTAGTTTCCTAATTCATCCTGCATATTGGGTTATGCTCTGTTAGTTGTCAGCGTTCGTTTGCATTATTTTGTCATGTGATGTTTTCGTAATTTCTTTTTTCTTCTTTTTTTAATCCAGCAGGTGGTTGCAGTGCTCATAATGATACACCAATTGTCTCTCCTTGTCCTGGTGGTAAGGATGATGGTGTCGAGGGAGGACATCAAGTGAATTCGCCGATTGAATCTTCTCCTATAAGTGTGGCCCCTCCTTCTGGTATGTGGTTAATTTGTTTATTTTTGTGTATGCTTTGTTTTATTTAGTTCGACATTTTTATTGCGAATATCGGTGATTTTACTATATACAGCACTGCATTTTATTTTTGTATGTGAACTCCATAGTATGTACTTGTGAACTGCATTGTCGTTTTATTCAAGTTTTTTGTACAATGCATTATTTTTCAATTTGAGTTTATGGTTGAGCACTACATTTATATGTCTAACTGTACTGCATTTGTTCTTTTTGTGCAATTTTTAATGAGCATAGACAAACTTTATTTTGACGCAGTGTCTGTTTTCCATGCTGGGGCGCCTGGGTTTGAGGAGGTTACTCAATTGATTGACCATTATTTTGCAGAGGGTAATGTTGGTGTGAGCTTTGATCAGAGACGTCCTATCTTGTCTGAAACACAGTCGCAGTCTGTTGATGGTACAGAGGAAGTTACACAGGATTGGATGGTCCCGGAACAGGTTCGTCAATATGAGTTGAAGCAAAGCAAGAAGAAGTTGAGGTTTGAAATTGAGTCAAAAGAGTTTGCTGAAAAGGAGAAGCAGAGGAGATCTGCAGATGGTGGCAAGGGTGGTAAATTTGGCAAGGTGAAGAAGAGGTTGAGTACTGTTGCTGAGGAAGGTGGTACTCCTCGGCGGAGTCCACGTGTTGCTGGAATGAAGGGGAATCTTGGCAAGAGAACCGCTGAAGTTGGTGGAAGTGATGATCCTCAGCGCAAACGACTACATGTCACTGAAGGTCCCAATTCTGATGACGATGACTTTGTGCTTGCTGATTATGTGAAGGGTGTTCATCCTTCTAGATGCAAAGACTGTGGTTCATCTAAGACTGTACCCAAGCGTGCCCATGATGATGTCGACGAAGATGTTGGTGGTGATTCTGGCGAGGAGGTGGATGCTGCTCCAAAGGTTTGTTGAAGTGCATTGCATTTGTTTCCTTCATTTTGTTATTCTTCCTGTATTCTCTTTTTTTATGCGTAATCTTCTAATGTGGACTGCATTTCCCTTTACACAGAGGAAGAAGTCTAGTAAGAGCAATGCAACTGAAGATGATGGTGAGGGAGATGATTCTCGATTTAACAAGACCGTGCGTTTGTCACTTCCCACTGTTTGCAAGGCTGCTCCTTTGTTGAAAGAAGCGCATTGCAGCCGTGTTAGGTATGCTGGATTTGGTGCTGTCTTTGATCTGACAGTAAAGAAAAATGTGTCGCGCATTCTTATGTGCTATTTGATGGGAGTGATTGACCCTTCCACTATGTTAATGGACTTTGGGAATGGCAGGGTACTTCGAATCAATCGTGATGCAGTTCATCACATTTTTTATTTACCTATGGGAAGTCACACTGCACCCATGCCTGCTTCCAGCGGTCATGATGAATCGTTGACTGCCCTCAAGGATGAGCTTGGCTTTGACCGTTCAAAAAGTATAGGTGTCAAGGACTTGCTGTGAAGGTGTTCTTCCTTATACTTTACCAGAATTTGCTGTGCCCGGGGCCTGCGGTTCGTTTGGGTAGAGTTGCTGCGATGGTAGAGAACATGGATTATGCGGCTATGGCTCAGATGGACTTTTGTCAGCTTGTTGTTGATGAGTTGCAGGCAGCTGTGGTTAGGTGGCAATCAGAAGGCAGCAAGCAGAATTGTGCAGAGGGTTGTGCCATTGTCCCCCTGATTATGTATCTTGACTGCCTGAAGCTTCGCAAATTTTCAGTCATGCACACATTGACGCCACGTGCGTCATACCTGATGACCAAGGACCTGATGAAGTTGTACAATGAGGATGTGCTTGTGAAGGGAAAGATTTACTTGGAAAGTTACAAATTTGGGAAGCTGCCGGTTAGTGCACCTGATTTTTTAATATCAGATTTTTTTTAAAAAAAATGTGCAGTCATTATAAATGTGAACTATTCTAGTACTCACATGTGTACTTCTCTTTGCGTGTTCTCTTTTTTTGCAGTGGAAGGCGTCAGGTGATATTGTGTACAATCATCCTGTTGCAGTTGTACACGGCAGCTCTGATGCGAGGCCTAGCACTCATGATATGTTTTATGAGCCTATCTGTAGTCAGCTTCCTGGTTGTGATGATGAGGTGCCGCATACTCATGGTTTCATGCCTCGACAGATGTTTGATAATACAAGCTCGTATAAACAGACATTTGTTGGCGGCAAAAAGCATGATGAGATTGATGAGCTTCTTCTGAAGGTTTTGAAGCTGACTGAAGATTTGCCAACCTCTGGTGACAGGTTGAGGACAGTTGCTGGTTTTTTCCCTGTTGGCCATGGCCCACGAGATGAAGATATTGTTGCTGCTCACAATTTTGATTGTGGTGTGATTGAAAGCCTGAAGATTGCAGTGACAAATGTTCGTTCTTCGTATGCTCAATTGAGACATTCACAAGAAGAAAAATGCGATCGGTATGAGAAGGATGCTGGGCATATTGTGGATGAAATGATCCGTCAGGACGCTGGCGTTGGTGCTGATAATGTATGTTCTATGTTTTTGTGGCTTTGGACCTCTTTTTTGTGTATTATGTTGACTGCTCCTCACTATTTTTTTTGGTTATAGGCTGGAGTGGAATTTTCTAGTGTCGATGGAACTAGAGACGATGGAGTTGGTCAGGTATAAATACTCCTGCCATGTCTGTTCTGCCATGCTTCCCTTTTTCTTTGAACTTACATTTGTTTGGTTCCCATATTTTTCTTGTGTACTTCTCTGTTGTGAAGTGTGTACTGCTTGTGCATGGTTGGAGTTTTATCTTTTTTGGTCGGTACCATCTTATTTCTCTTTTTTGGTTTGTTGTATGGCTGTAGACTGGTGTCGCTGCTCATGATGTGCACAAAGAGACTTATGATGGCTCTGGGAAGGATGAGGTCTTGGGTGATGCAGCGTTCCCTCTTGATGTTGTAGCTGATAAGGTATAGTTGTATTACTTGTTCTGTTAGTGGGTTGTAATCTAATTTTTTGTTGTCTGTTGTAAACTTGATGTACGCTGTTATGTTCATCCATATGCATTTTCATTTGCATATGTTAGCTGCAATAGTTTTACATGTGTGATCTTCACTGTTTGACATAACTGAACTGCAGCGTTTGTCAAATCGAACTGCATTTCTTTTTTTATGTATACTGGGGTTGCAGTTGTAGTTGTGTTTGACACACGTGTGTTGGTGTTGTTTTGTATATGGGGACTGTAGTTGTTATGTGTATGTTGCCAGCAGTCTTTTTGACAAAAGTGTGATGTGTGTTGTTGTGTTAGTTATCCCCATGCTTATTTTTGTGTTACTGGGTGTTTTTTAAACTTTCCACAGGTTGGAGAACCAAATGTGGAAGTCCACGTTGATCTGAATCAGGGCAGTTGTGCTGTTGATGACCATGCCAGTGTTGATGCTTCTGTATCGGTTGCCGTTGAGTGTGCAGATCCTTCTGTAGCTCAAGGATCCCATGATGCTGTTCCCGCCAGTCGGCATGAAGATTCTGATGTTGGCATTGAAAGGCCACTGGAGAATGTTGCCCCTGCTGCTAGTGTTGTTTCCTCCCCTGTGTCTCTGGTGTCCAATGATGTTTCGGAAGTATTGACAGTGGAGCCTCACGTAGTTGAAGTATCTAAGGAAGCTGCTGTTGACCAGACTGTTGTAAATCGAGAGAATGCTGATGTTGCTGCAGAAGGAAAGTCCAGTGAGGTTGTGGTGGATTCGTCGCAACCTATGCAAGAAAATATTTTGCTCAGTTCTGAAGAACAGCAGCCTGAATACTCTGACACTGAAGGCAAGAGATTTTTTTTAAACAGTGCAGTTTGATGTTTTTCTCATTCATGTTGTTTAATTACTATGGTATCTGTATTAGATGTTAAATGATAAGTGAAACTTTTGATCTTTTGTCTATGATTTTCAAAATAGCTAGCAGAATTCCCTTATCTTAATATTTAAACTTCATTGTTTGGATAAGTGAACTTCATCTTTTTTATTGCAGATGATGAACTCCTTGTTGTGACACCGTCGAGCATTGATCCAACTCTTCTGAAAAGATACAATGAGTTGTACGCTGCTGTTACAAGGGCTCGGAAGGACAAGAAGTAGAAGTATGGTTTTTTAGAAATTGTTTTGTTCATATGTATTATCTAATTTTTGTATTTACCCGTTTTTATTTGTTGTTGTTTTTTAGTATCTTATGTTTGAGTTTTTCATGAAAAATTCAGGGACATGATTGCTTTTAAAACTAAGATGGGTGATATTAGCATTGGCGAAGTTGGTCAATCCTTTTGGGATAAAGGGATGCTCACTACAAGGCTTGTAGATCTTGGGGTTTCTTTGCTGGTAGATAAGTTTAAGAGATCTCCGACAATGGTTGTCCCGTACCATATTTGTGTAAGAATGCAGAAATTTTTATTTTATTTTTTCATTTTCTTTTCTGATTTCGTGCGACGACTTGTTTTGCTTATTTGATTTTTGGTTTTGATTTGGCAGACAAATATTTGGAATGGTGGTACTGTAGGCAGGAGTGTTAATATGATGTTCTCTTCAAAAGTCGAGGAGCGTGTTGATAAAAAGGATATGGTGAGAGACTTTTTCATGTGTATTTTGCCTGTTTTGTTTTTATATCGTTCTGTTTTTTCTTGTTATAATAATTTTATTTATTTTTTCATGCTTCCAACAGGTCCTTTTTGCACCTTTTGATCCGCCAGATACGAGGGATGGTGTTGGTCATTATTGTGTAGTTGCGTTAAATGTGAAAGAAAGGCGGTTTGAATTCCTTGACTCGCTCAACAAACCTGGCAGCCCTGATGTGGTCAGGGTTTTTAGGAGGATGGTTAAAAATATCAAGCGTGCATGGAAAGAAGGTAGCTTGAGTTCTAATGAGCCGCTAAATCCTCCCACACTTGATGGATTTGTGTTGAAACATGTCATTGTCCCATTGCAGCCAAATGGGTGCGTTCTTTACAGCCCTTCTGTGTCATACTGTTCAAGTTTTTTTTTCACTTAATTTTTTGTGAAACTGATGTTTTTTATTCTTTTTATTGCAGGCATGATTGTGGATTCTATATGTTTCAATTCTTGCAGACATGGGATGGTGTTCGAGTTGCTAAGTTTGGGGTGGAGCACATTGGCTACATCAGAAAGGCCATGCTCTATAGCTGGCTAACATCGAGGAATTGTTGCCTTGATTTAACATCACTTCTAATTTTTCCAGATAAAGGTTGTTTTATTGCACTTCTTCATCCTTGCTTTATTTTATTTTTTACTACTGCTTGGTTCCGCTTCTTTATGGGCAAGTGGGCTACATTGTTATTTTTATATGTGGGCTGCATTGCTGTATACAAGTGCGGGCTGCATTGCTGTAGAGAAGTGGGCTGCATTGTTATTTTTTATACGTGGGCTGCATTGATGTAGAGAAGTGGGCTGCATTGTTATTTATATGTGGGATGCATTGTTTTATACAAGTGTGGGCTGCATTGATGTAGAGAAGTGGGCTGC
>NC_041385.1:251886126-251888183 GCF_002162155.2 Triticum dicoccoides
TTTTTATATCGTTCTGTTTTTTCTTGTTATAATAATTTTATTTATTTTTTCATGCTTCCAACAGGTCCTTTTTGCAACTTTTGATCCGCCAGATACGAGGGATGGTGTTGGTCATTATTGTGTAGTTGCGTTAAATGTGAAAGAAAGGCGGTTTGAATTCCTTGACTCACTCAACAAACCTGGCAGCCCTGATGCGGTCAGGGTTTTTAAGAGGATGGTTAAAAATATCAAGCGTGCATGGAAAGAAGGTAGCTTGAGTTCTGATGAGCCCCTAAATCCTCCCACACTTGATGGATTTGTGTTGAAACATGTCATTGTCCCATTGCAGCTAAATGGGTGCGTTCTTTACAGCCCTTCTGTGTCATACTATTCAAGTTTCTTTTTTCACTTAATTTTTGTGAAACTGATGTTTTTTATTCTTTTTATTGCAGGCATGATTGTGGATTCTATATGTTTCAATTCTTGCAGACATGGGATGGTGTTCGAGTTGCTAAGTTTGGGGTGGACCACATTGGCTACATCAGAAAGGCCATGCTCTATAGCTGGCTAACATCGAGGAAGTCTTGCCTTGATTTAACATCACTTCTAATTTTTGCAGATAAAGGTTGTTTTACTGAACTTCTTCATCCTCACTTTATTTTATTTTTTACTACTGCTTGGTTCCGCTTCTTTATGGGCAAGTGGGCTGCATTGTTATTTTTATATGTGGGCTGCATTGCTTTATTCAAGTGCGGGCTGCATTGCTGTAGAGAAGTGGGATGCATTGTTATTTTTTATATGTGGGCTGCATTGACGTAGAGAAGTGGGCTGCATTGTTATTTATATGTGGGCTGCATTGTTTTATACAAGTGTGGGCTGCATTGATGTAGAGAAGTGGGCTGCATTGTTATTTTTATATGTGGGCCGCATTGTTTTATACAAGTGTGGGCTGCATTGATGTAGAGAAGTGGGCTGCATTGTTTTATACAAGTGTGGGCTGCATTGATGTAGAGAAGTGGGTTGCATTGTTATTTTTATATGTGGGCTGCATTGTTGTAGATATGTGGGCTGCATTGATGTATACAACAGTGGGCTGCATTCTATTTTTTATCTATACATGTTTTCAGGTTCTTGTGTTTTGTACTGAGTGCTTCCATGTTTTTTCTCCATGTTTTTAGGTTTTGATTGGGGGCTTCATGAAGGCTGTACGTCACTGTTTGAGTCCCAGGGTTCTGATGTGGTTATGGAGGATTGTGTCATTGAAATCTCTCCAGATAATTCTGGTTTGAACACAAATGTGGCGTCTGGACCTGATGGTGGAAGTGTTTCTCGACCTAGCTCTCCACATGATGTATATGATGTTGATGATGATGATTTTGTTACACCGTGTGCACGTGTAACTAGGACTAGGAGTGCAGGAATTAATCGTCCTCAATTGGATGAGGTTGAAGTATTTTCGAACAAGAGGGCAGGTGAGAGGGCTTTTAAGTTGAGATGCTCTATAGAGAAATTGAAGCCTCCGAGGTTCAGATATATGGATGAGGCGATTAAAATAAAGGATCTTGTTCTCAGCAAAGATTTTGTAACCAAACACCGCGAGTAAGTTTTTTATGTGATGCGTGTGCCCTTTCATGCTTTTTGTGTGTTTTGATTTTTAGTTATAATTTTATTGATCCCATCTGTGTATGTTTACTGCAGGAACGCGTTCTTTATGGTGCATGGTCCTTTTGGTGATGATGTCGATACTTACAATTTCGACTATATCTATGATACATTTGGCAAAGGAGCTTTAATGGATTCGTATATCATGGATTTTGTTATCAAGTACTGGAAGCAAGACCATGAATTGGGTTTAGCTTATCAATCCGGTGAACGTTTGCTAGTTTCACCTTATTTATCACGGTAAACATTTGCTGTCATTCTTTCCTACCGCACTGGCTTTTTCATGTCCATGCCTGCTTGCATTGTTTATTCTTTTTTTTCATGTCCTTTTTATTTTTGTTCTTTTTTGTGTACAGTACGTTCTTCAAATGGAAACCTCTGTGGCGAGAGATAATGACGGAAATCCTGTGTTGCCA
>NC_041385.1:251888193-251903683 GCF_002162155.2 Triticum dicoccoides
GTGGGCTGCATTGTTTTATACAAGTGTGGGCTGCATTGATGTAGAGAAGTGGGCTGCATTGTTATTTTTATATGTGGGCTGCATTGTTTTATACAAGTGTGGGCTGCATTGATGTAGAGAAGTGGGCTGCATTGTTATTTTTATATGTGGTCTGCATTGTTGTAGATATGTGGGCTGCATTGATGTATACAATAGTGGGCTGCATTCTATTTTTTCTCTATACATGTTTTCAGGTTCTTGTGTTTCGTACTGAGTGCTTCCATATTTTTTCTCCATGTTTTTAGGTTTTGATTGGGGGCTTCATGAAGGCTGAACATCACTGTTTGAGTCCCAGGGTTCTGATGTGGTTATGGAGGATTGTGTCATTGAAATCTCTCCATATAATTCTGGTTTGAACAAAAATGTGGCATCTGGACCTGATGGTGGAAGTGTCTCTCGACCTAGCTCTCCACATGATGTATATGATGTTGATGATGAAGATTTTGTTACACCGTGTGCATGTGTTACTAGGACTAGGAGTGCAGAAATTAGTCGTCCTCATTTGGATGAGGTTGAAGTATTTTCGAACAAGAGGGCAGGTGAGAGGGCTTTTAAGTTGAGATGCTCTGTAGAGAAATTGAAGCCTCCGAGGTTCAGATATATGGATGAGGCGATTAAAATAAATGATCTTGTTCTCAGCAAAGATTTTGTAACCAAACACCGTGAGTAAGTTTTTTATGTGATGCGTGTGCCCTTTCATGCTTTTTGTGTGTTTTGATTTTTAGTTCTAATTTTATTGATCCCATCTGTGTATGTTTACCGCAGGAACGCGTTCTTTATGGTGCATGGTCCTTTTGGTGATGATGTCGATACTTACAATTTAGACTATATCTATGATACATTTGGCAAAGGAGCTTTAATGGATTCGTATATCATAGATTTTGTTATCAAGTACTGGAAGCAAGACCCTGAATTGGGTTTAGCTTATCAATCCGGTGAACGTTTGCTACTTTCACCTTTATTTATCACGGTGAACGTTTGCTGTCATTCTTTCCTACTGCACTGGCTTTTTCATGTCCATGCCTGCTTGCATTGTTTATTCTTTTTTTCATGTCCTTTTTTTTGTTCTTTTTTGTGTACAGTACGTTCTTCAAATGGAAACCTCTGTGGCGAGAGATAATGACGGAAATCCTGTGTTGCCAGTTGTGCATAGCTCTTTTGTTTTAGAAGATGCAGTTAATCAGTTCAAATTTTTTGTGAACGACGGCGCAAACCTGTTGGATGCAAAACTGGTAAATTCATTGTTTTTTGTCATTTATTTTTCCTGGTTTGTTGCATTTCTTTTTATAGTTATTTTTGGAACAGTGGTCCTGGTGGTACGTGTTGAAAGAACTTTTGATTTCATTTTTTTATGCGAACAGATTATGATGCCGCGATTCAAGGATGGTCATTATTCCTTATACACGATGAACCAGCATCGCCAGACCCTTGATATCCACGACAGTAGGAAGTACACTGGCCATCCTGATGTCACGACAAGGTGGCGCAGGACTGACTACCACGCAGATTGCACTGAAGTGGTATGTTATTTTTTCTTTGCCAACCGTAAAGCTTTCTTTGTGTTTCTCCCACTGTATTTTTTTATAAACTGCAATTGTTTATGTAGTGATCTTCAACATATGCGCGACAGAACTGCATTTTTCTCACGTGCACTTAAAAGAGAGATTGTTTAGATGTTTGAGAACAACTTTTTTTTGGGTTCGTTTGAATATCAACTTTTTGATCCGTGATGTGTGTTATTCTTACCTTGTGCTTCTTTTTTTTGCCAGATGAGGAGGATGACTCAGCTGTTGAAGGAGATTTATGGTGAAAAAAATGTATAAATCGAGGAACCTTCCTGACTGGGTTAAATTGGTAGAGAAGCCATCTTACTCGGTCGTGCTAGCGTAGGGAGCAAATGAGTGTGGAATCTATGTTCTGAGGACGGCGCAGTTGTATGACGGCCAACGTCTAGTTGAGAAAATTTTGAAATCCGACATAACAGCTTCTCTGTTTTCTTTTTACTTTTTTGTTCTTTATGACAACCTTTTTTTTATAATCACTTTTTGCATTTGTTTTCTTTTTTTCAGCCTGCTGCTGAAGATTGGAAGGCGGAGTACATGTTCCAGCTGCTGTTCAATCCTTTGAACATGTTGTGTTATGAAGACATGCCTCTTGAGTTATGTGAACTGATTGTGGACCTCGGGCTCACTTCCCTGTCGCAATCGCGGACGCAGTAACAGTCAGTTGGGGCACTGTTTTTCTACTGGGTGCAAAAGGCTGTGCGTGGACAATAGCTAGGTTTTGATGTTGTGTTTGTGTGTGCTGACTATGTATGAAAAAGACTTTTTTTGTCGTTGTGTTTCTTCTTGTTCGTTTACGCGGCAGCGCATGTGGATGAATTTGTATATGTATGTGTATTTTATATCAATAACTGATACAATATATATAAGTGTATAATTTTATTTTTTGTTGACGACCACGGTCTATGCGAACTGGCACTTTGTCACGCTTATATGTATGATACGTGTTTGATGAACTTTATCACATTTGATGCCGAACTTCTTTGTCCAATATAAGAGAACTGCATTTATTTTTTGGCATTCAAGCAAACTGCTGCACGTGTGTGCATGCCGAAACTGCATTGCTTTATGACGTCGAACTGCTTTTTATTTGTCAGAACAAAAAACACATTACTTTTTGCCTATAGTTGCATTTTGTAGTTGGTTTTTTTATTTGTTTGTACGTTAAGGTACATGGTGGGGGGGGTGATGGGGTTATGTACCTAGGGTAGGGTCATGGACCTGATCCAAGTAACTTACCCTAGGACATCCTTAGAAGAGGTCGCCTTCCAGTCGACCAAATAGGATTCACTCGACTGGCCTAAAGGACTCGACCACGAAGACCCACTCGACCACCAGGAGGTCAAGAGGCACTCTGCACTGCAACGGCCTGTAATCAAGTAGACTTTATGATAGTAAAGGCCTTTATGTGGGGCGTTACCAGTAACGCCCCAGACTTAACTCACCTTAAACCCTCTCCTACGTGGGCTGGCTGGGGTCCTGGCGCACTCTATATAAGCCACCCCCCTCCACAGGCAGAGGGGTTCGGCACCTTGTAATTCATACATCCATAATCCACTCGACCGCCTCCGGGCTCCGAGACGTAGGGCTGTTACTTCTTCCGAGAAGGGCCTGAACTCGTACATCCTTTGTGCTTACAACCTCTCCATAGCTAGGACCTTGCCTCTCCATACCTACCCCCCACTCTACTGTCAGGCTTAGAACCACGACAGTTGGCGCCCACCGTGGGGCCGGTGTTTTAGCGATTTTTTAGAGAAGTTGCGATTCTTCCGAGTACTCTCATCATGGTGTCTGCTGGAGTTTTGGTCAAGGGTCAAGAGATCCGTCTCGGCACCCTCACCTTCATCGCCGACGACTCCGCATGGCTCCAGGAGGCTCCACTCGACGTAAACGTGCTCCCCGTCCGCGGTGCGACGCATTTTCGCGCATGTGTCCGCGGCGTTCTGCTGCGGCAACCGTCGACCCAGTATCGGTCGGCTCCTCCATCGTCCACCCTCCCGGTCTCCCGCCAGCGCAAGCGCTCAGGCCGGTCGAGGCTTCAGCGATGGGTGAGTCACGCGGTGGCTCGCCAATCGGCCACTACACAAGTTGCGGCAATCGAGCCCAACGAATCTCTCTACGGCTTGTTCGATCAGTCGACTGGCTCCGGAGAGACTGCATCCGAGTGCGGAAGCAGTGATCCAGCGGCGGAAATCTTGATGGTCGACGGGCCCCACAGCCCTCCTGGCTTCGCCCGTGGTGGTGGAGCAGGTGACAGCGATGACCCTGCACGAGACTACGAAGAGTACCAGCCCGAGCCACTCGACTCTCTGCAAAGAGAAGAGCTTCGCCGCAGGAACGAGGATCCCCTGCGTATTCCCATCGCAGGAGAAACCCCCGAGGCTCGTGCCTTGGAGGAGGCGCGTCTGGCCAATTTGGCCGAGCGCACTCGACTGGAGAACCTTCAGCGAGCAATCGAGGAGCGCGCGCGGCAACGAGTTCCCGACACCAGTCGACGTCAACTCTTCCCGCCGACTCAGGTATATCGAACCCCAATTCAGAATTTAGCAGCTGCGACCCGTATAGCAGAGTCCATTCAGCCTTCGCAGTCGGAAGCTGGCAGAGGTTTGCTGCAGATCAGGGATCTGCTCCGGGCAGCAGGAGATCAGAATTCAGCCGTGTCTCAGTCGCGCAACAGAATTCACAGTCGATCTGTCACTGTGAATACGGTTCAGTCGGCTCACAGCCCCAGATCGCCTCCGCGGCGCGAAGGGCGTGAGAATCGGCGAGATCAATATGGCGACAGACTCGACCGAGATGATAGGCGTCGAGTGCCCTATTCCCCTCCGAGGGGTGGGTCTTACGCTCCTCGGCAGCCGGATGATAGGCGTCAGTACAGTACAGGGCGTAGGGTTCCAGTTGACCCCAGAGAGCCAGGCTTCGACGCGCGATCCATTATCGTGCAAGGGTTGGTCGACTGGAACAGAGCCCATCGAGGCGCACTCGATAGAGATGTACCCACGAGCAGTCGAGTACATGTTTCTGGTCCTGAATGTTTCAGCAGAGCTATCAGAGCCGCAGTTATCCCCCCCAATTTCAGGTTGGCAACAGGAGTCAGCAAGTTCACTGGTGAGTCTAAGCCTGAAACTTGGCTTGAAGACTACCGAGTGGCAGTTCAGATCGGTGGTGGGAACGACGAGGTGGCCATGAAGCATTTGCCCCTCATGTTGGAAGGTTCTGCCAGGGCATGGTTGACTCAATTACCTCCTAGCAGCATTTACACTTGGGAAGATCTGTCCCGAGTGTTCGTCAGAACGTTTGAAGGGACTTGCAAGCGACCAGCGGGATTGACAGAGTTGCAAGTCTGCGTGCAGAAAACTAATGAGACTCTCAGAGAGTATATTCAGAGGTGGATCACTTTGCACCACACTGTGGAAAATGTCTCTGATCATCAGGCAGTATGCGCCTTCAAAGACGGCGTCAAGAACAGAGAACTGAGTTTGAAATTTGGTCGAACCGGTGACATGACCTTGAGTCGGATGATGGAGATTGCTACCAAGTACGCCAACGGCGAAGAAGAAGACCGACTCCGAAGCGGCAAGCACAAGCCGAGTCAGTCGGAAAAAGGAAACACCAGTCGGAAACAGAAGCGGAAGGCTGAACCGGCAGCTCCTGGAGAGGCTCTGGCCGTGACTCAAGGAAAGTTTAAGGGGAAACCAAAAGGATCCTGGAACCCCAAGAAGGTAAAGGATAAAGAGGGGAACGACGTGATGGATATGCCGTGTCACATTCACACGAGGAAAGATGAAGAGGGGAATATCATTTACCCAAAGCACACCACTCGCCAATGTCGACTCCTGATCCAGCAGTTTTAGGGAAAACAGTCTAAGGACAAGGAGAAGGAGTCGGACAAGGCCGAAGACAAAGAGGACAGTGAGGGAGGATATCCGCATATCAACTCCACTCTGATGATCTTTGCAGATGTGGAAAGCAGAAGTCGACTGAAAGTGATTAACCGAGAGGTGAACATGGTTGCCCCAGCAAAGGCAAATTATCTGAAGTGGTCTCAAACACCCATCACATTCGACCAATCTGATCACCCGACTCATATTGCCACCCCCGGGAGGCAAGCTTTGGTGGTTGATCCAGTTGTCGAAGGCACTCGACTGACAAATGTGCTGATGGATGGTGGAAGTGGGCTGAACTTATTGTATGCAGACACATTGAAAGGTATGGGCATTCCGATGTCCCGACTGAGCACTAGTAACATGAGCTTCCATGGAGTTATACCAGGGAAGAAGGCCGAGTCACTCGGCCAGATAGCTTTGGACATAGTGTTTGGTGATTCGAAGCATTTTCGCAAAGAAAAGTTGACGTTTGAGGTCGTGGATTTTCAAAGTGCATATCATGCCATTTTGGGGAGACCAGCCTATGCACGGTTCATGGCTCGACCATGTTACGTGTACCTCAAATTGAAGATGCCCGGTCCCAAAGGTGTGATCACTGTCACCGGTGATAGGAAAAAGGCAGAGGAGTGCTTTCAGAAGGGCTCCAAGATTGCCGATTCCCAAGTGACAGCGGTCGAGTTCGAAGAATACAAGCAAAACGCAGATCCGAGTGACTTGCTGCGATCCAAGAAGCCCGCCACAGAGTCTGCATTCCAGTCGTCCGGTGAGACGAAGCCTGTTCACATTCACCCGACCGACCCCGAAGCAGCTCCGACCCGCATCTCCACAACACTCGACCCAAAATAGGAAGAAGCGCTCATCCAGTTCCTCCGTGAGAACTGAGACATTTTTGCATGGAAGCCCGCTGACATGCCAGGTGTTCCCAGGGGACTGGCTGAGCATCGCCTAAGAGTCGACTCGTCTGCAAAACCAGTCAAAGAGCATCTTCGGCGGTCCGCCGTCCAGAAGAGAAAGGCCATCGGTGAAGAAGTGGCTCGACTGTTGGCGGCAGGATTTATCCGAGAGATATACCACTCCGAGTGGCTCGCTAATGTCGTCATGGTTCCTAAGAAGGACAAGTCGCTCCGAATGTGCATTGATTTCAAGCACATCAACCGGGCCTGCCCGAAAGATCACTTTCCTCTCCCTCGCATAGATCAAATTGTTGACTCGACCGCGGGATGCGAGAGGTTGTCTTTTTTAGATGCTTACTCCGGGTACCACCAGATCCGTCTGTACGGGCCCGATGAGGTAAAAACACCTTTCATCACTCCATTCGGGTGCTTCTGCTATATCACCATGCCATTCGGCCTCAAGAATGCCGGAGCCACATTTATGCGAATGATTCAGAAGTGTCTACTCACCCAAATCAGTCGGAATGTGGAAGCTTATATGGATGATATTGTTGTCAAGTCACGAAAAGGTTCCGACCTGCTCGCTGACCTCGCCGAAACATTTGCCAACCTCAGAAGGTATGATATCAAGCTCAATCCATCAAAGTGCACATTTGGAGTTCCTGGTGGCAAGTTACTCGGTTTTCTCGTTTCCGAACGGGGAATCGACGCTAACCCAGAGAAGATTGGCACTATTCTCCGAATGAAACGCCCTGTGCGAGTGCACGATGTCCAGAAGCTTACTGGATGCCTGGCCGCATTAAGTCGATTCTTCTCACGACTCGGTGAAAAGGCACTGCCTCTTTACCGACTGATGAAGAAGGCTGACAAGTTCGAGTGGACTCCAGAAGTCGATGCAGCGTTTGCCGAGCTAAAAGCTCTGCTCTCCACCCAGCCGGTGCTTGCTGCTCCAATCAGCAAAGAGCCTCTGTTGCTCTACATCGCAGCCACAGGACAAGTCGTCAGTACTGTGCTAACGGTCGAGCGGGAAGAAGAAGGAAAAGCTCTCAAAGTTCAGCGCCCAGTGTATTATTTGTCTGAAGTCTTGACTCCATCCAAGCAGAGATATCCTCATTATCAGAAGCTTGTGTATGGAATATACATGACCACAAAGAAGGTTGCTCATTATTTCTCTGACCATTCCATCACAGTCGTCAGCGACGCTCCACTATCAGAGATTTTGCACAACAGAGACGCAACTGGTCGAGTGGCCAAATGGGCGATTGAACTTCTTCCCCTTGATATCAAGTTTGAGGCAAAGAAAGCCATTAAGTCCCAGGCGATAGCAGATTTCCTTGCCGAGTGGATTGAACAACAGCAGCCGACTGAAGTTCACTCGGAGCATTGGACCATGTTTTTCGATGGCTCTAAGATGTTGAATGGTTCCGGTGCTGGGGTTGTCCTGGTTTCCCCCAGAGGAGATAAGCTCAGATATGTGCTCCAGATTCACTTTGATTCCTCCAACAATGAGGCAGAATATGAGGCCCTCCTATATGGGTTGCGCATGGCCATTTCACTCGGCGTCCGTCGCCTAATGGTCTATGGCGACTCGGATTTAGTGGTCAATCAGGTGATGAAAGAGTGGGACGTGAGAAGCCCAGCCATGACTGGATACTGTAGTGCAGTGAGGAAGCTGGAGAAGAAGTTCGAGGGGTTGGAGCTCCATCATATACCCCGACTGAAAAATCAAGCAGCTGATGATCTAGCAAAGATAGGTTCCAAGAGAGAAGCCATTCCGAGTGGTGTGTTCTTGGAGCATATACACACTCCGTCCGTCAAAGAAGATCCTTTCACCGAAGAAACTCCGCAGCCCAAGGGCGCCACAGATCCGACTGAAGTTGAAGTCCCAGCGGTGGTCGACTTGATCATGGAGGTTTTGGTGGTCATTCCCGACTGGACGATTCCGTATGTCGCATATATCTTGAGGAAAGAGCTTCCGGAGGATGAGGAAGAGGCTCGACAGATCGTCCGTCGATCTAAGGCCTTTACCGTAATCAAAGGACAATTATACAGAGAAAGCGCGACTGGAGTCGGTCAGAAGTGCATAACACCAGAAGAAGGTCGACTCATCCTCAATGATATTCACTCGGGGACCTGTGGTCATCATGCGTCCTCTCGGACCATCGTGGCCAAAGCATACCGAGCCGGATTTTACTGGCCCAAGGCGAATGAGATGGCAAAAGAGATAGTAGATAAGTGCGAGGGATGTCAGTTCTACTCGAATATGTCGCACAAGCCTGCGTCAGCTTTGAAGACCATCCCACTCGTCTGGCCTTTTGCATTTTGGGGGCTGGACATGATCGGTCCTTTGAGAACAGGACGAAGTGGCTTCACGCATGTACTGGTGGCAGTCGACAAGTTCACCAAGTGGATCGAGGCTAAACCAATCAAGAGCCTTGACACCGGTACTGCTGTTAGCTTCATCAGGGAACTAATATTCAGATATGGAGTCCCGCACAGCATCATTACGGATAATGGGTCGAACTTTGACTCAGAGGAATTCAGAGCTTTCTGCGACTCCCAGGGCACACGGGTCGACTACGCATCAGTCGCCCATCCGCAGTCGAATGGACAAGCAGAGCGAGCTAATGGACTGATTCTCAAGGGACTGAAGCCTCGACTGATGCGTGATCTCAAACACGCGGCTGGAGCTTGGGTCGACGAACTTCCATCTGTACTCTGGGGACTGCGGACCACGCCTAATCGGTCGACCGGAAGAACTCCATTCTTCTTGGTCTATGGAGCTGAAGCAGTCTTGCCGAGTGATCTTCTCCACAATGCTCCTCGAGTTGAAATCTACAACGAAGCAGAAGCTGAACAAGCGCGGCAGGACGCAGTCGACCTTTTAGAGGAAGAAAGGGAGATGGCTCTGATCCGGTCGACCATCTACCAACAAGATCTGCGGCGTTTCCACGCCCGAAACGTGAGAGGTCGAGCCTTCCAGGAAGGGGATTTGGTTCTCCGAGTGGATCATCACAAACCACACAAGCTTGCTCCTTCTTGGGAAGGCCCCTTCATCGTCACCAAGGTTCTCCACAACGGGGCGTACCGTCTTTACAACGTCGAGCATAATATCGACGAGCCCCGAGCTTGGAACGCGGAGCTACTCCGCCCGTTTTACACTTAAGCTTTATCACTCGGATGAGTTGCAATAAAGTACTTCTATAGTTCATGGACCTCAAAATAATAAGTGTCATAGTTCCTCCATAATATCTGTCACTTTTTATTTTTTGTCCAATGAAATTCCCCTTAGTGGGTGACTTAGCTGCGAATCCGTTTCGCCTAAGTTTGTAAAAATCCTACCGAGTGGTGAGCCAGACTCTCACTCGGAGGCTTAGCCGCGAATCCGTTTCGCCTAAGTTATCAAAATCCTACCGAGTGGTGAGCCAGACTCCCACTCGGAGGCTTAGCTGCAAATCCGTTTCGCCTAAGTTATCAAAATCCTACCGAGTGGTAAGCCAGCCTTCCACTCAGAGGCTTAGCTGCAGCCTCGTGCTCGCCTAAGTTATAAAAATCCTACCGAGTGAAGAGCAACCCTCTCACTCGGGGGCTTAGCTGCAGTCCAAGCACTCGCCTAAGTTGTGAAAATCCTACCGAGTGAAGAGCAATCCTCTCACTCGGAGGCTTAGCTGCAGCCTCGTGCTCGCCTAAGTTATCAAAATCCTACCGAGTGGTAAGCCAGCCTTCCACTCGGAGGCTTAGCTGCAGCCTCGTGCTCGCCTAAGTTATAAAAATCCTACCGAGTGAAGAGCAACCCTCTCACTCGGGGGCTTAGCTGCAGTCCAAGCACTCGCCTAAGTTGTGAAAATCCTACCGAGTGAAGAGCAACCCTCTCACTCGGGGGCTTAGCTGCAGCCCTGTGCTCGCCTAAGTTACAAAAATCCTACCGAGTGAAGAGCAACCCTCTCACTCGGGGGCTTAGCTGCAGTCCAAGCGCTCGCCTAAGGCACCTTGCTTTGAACCTGCAAAAGACATTCCGAGCCGAAGGCAATCGTATTCAAGCACCAAATCCAAGTTTGAATCGACATCTAAAGGAACCGAAAGTGCTCAGGCGTCAAGCCTGTTAAGGTTTGTCGGTTACAATTTCACTCAGCATACCGAGGCAAATTTAAAGCGTCGAGCCAGAAGAAGTTTTTTACCCCTCCTGTGGAGGGCTGGAAGGTGCAACAAATTCATCAAGGTCAATCCCGTCGGCGATCCGAGTGGCAGCTGCAAGGAAAGTTTCCATAAAGGATCTGAAGTCGTGCTTCTTGGTATTGGCCACCCGAAGGGCCGCCAGCTTCTCTTCTCGCGCATCTTTGCAGTGGACTCGGGCCAGACACAGAGCGACATCTGCACCACACCGAGCCGAGGACTTCTTCCACTCCTGCACTCGACCAGGGATCGTGTTCAAGCGGGCCATCAGCGACTCAAGGTCATTCTGAAGTGTCTCCTCAGGCCAGAGCGTCGAGTCGATGCGAGATGTGGTGGCCTTCAGCCTTGCGAGATAGTCCACGACAGCTGCAACACGAGACTCCAGTCGGAAAACATCCATGGCAACTTCGTCGTTCACCGGAGAATTGACGGGGTCAAGGTTTGGCTCCAGTCGGCTGGTTTCTTCTTCAAAGTTTTGACAAAATTCTGCAAGGGTGATCACTAAGTCAAGGAGATAGTCGAATGGAAAAAGCCACAATTGGAAATATTTGCCAAACATGGAGGTCTACCTTCAAGCATAAGGAACAACTTTTTGGCAAGGCCACTCAGGAAGGCCTCCAGTTCAGTTTTCTTCTCAGTCAATTTGCTGACTTGGTCGGTCAGGGCAGCTTTGTCAGTTTTCAATCGACTGACCTCCTTGTTGGCAATCCCAAGAGCAGCTTTCAGATTGGTATTGTCTTGTTCGAGCTTGGTAACTGAAGCTAACTTCTCGTCAGCAAGCTTGATCTTCTCAGCTAGCTCAAGGTCTTTCTTCTGCTGGGCCTCCCTTACCTTACCTGCAAGTTACAGCAAGATCAGATGCTGAAACAAGCAAGGGGAAAAGCAGTCGTCAGGGTCTCACCAAACATACCTTCGGTCTCCTCCTTTGCCTTTGTCAGCTTCTCCTGAACCAGCTTCAAGCTCAGCTCGACTTGAGTATGTTTTTGTTCCAGCTCTGAGTAGCGAGCCACAAGATCACAGGAGTTCTGTGAAGAACCAATCGACTAAATGTCAAATATAATTCACTTCCGAGTGAAAAAGGGATAAACACACGTTTCTAAGACTACAGCCAAATACAAGCATTCGACCGTAGTCTCGGGGACTACACCCAGTGGGTGCACTCAGCGTGCCCCCACTAATCCTGTTGAAGACAAAGTCGACCAGTCAACCTCAAAAAAAAAAGTGTGCGAGATGCATTCTCTAAGACTATGATCAACTGCAAGCAGTCGACCACAGTCTCGGGGACTACACCCAGTGGGTGCACTCAGCGTGCCCCCACCGGTTTGTGAAATCCAGTCGACCAGTCGACTGACAGAAAGATTGACATTATAAAGCCTAAGGCCGACTGCCAACAGTCGACCTTAGCCTTGGGGACTACACCCAGTGGGTGCACTCAGCGTGCCCCCACCGGTTTGTGAAATCCAGTCGACCAGTCGACTGACAGAAAGATTGACATCATAAAGCCTAAGGCCGACTGCCAGCAGTCGGCCTTAGCCTCGGGGACTACACCCAGCGGGTGCACTCAGCGTGCCCCCGCTAACACGGAGTTTATTCGACACACCCAGTGGGTGACTAATATAAATTCCGGAAAAGAAAAGTTTTTGGTAGCATATCCAACAGAACAAACAGCGGTCGACTGACCTGGACATTGCTTTGGAGGGCAGAACTGGCGTCATAAGCTGCCTGGCTCGCGTCTCGGATAGTCTTCAGCTGCTCCATCATGAGTCCCGCCTGGCGTATTGCCTCCTTCGCTGCGCCAGCTTGGTCCTCTGGGACGTGGTGCGTCGTAAAGAGGGAGGGCTGCTGAGCACTCGTCAGTGGATTTGCGAAGGACACCGTGTGTCGAGTGGTGTTCCCTTCCTCCACAGTCAGAATCTCAGGCGCCGTCACATCCTGAGGTACCTTACTGGCGGACGCTTTCCGACTCCTCCTGCGTGTCAGTGGTTCTTCATCCTCGTCGTCGTCAGGGAGATTGATAACAGTGTTGGGTGGAGCTGCGGAGAAGGATCAGGATCAGAGATCGCGTGTCAGTCGACTAAGAACGGTGTTAAGAACACAGTACCTGGATTCGAAGTTGCTGCATCCTCCATCTCGTGGTCATCAGCCCGGGCCGAGGTCTCAGAAGTAGCAGCACTGCAACTCCAAAGGATCAGTCGACTAACTTCAGCGTCGACCAGAGATAAAGTTCGCACAGAATAAGAAAATATGAGCAGCACAATTACCCTGATATGGTGGGGATGGACACCTTCATTTTCAGCAGGAGCTTGGTCGGCTTTGGCGGAGCCCCCCTAGGCTGCTTCGGCGCCTTTTCAGTCGGCGCTGGAGAAGTGGTCCTAGGGCGCTTGGTCGACTGCATCGCAACCCCCTTGCCACGTTCAGTCGAAGGGTCGTGGACGAGCTTCGACCACCTTTCCGAGCGCGGTGGCACGACCTCCTCCTCTTCCTCCTCATCTTCGGCATCATCATCATCGCCGTCGTCATCATCATCGTCGTCGTCGTCCCCTGCAACGTCCGAGTCCCATTCCTCCTCGTCCTGGCTCTCGCCCCCACTCGCCTCACCCTCCTCAGTCGGAGTTTGTGCCCCATTGGGCATCGAGTACAGCTCGGTGAGGGCCTAGCAGATATCAAGACAATGATCAGTCGACCAGTCGGCAGAGTGGACAGAGATGAATGCGACAAGAATGCAGTGGAGAGCAGGGCAAGTGTACCTTATTTGGATCACTGTTGTGGTCGAGTGGAGGAATCCTTCTGGCTCCGCGTGGGTTGTCCTTGTTTCCGGTGACGGCTGCCATCCATCTTTCCAGAGTGACATCGTCGACTGCTTCTGGATGGACTCTAGTCTCGTCTTCGGTCCCACAGTACAACCACATGCAGTCGCTCCGGAACTGGAGGGGCTGGATGCGACGCCTCAGGAAGACCTCCAGGAGATCCATGCCCGTCACTCCCTCCCGAACCAACTGCACCACGTGCTCCATCAACATCTTCACATCAGCTTTCTCCTCCGGGATCAACTTCAGAGAGGAGGGCTTGTTCACTCGGTCCATGGTAAACTGTGGGAGTCCACTCGACTGTCCCGGCGTCGACTGGTCCCGGCAGTAGAACCAGGTCGACTGCCAGCCTCTGACTGACTCGGGAAAGGTCATGGGCGGAAAGGTGCTCTTGTTCCTCACCTGGATGCCCAAACCCCCACACATTTGGACGACTCGGGTCTTTTCGTCGCCTGGACTCGCCTTCTTCACGGTCTGAGAGCGACACGTGAATATATGCTTGAACAAACCCCAGTGCGGTCGACAGCCCAAGAAACCCTCACACATGGACACGAACGCAGCAAGATAGGCAATGGAGTTTGGGGTAAAATGGTGGAGCTGTGCTCCGAAGAAATTCAAGAAGCCACGAAAGAAAACACTCGGCGGCAAGGAAAACCCACGATCCACATGGGTGGCCAAAAGCACACACTCACCCTCTTCTGGCTGAGGCTGCCACTCCTTCCCCGGAAGCCTCGCAGCTCCGTGGGGGATCAAGCCCTCGTTGGCCATGTCGAGAATGTCATTCTCAGTGATGGTCGACTGGATCCAGTCTCCTTGGACCCAGCCTTTCGGCGGGCGGGATCTGGACGAGGACCCTCCGCGGCTGGTGGATCTCCCCTTCGCCTTCTCCGACGCCGACGCCTTCTTTGCACGCTCCAGCGCCACCGTCTTCTCCTTGGCCATGGTCGCCGGCGAGATGCGCGAAGGGAAGTGGTGCGGGGGCGAGAGCGAGCACGCTGAGCAGGGAGGAAGGAAGCAGAGAGAGGGGGAGAATGCTAAGGCGCAGCACAGAAATCCTCGCCGGGCACATTTATAAGGTCCCTTCCGAGTGGATGACAAGTGGGCCCGGTCGATCTAATCATATCTGGAACAGTTATGCAGACGGGATACGTGGCGAAAAAGGCGGCGCGGAGATCGAGGCGCCCATGCCCCGTCCCATCCGAACGCCGCGGTCCGCCCCGCTTCGCGCGCGCCCCAAAATTTTGCATCCCGCGGAATCCGCGAGCAACAAATCAGTCTGTCAGGCGCGGTGTTTCCGGCGATCCGTCGCTCGGAGATCGTCGAAGCCTGAAAGATCACTCGACGCAAAAACAGAATGGATCAAGTCGACTGAAGGCAAGTTGTTTCCTGTCGACAAAGGGATTCTTTGGTCCAGAACAGCGCACAACCGGAGCGCAAAGGTTAATCGGAAACGACATCAACTCCTTCTTCACTCGAAGCCTCAATCCATTCGGGGGCTAATGATGGGGTTATGTACCTAGGGTAGGGTCATGGACCTGATCCAAGTAACTTACCCTAGGACATCCTTAGAAGAGGTCGCCTTCCAGTCGACCAAATAGGATTCACTCGACTGGCCTGAAGGACTCGACCACGAAGACCCACTCGACCACCAGGAGGTCAAGAGGCACTCTGCACTGCAACGGCCTGTAATCAAGTAGACTTTATGATAGTAAAGGCCTTTATGTGGGGCGTTACCAGTAACGCCCCAGACTTAACTCACCTTAAACCCTCTCCTACGTGGGCTGGCTGGGGTCCTGGCGCACTCTATATAAGCCACCCCCCTCCACAGGCAGAGGGGTTCGGCACCTTGTAATTCATACATCCATAATCCACTCGACCGCCTCCGGGCTCCGAGACGTAGGGCTGTTACTTCTTCCGAGAAGGGCCTGAACTCGTACATCCTTTGTGCTTACAACCTCTCCATAGCTAGGACCTTGCCTCTCCATACCTACCCCCCACTCTACTGTCAGGCTTAGAACCACGACAGGGGGTTTGGGCCCCCCCCCCCAATTTTTTTTAGTTGTCTATATTTTTTGTATTGTTCTTGTACGCACTGCGTGCGCTAACGAGAGGCCGAGCAGGGGGTGGGG
>NC_041385.1:251907792-251930149 GCF_002162155.2 Triticum dicoccoides
CATCCGCCTGCGAGGCCGAGCCTGGAACGAGCCGGAGCAGGCGGCGACGTGGCTTGCCGCGGCGCCGCATGCGTAGGCGAGTCCGTCATACCCCGTCGCCCCCTGTCTATCTTAGGGTTTGGGGGGGTGGTGGTTTTGCACGCGTCCCCTTTGATGGAAAAAACAGAATGTCCGCACTGCGCCTGTCAAGCAAGCGCACTGCATGCGTTAGCGCGAGGCCGAGCAGGGGGTGGGGTTCTTGTCGTCCTTCATTTATGTGTTGGGGCCCTTGTCATTTGTACTGCTTTCACCAACGTTGAGTACTGCACTTCGTGTAGCAAGTGTGTGTGTTGGGGCCCTTGTCGTTCTTCATTTATGCATGTACTGCACTTCACGGATACACTTGTTGAACTGCCTTATGTTGGTTCTGTGAACTGTATTGACGTTTGTTTAAAAATGTACACGGATTATATTTTTTTAGATATATCAATATTAATTTTTATTTTTATATAATTACTATCTTTTGTGGACTGTTATGTTTTGTATGTGCATACTATGTTTTGGTGTCACTCATTAAATTTTTCAAAGTTGTTTATATACTTGTTCTAATGCAAACTAATTTCTGCGAAAGCAATTGATCACAAGCAAACTTACATTCTTTTTATAAAAGAAATATTCTTGCATACATGAAACAAAGAACACCACAACGCTTAAAGTAAAGTGAGACTAAACACAGCTCTGATTTTTTCTAGTTGCTGTATTGGATTACAGCCTTGTTCTTCTTCTTCTTTTCTTCTTTGTCTCTTTTTGCCCTGTCGAGTCCCATTATGACATCGTAGATGATTCTCCATGACTCATATGTTGCGAATGCATCTATTGCTGCATACTTGATAAGCTTGTTTGGCAGTGGGCAAAATCCCCAGAGAGTATGGTCCTCCTTGCGGTTAATTTTTTTTCTTCATGTCATTGTAGTGGATGTCTATCATCCTGCCAGCAACATCAGCCAAAGGGTCAAACTTCTTTTTATTGTATGGGTCTCTCCATTCCACCTGAATATCAATGTAGTTGTTGGAGTTGATCTCCAAACCAGATACCTTCAGCTTGTTTTTGTCTCCATCAATAGCGAATCCGACGAAGGTGTACTCATCATTCATCAGGAATTTGTCTAGTTCCATTGGCCTGCAATATATTTGTATAGAGTGAATATATTTTATTTCTTTAGAACTAGCAATGTTTTTTTTTGTGTTTTTCTGAAAGTGAACTGCAATATGGATATCTGAATCTGTTGCATTGAGTATTTGCTAATACTTTGTTCAGCATAACTATTAAATCTGATAATAGATTGCATAAACAATGCATGTTTTGTGTATGCTTGTATTCCTGAACCTAATTTCATACATGTTTTGTATGGTAATGTTGCAGTGAAGAAACTATAATTAAACTGCATGTATTGCTAGATAATATAATTCAAGAATTGAACATATGAGTTACATACATGGAGCCAGATCAAAACTGTTAATAAATTCATATGCCACGCTTTTTCAAGAATGTGAACCAAAGGTTAAATATTATGGCAATTGCAGTGAAGAAAATTTAAGATCAATATTGGCAAGCAACAGTTATTCTTACCTGTCTTTAGCTGCAGATATGTGATAGATAAGGCATTCTTTTTCTACGCATAGCTGTAGTCCCGCTGCACGCTGTGGCTTCTGGTAGTGTGTGTACTCGACATCAACGCCGACTAGTTTGACGGGCATTCCGCCGAGCTTCCTCCTGAACGTGGACAGCATCTTCTCCACGTCTTTGCCCTTGCTTGTGCAAAGGACGTGGAGCTTGTGATTGCCGTGGAGGTGGACGTCGTGGAGCTCCCTGGTGTACTTGCGGTGCTGGTTGCAGGGAGGTGCATCCGCCATGATTCTCGTGTGTTCTCTGGTTTTTGTTATAGAGAGAGAGAGGTTAGTGAAAGGAAGAGCGGAGAAGAAGATGCAATTGGGTTTTTTGGGGGGACGAAGCAGTTGTGTTTTCTCCTCTGCTCTACTTGACAGGACGTGGGAGAGGTGGAGCGGGGCGGTAGCATGGTGGGGCTCTGTTTTAAGTTTACGTGGCAACTGCTGAGAGGTTCTGCTATGAGGAGGCTCTTGCTAGTGCGTTGGAAATCCGGAACGTCATCACCTCTTTTTTTGTGATTATATCTATGTATTGACGCAACTGTCAGAAAATGTGATGATTGTGTTTTCGATCAATTGTCCAAGTCAGTGCACTTCTTTTCTATCAGAAATGAACAGCTCAGGTCCAAGTAGTGTATTGCAGTTTGATTCACACAGATGTACTTTTTTTTCTTCTCTTGATGGTGTTCTTTCTTTTCTTTTCTTGATCTTTGTGGTAATACAGCGTTTGTGCGGATGGAGGGTAATGTGGCTAGGGGTTGTCGGAGTGTTTTGTTTAAGTAACAGGGCTGCATTCTTATTTCAGCCATACTGCATTGCAGACCGAAGATAACTGCAATTCAGAAAAAAAATGTGCTTCCACTTGGAGAATTGCGTTGTTGTACGTCGCTGACTGCATCTGTACGTTGACATTGGGCTTCCTGCATTTTATTTATTAATATTCTTACAGTGCTGACGCACATTTTATTTTGTTTGTTGTTATTCATTTAAAAAATGTTTGTCATTTTTCTTTTTAATGTTTTATTTTTGAACGTATTGTTTTTTCTTAGTGGGCTTTGTTGGCCGTGTGTTCGGGTAGTGAAGATGTAATTGGGCCCAGGTCGGCCTGTGAGCACACGGCTGGTTCCCGGTGCGCTGTGTGTGCGTCCTAATGTTTAGTCTCACCTTGCCCGCGGAAGGCGCGCCCGACTTGTTTATAAGCGCTGGCGAGGCATACTGGTCGAACTCCTCTGTATACTTATCTGCGCGCCTATACATGGCGCTCGTAGCTATATGCTCTATGACCTGTGGGCCCATGTGCAACCGGCCCCATGCACTATGACTCAGAACGACTCGCCTTCTGTGAGCGTAGACCTATTACGAGACTGACTGGGGCCGGTGCCACCTGGGTGGTTAATTTTTTTTCTTTTAATATTTCTGCCCTGTGTGTTTTTTTCAATGTTGGAGTGTGCACTGCATTGATCAGGGTTCTGTACTGCATTGTATACGCACTGCATACTGCATGTACAATTGTCATTTTTTTTGTTTCCGTCTTTTTGCTATCAGTTAATCTTTTTTCCCAATGTATGGGAGTGCACTGCTTTGTAAATCATACATGTACTTCACTCATTATGGTTCTGTGCTGTACTTTCATGTACTTCCAGACTGTATTGAATTATTTTACGTGTTTTGCGTTTTTCTATTTGTGTTTTTGCTCTTATGTATTCCTTTTTTGAAATTTATGTTCGCGCACTGCTTTGTTGGGTATGTTAAGACTTCATTCGACAAATTTAGTGTACTGCATTCGTGCACAACTTGCACTGCATGCGTCCTGTTTGCATTCTATACAACAATTTCATCACCAACAAGCTAAGTTCAACAGAAAGCAAACTAACATAATCAGAGTTCATCATTACAGGCGATTGTGCATGGCAAGCAAACTAGGTTCAGCACACAAGCAAACTAACGAAACATAAGTGTAAGTGCATCTAGTGCCCCTTAGTGATTTTGGTGTATTGAAGACTTTTAGGTTAAGGGACTAATGCGTTTGTGAGTGTACAAAGGTCTATAAGTCTATGAGGAGTTTGATATTTATAGAGAAAGTCGACCCCTAAAAATGAAGTTCTTCGACTGAAGACTTTGATATTCTGAAGACTTTCTGAAGACTTTGAAAGTGAAGAAATTGGTGTGACCTTGAAGACTTGGTATTCATTTGTGGAACATGAAGCGTGAAAACTTTTGTTTTCGTAGTTTCATTTTATCTTTCTTGAGTCATAGGAAACACCGTACTGTTAAAGGGGGTCGAGGAAATACTAAGGAAAAATTTCCATGTGATGCTCAACTCAAAATCCTACACCTACCAATCCCTTCGAGTGAAGCCTTTGGAAATCTCATACAGTTCAGTCACTTTCTTCAGTGACAGAGACGAAGTTCTTCTGGTCGCTGATGAATTTCTTTGGACTGAGGAGTTAGGAATTCGCCAGTGCGAATTGCCTACACAGTGAGGAACATGATAGCCCTGAGGAATTTGAGAGTCAAATTTCCGACCGTTGCTGTGCTGCGCGCTAGCTGTCCCAAAATATCTTATCCACCTAACGGTCATATCATTGAAGGGCATTTATGTCTTATCATGTCGGGCTGCTCCCTAGGCTATAAATAGCCGCCCCCTACAACCACTAGCTGGTTGGCTGCTCCGAGAGAACTTGACACTTGTCATCTGAGAGCAACCCATCCTCAGAGGACTTTGAGCGAAAATCATCAAGTGAGGAAAACCCAAAACCAAACCCCTACAAACCCAAAGTGATTGAGCATCACTGAAGAAATTGATCCTGGATGGATCCGACGCTTGTTACCTTTGAAGACTGTGCTTCTTCCAGACGGTTAGGCGTCATGGTCTAGAGCATCCAAGAGGAATTGTGGATCGCCGAGTGACCAAGTCTGTGAAGGTTTGGAAGTCGCCTGAAGACTTACCACGAGTGATTGGACGAGGTCTGTGTGACCATAGTTCAAGGAGAATACGGTGAGGACTGGGTGTCCTGAGCTGCGTGCTCAGCGACTGGGTGTCCGGGACTGTGTGTCCTCGAGTTTAAATACTCAGCCGCTCCAACCAGATGTACAACTGAGACAGCAGTTGGAACTAGTTTACCAAATCATTGTCTTCACCAACCTAACTGGTTCTATTTCCTCAACCCTTTCATTTCCTCATTACAGTGTTGAGTGTTTGTTCATATCTGTGTTTGAAGACTTTGACTGAAGACTTCCTCAATTTCCTTAGTTCAATTTCTTCAGTCTGTTTGTCTTCATCTTGTGTTATCTTGTGATTACGCTTTCTGTACTCTGTGCTAGTCTTCATTTCATCATGATGACCATGCTTGTATTCTGTTCTGCTTACTTCTGAGTACTTATTCCGCTGCAAGTAGTTCTTCGCTAAGGAATTTCCTCACCGGCAAATTCCTAAGTGAAGAATTCATAAAAATCGCCTATTCACCCCCCCTTAGTCGATATAATGCACTTTCAATTGGTATCAGAGCAAGGTACTCCCTTGTTCTGTGTGATTTTGGTTTAACCACCTGGATTTCTCGTTATGTCAACCGCTGGTATGATCAAGGTCTCGGCTTGGTGTCCTACCTTTGATGGGACAGACTACCCCTACTGGAAGAACAAGATGCGAATGCATCTTGAGGCAATTGACAACGATCTCTGGTATTATGTGGAAAATAGTGTTCCCTCTGTCTCACCCTCACTAAACGCTACCGATGTGAAGAGATTCAAGCAACTCGATTCTCAAGCGAAGAATATCATATGTGGTCATCTGAGTAAAGGACAGTATGGAAGAGTGAGTGCTTTGGAAACTGCTAAGCTTATCCGGGATAGGCTGTCCAAAGTGAATGAAGGAGTCTCAACTCAGCGTGACTCTCGAGTTGATGTTCTTCGGAATCTCTTCAACCGCTTCAAAAGACTCGACAATGAAAATGTCCAACAAACCTTTCATCGCTTCATTGACATCTCAAATGAGCTTCAAGCCCTCGGTGCCACTGACATCACTGACCATGAGGTGGTGAAGAAACTGTTGAGATCGCTTGATTCCTCATTTGATACTCTGGGACTGATGATACAAGAACGGGCTGACTACAAGTCTCTTGATCCTGCCGATATCCTTGAAAGGCTAAATACTCACGAGTTCCAGCTTGCTAAAAAGAGAGATCTCTATGGTTCGAGCTATGGCAAACCACGTGCCCTGAAGGCCGAGGCTGTGTCTGACTCTGAATGTGAGGATTCTGGTAGTAGCCTTGGTGATCCTGAAGAATTGAGCCAGGAGCTAGCACTGCTCGTGAAGAAATTCCAGAAGTTCTCAAGACGTGGTCGCTTTGGAAAATCCTCAAGAAGCAGTGATTCCTCATCCAGTGACTATAAGAGAAGGCTGTGCCACAAATTCAAGAAACCTGGTCACTATATTCAAGATTGTCCTCAGTGGGAAAAGGAATTGAAGAAGAAGAAATACAAGGATTACAGTTCTGATGATGCGAAGAAGAACAAGAAATCGTCAAAATCTTCGTCACCAAAATCCTCGAAGTCTTCATCTCACAAGAAGAGCGGCTCCAAGAAGGCTCGGGCATTCATTGGCAAGGAAATGGACTCTGAAGCTGAATCTGAGGAACATGAGGAAGAGGAGGTGTCTGAAGAATCCGAATCTGGTGTGGCGAGTCTGGCCTTCGCTACGGCCTTCGTTAGCAAGTCCATCTTCAACACTAAAGAAACTGCCCCCACCGACAAGCCTGATGAAGATAATGATGACTACGCTCCCACCTATTGCTTCATGGAGAAAGGTGCAAAGGTACTCAAATACACCTCCTCTGAATCTAGTGAAAATGAATCTAATGAGGATCTCAAGCCCAGCTACTCTAAACTTGCTAAGATTGCTGTAAAACAACAAAGGGCTTTTGAAAAGGTTCAAATCATGCTAGACAAAAGTGATGATATGTTGGGTGAAGAAATGGATCGCACTAAAGCCCTGACTGAAAATCTTCAGAGACTTTAGTCTAGGTTTGATAACCTTCAAAGTCATCATAACACTCTCTTATCTGATCATGAGAAACTTTCTTATGAATTTCTTCAAAGAAAGCAAGATCTTGAGAAGCTAAGAGTGAGTTATGAAGATCTTCAAAAGTAGCGCGATTCATTACTAGCTCAACAAATCAGCGCTTCTCAGGAAGAATTTGTTCCTCCATGCTTAAAGTGCATTGAACGTGAATCTGCTAAATCTTCACCTGAATGTTCAAATGCTTCAACTGCTACAAATTCTTCACCTGCCTCTGCTATCACTAATTCCTCATCTGAGGACATTGCTAGTATCACTGACAATGCAGGGCTGAAGGAATTGTACATGACAGCCATGTACAAAAGCCTCAAAGGGCATCAGACCCTCTGTGATGTGCTTAAAAAGCAGATCCTCAACAGAAACCCTAGGAAAGAGGGTATTGCCTTTGAGAGGAAACTCAATGTTGATGGAACATATTGGAAGCCTGAGCAGTACCCCAAAAACCTCATGGGTTGCTGCAAAGGGACCTCCAGTTGATCCATCTAACTTATCTGGCTTTACATGTGAATCTCCTCATTCTTCTGATGAGTCATTTGACTCCAACTATAAACTGTTTAAAAATCAGAATGGTGAAGCATTTGCTAGATATGTTGGCACTAACTGCAGGAATGGTTCTCTATGAAGAAAATCTGGGTTCCCAAGAAGTGCCTCGAAAGTCTTCAGGTGAATGTCCTCATGACACCACCTGTGAAGAACAGGAACCCCAGATCAAATTCTTCATATGGATCCAAGTCCTCATACGGACCAAATTCCTCACATGGATCAAATTCCTCAAATGGATCAAAGTCCTCATATGATTATCATCGTGCTAACAACTCTGTTTCGCAGGGCAGAGCTAAGGGATATGAATATGTGCATTATTCTTCAAACCATTATGTTCATAAGTCCTCGAAGAATTTCTCTGCTTATTCATATGCTTACCCTAACCCCTCTTATGTGAAACGAAATGGTTTGGCTTCTATGCCACCATTCTCGTATGGTGCTCGCAGAGTGATGAACTCTTTGCCACCCCTTCAAATGTGGGTGGTGAAGAAAAAGAACTAATCTCTTCTGCAGGGTCAGGTCTCCAGACGTGCTTTAACGTCTGAAGAATTTGTTGTGGACCTGACAAAATTGCCTGAAAGGACGCAGGCGAATCATGATGAAATGAACCTTCATTTCACACGTCCTCATACTGCTATATCTTTTTACTGATTGATGAAATTCATCTGATGAACTTGATATCATATTCTTCACTAATGAAGCATATGAGATTGTAAGCTACACTAATTCATCTGCAGGATGATCAACCCAAAGCTACTGAGTGGGTCCTCGATAGTGGATGTACGAATCACATGACTGGTGACAAGAATCTATTGATGGATGCTCCCTTATCACCGTCAGATCTGAAGCATATCATCTTTGCTAACAAAGGCAAAAGTCAGGTATTGGGTCTTGGTAAGGTTGCAATCTCTAAGGATAAACACATGGACAAAGTCATGCTTGTTGAGTCCTTAGGATACAACCTCATGTCAGTCTCAATGCTTTGTGATCTTGATATGGTTGTTGTCTTTGGCAAGTATCGCTTTGTTGTGATTATGGAAGCTGACAATTCCAAAGTCTTCGAAGGCTTTAGGAGAAGAGATTTGTATATTGTTGATTTCTCTACAGGACCACAGCCAGCGTGTGTCTACTTGCAAAAGCTTCAGAAGGCTGGCTATGGCATCGACGACTTGGTCACGCAGGCATGAGGAATTTGCACACGCTTGCGAAGAAGAAGCATGTCATTGGCATCGAGAATGTCAAATTCCTCAAGGATCACTTATGCGGAGCCTGTGAAGCTGGAAAAATGACCAAGGCCAAGCATCCAGCGAAGACTATCATGACCACTACTCGTCCATTCAAATTGCTTCACATGGACCTCTTCGGACCTAATCATTACTCAGCAGTCACTAATGATGCATCTTTATATGGTTTTGTCATTGTTGATGATTACTCTCGATATACATGGGTACACATTGTTACTTACAAACATGAAGTGCAGGAAGTCTTCAAACGGTTTTCCTCGAGGGCTTCAACCAACTTTGGTGTGAAGATCAAGCACATCAGAAGTGACAACGGAACTGAGTTCAAGAATTCCGATCTTGATGATTATCTTGATGAACTTGGTATTACTCATGAGCTATCTGCTCCCTATACTCCTCAACAAAATGGCGTCGTGGAGCGCAAGAACAGAACTCTTGTTGAGATGGCTCGCACTATGCTTGATGAATACAAAACGCCTCATCATTTTTGGATTGATGCAATTGATACTGCATGCCACATCATCAACAGAGTATATCTTCACAAATTCTTCAAGAAGATGGCCTATGAACTCCTCACTGACAAGAAACACAATGTGAGTTATTTCAAAGTCTTCGGTGCTAAATGTTGGATTAGAGATCCTCACCACAATTCTAAATTTGCGCCGAAAGCACATGAAGGTTTTATGCTTGGTTACGGAAAGGACTCGCACACCTACATAGTCTTCAACATTGTTCTTCACAAGATTGTTGACACTGTAGATGTGCGGTTCGATGAAACTAATGGCTCGCAAAGAGAGCACCTACCTTCTGTGTTAGATGAATCAGCACCTGAGGATTCTATCAAGTTCAAGGCAACTGAGGATGTCATTCCTACTGAAGAATCTGCTGAAGAATTCATTCCAGTTCATGAAGAACGTCGAGCTGATGCACCTAAAGAAAATGCTGAGGAAAATGGTGCTGAAGAAAATGCTGATCAAACTCCTCAGCGACAACCAGCTCATCCTCGCGTTGCAAAAGAAGTGCAAGTGGAGAAGATCATCGATGACATTAGAGCACCAGGTCCTCTCACGCGCTCAAAAGCTTCACATTTATCTATCTTTTGTGGGCACTATGCTTTTGTCTCTATCACAGAGCCCACTAAGGTAGATAAAGCATTTTTGGAGCCGGAGTGGATTCAGGCTATGCAAGAAGAATTACATCAGTTCGAGCTCAACAATGTCTGGGAATGGGTCAAATGTCCAGATCCTCGCAAGCATAATATCATTGGCACAAAGTGGATCTACCGCAACAAGCAAGATGAAAATGGCCTTGTGGTGAGGAATAAGGCACGACTGGTAGCTCAAGGCTACACACAGGTTGAAGGAATTGATTTTGACGAAACTTTTGCACCTGTTGCTAGACTTGAGGCTATTGGCATATTACTTGCTTATGCTAACTATCATGATATCATCTTATATCAAATGGATGTGAAAAGTGCATTCCTCAATGGTAAGCTTGAGGAAGAAGTATATGTTGCTCAACCCCCAGGTTTTGAAGACCCAAAGAATCCTGACAAAGTCTTCAGACTTAATAAGGCCCTCTATTGCCTCAAGCAAGCCCCTCGGGCGTGGTATGATACATTGAAGGAATTCTTCATGAAGAATGGCTTCACACCCGGTTCACTGGACCCTACACTCTTTACTAAATTTTACGATGGTGAACTGTTTGTGTGCCAAATATATGTTGATGATATTATCTTTGGATGTACCGACCAACGTTATAGTGATGAATTTGCCTATATGATGAGTGAAGAATATCAAATGTCTATGATGGGAGAGTTGAAATTCTTCTTAGGTCTTCAAATTCGTCAACAGCGCAATGGCATATTCATATCTCAGGAGAAATACCTCAAAGATGTACTGAGGAAATTCGGCATGCAAGATTGCAAAGGCATCAAAATTCCTATGCCCACAAATGGCCATCTATGCACTGATGAAAATGGTATTGACTTCGATCACAAGGTATACCGCTCCATGATTGGTTCTTTATTGTACTTATGTGCATCTAGGCCAGATATAATGCTTAGTGTTTGCATGTGTGCCCGATTTCAAGCTGCACCGAAGGAATCACACCATAAGGCTGTGAAGCATATTCTTTGATATCTAGCTCACACACCAACACTAGGATTATGGTACCCCAAGGGCTCTGCTTTTGATCTCATTGGATATTCTGACTCTGACTATGCTGGTGATCGTGTGGACCGCAAGTCAACAACTAGCACTTGTCATTTCCTCGGACGATCTTTGGTCTATTGGTCCTCGAAGAAACAGAACTGCGTATCACTGTCTACTGCGGAAGCTGAATACATTGCTGCTGGCTCTTGCTGTGCTCAACTGCTTTTGATGAAGCAAACCCTCAAGGACTATGGCGTCAACGTGAAGAATGTGCCTCTCCTCTGCGACAATGAGAGTGCCATCAAGATTGCTCACAACCCTGTTCAGCACTCAAAGACAAAGCACATTCAGATTCGTCATCATTTTCTTCGTGATCATGTGTTGAAGGGCGACATCTCCATCGAGCACATGAAGACTGAAGAACAACTAGCTGATATCTTCACTAAGCCCTTGGATGAGAAGAGATTTAGCAAGTTGCGGTGTGAGCTAAATATCTTAGAATCTTCGAATGTTCTTTGAAAAGGACACACACCCTGACACTTATGCAAAATTGATGACTTAGATGTGCAACACATGAAGAAACGTTTTTCTTCAATCAATGAAGAATAACACTCTAAGTGTGAAGAAATTAATGAAGAATTTGATTCTCAGAACCCTACGACAATTGTACGCCGTGTCTAAAATCATCATTCTTATACGGTGGGTCACGCCACCACAAAAAGTTGAAAATCTTCAATTTGAGTTTTTCCTCAGTTTTGAAATTCTTCAGTTTTTCAAATTCTTCAACTTTGCAAAATCTTCACTGTTTCCGTCGTTTTTCTTTATTGGCTATATATATATATGAGTTTATGTCCTCTACAGCATTCACTTATAGCTATTTCTTCAAGTTGCTTTTTCTGCTAAGTGAATTTGATCGGACCCTTCCCCCTCTATGCTATACTCAACCCAATCTATTCACAAATTCTTCATGTGCGTTCTATTTGTAACTCATTCAAAATCTTCACTTTGTCCTTGTCAGCTGAAGAAATTGCGAACGAAACTTTAAAACAAATCTTATCCAAATTTTCGATTTTGCCGCTCAAACCGTTCCGCATCCCACGATGCATTATTCTATTCACCCACGATCATACACGATCTCAACTACACAGTACGTGGGTGACACATGTCGCGAGAAGGAGAAAGGGCAGGGGCACGTTCGTCCCAAATCTTTGGGCGAACAGTTTTTACCGTGTCTATAAATACCCCTCTCCCCTTCCTCACTTCATTTACTCCGCTCGATCGCTACTCTCTCGCTCGAGCTCCTCAAACCCTAGCGCTGCTGCTACTCCATCGTCACCGGTGAGGAAGAGCTTCGCTGCCTCGACCTCGTCGCCGTCGTACTCACGCCGACCGCAGAAATCTTCACTCTGCCGCCGCCGTAGCTGTCTTCCTCTACCAAGTTAGGGCGTGGGAGATCTAACCTGACGAACTTCACATCTGTTCTTCTCAGTTCGTCGTGTTCTTCTCTTCGGGTAATTAAAAGTTACTTTTATTACTCACTTTGATTCTCAAACTTCCCTGAAAATCTTCAAAGGTGTTTATTCTTCAAATCTTCACACACATGAACACCTCACACATCATATGATCTTGAACTGTTTCTCTAAGCAATCATTTTTCTTCAAGATTCCCTAATTGTGTGGATCTTCGATCTGTACAACTCTGGAACCTAAGACAAGAACGCTTAGTGAAATTCCTCAAGGTTCATCTGGTCAAATTCCTCAAAACTTGTTCTTTTCGAAAAACCTTCTGAGAACGCATATGACCTCTCCAAATTCCTCGCACCTATACTCTGTTCACAGGTACTCATTTCTGCTGCTGAATCACTAGGTTCTCATCAACTTAACTCATTTGCAGCGTCACTCGAAGAAAAACTACATACTTCTTCAGAGTGTTCAATTGTTCAAATTCCTCATCTGAAGAATATGGCAGACGGTAAGAAGCCGCAGAAAGGAGGAAAGAAACCTGAGGTTATGACTGCGTTTGAAATCCCTGAGGAAATTTATGCTGGCTATTGCACACCTGATGAAGCAAAATTTGGCAAAGAAAACAAAAATCAGCGCAAGGTGCGCATACAGAGGATTGAACAGAGATGGGCAAGGGAATGGAGGGAATACAGATATGTGACTCCAAAGTACATGAAGAAATTCGCCCTCAATCCTCCATGCCCAAGAGCTCCATTGGCACCTGGCCAAGTAGCTGACCCCACCAGCATCAAGCGTGGTGAGGACTTTCCTGAAGCATGGGCTAAGCGCCAAGCTAAATTGGCAAGACAAGCCAAGGAGGCAGTGAAGAAATTCAATGAGGATTCTGCCACTGCTACTGCTACTGAGGCCTCGGTCAAACCGAGGAAATCCATGCCAAAGAAGCCTGCTCGTAAGCCAAGTCCTTCACCAACAGCGCCCTCATGGCCAAGTTCCTCAGCAATGCCCTCACGGCAAATTCCTCACACTGCTACTGCTCCACCAAAGTCCTCAGCAGCTCCTTCAAAGTCCTCGGCTCCTGTGCATCTGGCTACATTTCAAAGGACTGCTGGTTTCTCGATTACCTCTGCTGTCTCAACAAGTTCCTCAGCAAAACCAATTTCCTCATCAGGCCCCACACTGTTGAAGACTAAAGCAACAGCTGGACGCGGTCCTCGGCCAAGTCCAAAGAAGAAACAGGTCGCATTCCATGTGCCTTCTGATGATGAAGCTTCTGATGGTGAACTTGCAGAAATCATCACAGACAGACAGGTGAAGGCCGCTAGAGCCAAAGGCACATCTGTGCCACTGCTTTTGGATCCGAGGAAAATCCTCGATTACATTGATCTCTGGCACAAGGATCCAAACACCCCAATGCCTGATTTTCATCTGACTCCTGGTCAAAGTCACATGCTGACCCATTTCATCACTCAAGAGAAATGGAAGTTTGAAAAGGCAAGAGAGATCAAGAAAGCGCAATACAGAAAGGAGAAGCTCCTGAAGAAAAATGTTGTCAGAATGACACCTGAGGAACTTCTCAAGGCTCAGTCTGAAATTCAAGCCCTCAGCAAAGACTTTGATGCCTACTATGCTGATTGGCAAGGAGCTAAAGTGAGATTCGTCAATCTGACAAAGAAATTCACAAATGTTGCAGCCCCATCGCAACAAGAAAACCCTCAGGCTGTAGACTCTGCTCAGCCTGCTGAAGAGCATGCCAGCACCACTGATGACTTTCAGCCTGCTGAAGAAAATGCTAGTTCCAGGGCTGATGAAGAAATTCCAGCCGCTGAAGAAATTTCCAGGGCATCCACTAGTGGTGCGCCTGAAGAAACTGAAGAGATCAGGGCAACTGCATCAGTTGTGCCTGAAGAAAATCAACCAGATTCCTCAGATCCTCCCGCGCCTACACCAACTCCAATTCTTCCATCTGCATATGATGTGAAGAAGACCAAGGCTGTAGAGCGAGCTGCAGTGAAGAAAAGGAATGCGTTAGCTGCGTCAAATTCTTCGGCTGCGAAGAAGATGAAGCCAATGACCAGCTCACTCGAAAATCCAATTGATGCTGTTCCAATTTCCTCCATGCCATCAAAGGACCTTGTTCCTTTTGGAGAAGACTATGAGATCCCAAGCGGATCTGATGAAGGAAATCATTCTGCTGCTTCGTCAGAGTAGATGGATGAAGAAATTGAAGTGGATACAATCCCTTCAACGCTAGTCATTTCCTCACCTATGCCTCAGTTCACAGCACCTGTGAAGAAATTGAAGATGAAGATGTGGATATAGGATGCACCACACCTGTGATGAATGATGACTTTTGGGAAAGTCAGCATCCCAGTACTCCTCTCTTCACACCTATCCAACAGATTCCTCAGTCCCCTGCAACAACAGTTCAACTGGGCTCTGAAGAAACTCATCCCACTCCCTCTGTGCATGAAGAAATTCCAGCCACTAGTGCTGAAGAACCTGCTGCTGCTGATCCTCAGGTTGCACATGAAGAGGAACCAGAAATTCCTTAGCTTGAAGAACCTGAGCTCGCGATTCCTGAGGTGGTAATGCAACTCACTGACACCCCTCTGCCAAAGCCAAAGAATCCGTTCTCAAGCAAACAGAAGTTCAAGGCTGAAGACTTCTTTTCCGAGCATGTATTCTTCACTGACTACAACCCCTATGACTCTGCTCGCATAAAGAAGAGGCATTTCTGGACTGCTAGTCAAGCCAACTTCTATTCCTCTGTGCTGTTTGACAAAGACAAAATCTTCGATCATGAACATATTCCTCACGTGGACATGGAATCTCTGCCATGCTTCGAGCCAGTCCTCAGTGTTCTTCACGATGCAGGATTACTAAATTTCTGCACGGACATTTGCGATTGGAAGGAAGAACTCATTCTTCAGTTCTATGCGACACTACATATCACTGGAGACGCTGAAGATGTCAACTCATGGGTGTTGGATTGGATGACTGAAAACACTTACTACAAGGCACCGGTAACTGAATTGCTTCGTGTCCTTCCTCTCGATCCTCCCCATGACAGTGCACGTTGCACCTACAGTGACCCTGAACTGACAAATCACTATATGCAAGTGCTCATGAAGCCTTTGAAGCCTGGGCAGGCCCCACGAACCAAACTCCTCGTCAAGGAATTACTCTATGTGCCTCGGACTGTCTATCGCATTCTAACGAAGACAACGAGTCCTATCAAAGGCCACGACTCAAATGATGAATAAGTCGTTGGCATCATGAAGAATATGCTTTTCAACATCATTCATGGCGTTCCCATCAACTTCCATGATTTCTTCATGAGGACTCTGGCCAATATTGCTATATCACCATTCGAGCTGAAGCCCTATGCGCCTTGGATTATGAGATTCATCAGGGCAAGATCTTCACTGAATTACAAAGCTGACACTCTGAACCACGGTAGCTACTTGCCTCCCATTGAAGTCCTCAAACGGACAGTTTCATCAGCTGATGATAAAGGCAAGGCAGCTGCTGTGATCGATGAAGGCATTCGTCCATTGGATGGTCAATTTTGCCTGGCTGCATCTTACTCTACCAATGACGACTCTGCCCCACATGAATTTGCCGCAAATACCTCAGCCAAGCAAAATCCTCAAGCCACAGCACCTAGGCTGATGACTGACCGTGAGTTACTCCTCAGTCTTCATCAGAAGGTTGATCGCAATCACAAATGGGTAAAGCGTCAGTTTGGTGCACTTCTTCACAATATGACCTCAACACACAATGCAGTGAAGAAGAACCAATACTACCTTCATGAAACCTTCAACCGCACCTGGGCTGTCCTCACTCATGTCTATAGCGCTGAAGAACTAAAGACTATGGGTCTCAAGGAAGAATTTGACTGGTCTGCACCTCCTCCGAAGAAATTCAAGAGGGTCAAAGTTCCTCCACTGGTGGCCAGCTCTTATTCTTCATCGCGTGACACTGATGAGTATGAAGATTTGGACAACACTGCGGCAGGCACTGCTACAACAAACAACTCCGACAATGCTGGCGCTCCTCCATCAACTTGAAATTCTTCAGGGGCGTTAGTCCTCAGTTTCAATCCTTTTGGTCATTTCATGACAAAGGGGGAGAAATCTGAGTTAGTCTTCAAGCGGGTCTATATTAAGGGCATTTTTTTAAGTTACAACTCTCGTTCTTCTGAAACTTTTATTTGGATCGAGTTGTAATCTTAAACCCGATGGTGCGCTGATACTTTTGTTGCATTATGCTTTGCATGCTTATTCCTCGTTAATGACATTGCACGCATGCTGAATCTCATCAGGCACCATATTTCATCATGCATTTCAAATTCTTCATATTATATATCAAATGCATGTATGAATTACAAGATATAGGGGGAGATCTCCATGATTCAACACTTCAAATGTGCATTGCCTCAAACACAAATTCCTCATTCTGCACATCTTCAGGGGGAGTTCTTCTATATCGTGCTATCAAATTCCTCAATATCAGTATTTACACTTCATACATTTATCCCCGTTGAAAACTTAACCTATATTGTCATCAATCACCAAAAAGGGGGAGATTGTAAGTGCATCTAGTGCCCCTTAGTGATTTTGGTGTATTGAAGACTTATAGGTTAAGGGACTAATGTGTTTGTGAGTGTACACAGGTCTATAAGTCTATGAGGAGTTTGATATTTATAGAGAAAGTCGACCCCTAAAAATGAAGTTCTTCGACTGAAGACTTTGATATTCTGAAGACTTTGAAAGTGAAGAAATTGGTGTGACCTTGAAGACTTGGTATTCATTTGTGGAACATGAAGCGTGAAAACTTTTGTTTTCGTAGTTTCATTTTCTCTTTCTTGAGTCATAGGAAACACCGTACTGTTAAAGGGGGTCGAGGAAATACTAAGGAAAAATTTCCATGTGATGCTCAACTCAAAATCCTACACCTACCAATCCCTTCGAGTGAAGCCTTTGGAAATCTCATACAGTTCAGTCACTTTCTTCAGTGACAGAGACGAAGTTCTTCTAGTCGCTGATGAATTTGTTCTGACTGAGGAGTTAGGAATTCGCCAGTGCGAATTGCCTACACAGTGAGGAACATGATAGCCCTGAGGAATTTGAGAGTCAAATTTCCGACCGTTGCTGTGCTGCGCGCTAGCTGTCCCAAAATATCTTATCCACCTAACAGTCATATCATTGAAGGGCATTTATGTCTTATCATGTTGGGCTGCTCCCTAGGCTATAAATAGCCGCCCCCTACAACCACTAGCTGGTTGGCTGCTCCGAGAGAACTTGACACTTGTCATCTGAGAGCAACCCATCCTCTGAGGACTTTGAGCGAAAATCATTAAGTGAGGAAAACCCAAAACCAAACCCCTACAAACCCAAAGTGAGTGAGCATCACTGAAGAAATTGATCCTGCATGGATCCGACGCTTGTTACCTTTGAAGACTGTGCTTCTTCCAGACGGTTAGGCGTCATGGTCTAGAGCATCCAAGAGGAATTGTGGATCGCCGAGTGACCAAGTCTGTGAAGGTTTGGAAGTCGCCTGAAGACTTACCACGAGTGATTGGACGAGGTCTGTGTGACCTTAGTTCAAGGAGAATACGGTGAGGACTGGGTGTCCTGAGCTGCGTGCTCAGCGACTGGGTGTCCGGGACTGTGTGTCCTCGAGTTTAAATACTCAGCCGCTCCAACCAGACGTACAACTGAGACAGCAGTTGGAACTGGTTTACCAAATCATTGTCTTCACCAACCTAACTGGTTCTATTTCCTCAACCCTTTCATTTCCTCATTACTGTGTTGAGTGTTTGTTCATATCTGTGTTTGAAGACTTTGACTGAAGACTTTCTCAATTTCCTCAGTTCAATTTCTTCAGTCTGTTTGTCTTCATCTTGTGTTATCCTATGATTACGCTTTTTGTACTCTGTGCTAGTCTTCATTTCATCCAGATGACCATGCTTGTATTCTGTTATGCTTAATTCTGAGTACTTATTCCGCTGCAAGTAGTTCTTCACTAAGGAATTTCCTCACCGGCAAATTCCTCAGTGAAGAATTCATAAAAATCACCTATTCACCCCCCCCCCTCTAGTCGATATAACGCACTTTCAATAAGCAAACAACACAAAGCAAATTTGATGATAATTCTAAAAGAACGCTGGCATTCTTGGCTCCTGGCCGGCACCATCTTCTTCTACACCAGTCAGGCTCTCCCCATCCCCAGCTGCTCCTGGCGCGCTTGTTGGGTGGCTCCTCCTTCTCCAGCTTTGCACGGTGAAGGCCGGCCTGGGTGAGGGTGATGCAGTTCCATATCTCGTACGCTGCGTAGGCGTCCTTTGCCGTGTACTCGATGTGCCTCCTGGACAGAGGCAGGATGGCCCAACGCTGGTGCTCGGCGTCGGTGATCTTCTTCTTCATGTTGTTGTAGTAGTCGTCGATGAGCACGCCGGAGACGTCTCCAAGGGAGTCCAACGGCTTGGTTGCGTCGGGCACCCTCCACTCATTCTGGATGTCGACGAAGTTGGCAACCTCCAGTTTGACGCGCTCCAGCCTGGTTTTGTCGCCGTCGATGGAGAAGACTGCAAAGGTGTACCTGGGGTCGGCGAGGAAGTTGTCAAAGACGGTGCACCTTTCAGTGTTGCTCATTTGGAAGAGCAGCACCGGGTGATTCTTGCCGATGGAGAGCTGGCAGAGGGCGGGTTTCTGCGTTGCTTCAGGGTCGTTGTCGTACTCGATATCAATGCCGACGATCTTGTGGCGCTAGAGGCTGAGGTGGCGCTCGTACTGCGCGAGGGTCATCGCCATCTTCTTCTTGTCGTTGGTGTGGATGACGTGCAACTCGGTGTTGCCATGCGCCTCCACGGCGTTGTCGCCCTTGTACTCGTCGGTGAACGTCATCGCCGGTGGTGGGAGCGCAATGGATACTTGTGTTGTTGTGGATGTGGATGAGAAGGCCTTTGGTAGGGGTCTGAATTTAAGGGGAGGGCGCGGGGTGGGATGGCCTCGTCGGATGAACTGCACGATCGCGCTGATGATGCGGTTGTGCGGATCGTGGGTTGGTTTTGCATCTATGATCGTGGGCTTGTGGCGATGGAACTGCTCCGATCGGGTGTGTGTATGCGAACGTGGGTTTTTTTAAGGTGGGTTTTTTTTTATCAGCACATTTTTTTAACCATCACCTTTTTCTATTCGAACGGGCATTTTGTTACGTTTTGTAGATGCATCCTGTGCGATAATGAACTGCATTATAATATAGTCCTGCACTGCATCATCTAGAATTCAGTACTGCACTTGTGTATACATGTGCGTACTTCACTGTTTTTTGAGTTTATTTATACGTGTAGGGGTAATCGGGAACTAGATTGTCATACTGCACTGCATCGTGTAAAGTAGTGCACTGTATTGTTTACAACTACATACTGCATCTTGTTTTTGCTTGTACCTGCTGCAATCGCTGGTACGGGATGGGTAAGGAAAGGGGGGGGGGTGGGGGTCCCCCTTTTTTTAACTTATTGTTTTTTCTTAGTCGGCCTTGTTGGGCCTTTGTTCGGCTAGTTTAGATACATACTTGGGTCCAAGTCGGCCTGTGAGCATGGCTTGGTTCCAGTTTTGCTGTGTGTGCGTCCTAATGTTTAGTCCCACATCGCTAGCGGAAGGCGCGCCCAACCTGTTTATAAGCGTTGGCGAGGCATACTGGTCGAACTCCTCTGTATACTTATCTGGGTGCTTATACACGGCGCTCGTAGCTATATGCTCTATGACCTGTGGGCCCATGTGCAACCGGCCCCATGCACTGTGGCTCAGAACGACTCCCCTTCTGTGGGTGCAGACCTATTACGAGACTGGCTGGGGCCTGTAGAACCTGGGTGGTCAATTTGTTTTAGTAAATCATGCATGCACTGCATTGATTTAGTTTCAGTACTGCATGTGCACGCATACCGTACTGCACATTTTCTCGGCTACATTTTTGTGCACTGCATTGGTATCATTTTTCTTTATTGTTTTTCATCTTTCGTATCCTTTTTTCTTAGTGTACGGGTGTGCACTATATTCGTCATAGTTCTGTGCTACAGGTGTACACATCTTGCACTGCGTGCATCCTTCTTTGTGACCAAAAGCACGTACTGCACTTCATGCACACATATAGTGAACTACCTGGTACGAATTTGGAGAACTGCACACATAAAATGGTACGTGGATTATAATTTTTCAGAGTATTATTTTTTAATGATCTGTGGTTTTGTTCGTGGGAATTTCTGAAGTCAAAGTACACCTTCTTTTTCCGTTCCTCTTTCTTTGTTAACATAAGCTTTCATTGATTGTCCTGTATTCTTGGGAACATAATTTCCATTAAGTCCCCTTTAATTTTCAGTTTTGACCTTTTTTGCATTCCTCTTATATAAATGAAGGCTAACTTATACCCTTCGTTTGCATTTCATTTTTCTCCTCTAGCCGCAAGTTCTCTCCTTTCTCTAGGTTTTTGTTGCGATGGCTCCAGGCCCCTGTGCGTATCTCTTCTGCTGTGGCCATGGTTGTGGTGTGCCGACGTACTGCAATTGTTTAGCTTGCTCGCAGGCCCGTCGTGCTCGTCGTGGTGGGAAGGTATTGTGCCGAACTGGGCGAGCCGAGCAGCTTGCATATGGTACAGTATTCACAAAAGGATTGGATATGGGCCAGATCAACGCATATGCGTTCTATTCTGCGCTGCTTCGCCGTGGCCTTGGCTGCACGAGTCCTTTTGTCCATCAGCTTACGCCAACAGATGTGGAGACTCACTACAAGATGGTGTGTTTCGTTAGATATGATTTTTTTCTTAGTGTTTTTTTGTATAATTCCATTGTATCCTGAACTTGTAGTATTTTAGGAACGCACTTTTTTCTTTGTGTTTTTTGAAGTGTACTGCAATGTGTTCTTATTTTCTTGTTTTTTTCCTCTTGTGGATGTAGCTTATGTTTTAGTTTACAGGTTAGAATATGTTAACTGCTTATATATTAGCTGAGCAGTTCATATTTCTACATTTTTTCCAATTTTGTATGGTGTGTACTACATGTAGCTAGTCTATAGCACTACATGATTGTTCGAAGAGAACTGCATATTTGTAAGTTCCATACTGCATATTGAAAACGTTTTATATGTACTACTTGTTGGACTGTTGTGCACTTTATCTATCTTTATTCAAAACATGAGAATTGTACTGCTAGTTTCGTTCTCAAACAGTTTTATTATTTTTTACGGAAAATTCCTCAGCGAGCTGTTAGGTATGTGCGGCTCAAGAAGAAAGGAATTCTGGAAGTTGTTCTTGGTAATGGATACCTTAAACCAGCCAAGTACAGTGTAAGCGTTGACGGGCGGCTGTGTCTGCACAAAGGGTGGAAGGAATTAGTCATTGATAGCGGCCTGAAGTCTGAGCAAGTTGTTGTCCTCAACTTCTTTGAACTCGAGGATCGTACTGTTAGAATCACGTTTGACGTGATTGGCTAAGGTTATGAGGTTGATTTGTAATACGTACTTCTGCGTGTTGAACGCTTTTCATCTTTGTGATGTGTTTTGTAATAAGCACTTTTGTGATCTGAACCGCTTCAATTATTATTCAACGGTAAATTTGTGTTTGCATGGTTACAATATGTGAACTGCTTATATGTCAGCTGAGCATTACATGTTTCCACATTTTTTTCCAATTTGCATGGTGTGTACTACATGTAGTTAGTCTACAGTACTGCATGATAGTTCGAAGCGTACTGCATTTTTGCAAGTTCCATACTGCATATTGAAATTCTTTTTATATGTACTACTTGTAGGACTGTAACTAGCTAACAGCATTTTTTACATGGTTTTTGAATCAAAATGTGTCAATGTTTTACTCAAGACTGCAACGAGCTAATAGCATTAGACACGCTACATGGTTTACACAAAATTTAAACTGATACATAAGTCATAGAGTTAAGCAAATTGCTATGCATACGATAAATTTATTGTTTGTTCATCTATTTGGTCGTTAGCCTGCTGCTTCTGCGTGGTGACTGGAGCGTGTCTAATGTTGCACTTTGTTTTGTTTTCCATGGCGGTGTTGCTGGTTCTTGTCTCTGCACCTTTGTGTTTGTAGCCCCTCGCGTGCTGGTTGATGGTTGCTTTCGTTTTTCAGCGCTGTGAACTGCATCCTTCTTTGCTCCCCGCGTGCTAGTTGATGGCTGCTTTTGTTTTCTAGTGTTGTGAACTGCATCCTT
>NC_041385.1:251930698-251950168 GCF_002162155.2 Triticum dicoccoides
CCCGCGTGCTGGTTGATGGCTGCTTTTGTTTTCTAGTGTTGTGAACTGCATCCTTCTTTGCTCCCCCGTGTGCTGGTTGTTGGCTGCTTTCGTTTTCCAGTGGTGAGAACTGCATCCTTCTTTGATCCCCGCGTGCTGGTTGATGGTGGTTTTCGTTTTCCAGTGCTGTAAACTGCATCCTTCTTTGATCCCCGCGTGCTGGTTGAAGCATTTCCTCGTGGTGGTCTTGTTTCTTCACGTTCTTCGTCCTCTTCACTCTCTTCAGTCTCTTCACTCTCTTCTTCCTCTTCATCATCTTCATCATCTGTTTCTTCATAAGCCATTTCTTCTTCAGTTGTGTCATCATATTCTTCTTTGATCTCACCTTCTTCGTCTTCCTCATTTTCTGATCTTTTTCTTTTTCTTTTGAGGCAGGTTCTTGAATTGTGTCTCTTCCTCTTTTTGCAGATGCTACAACGTCTCGGTTTCGTCCATTTATGAGTGTTGTGAGTGGAATTTCTGTTTTGTTGTGCATCTCCATGTTCTGGTTTTTCTTGTTCATTTCTTTTTTTACACGTCCTGGAATTGTGGCCGCTGACTTCATTACATGTTCTGCACATTCTTACTCCCAGTGGGCGACCATCACTGTTCAGCTCAGGCTGTGGCTTACTGTTTTTGTCATCATTTTTCTCCTTGGATGCCACCTTTTTCTGGTTTTCGTCTCCCCCTTTCTTTCTTCCTCTTGTGTTTGAAACAGGAGGTGGAAGAATTGTTTCTTTTTTGATAGCACCAGTTCCAATGTGTTCAGTTTTTTCTTCTTGCTCGTCTTTATTGTCATGTTGGTATTTCTCTGCTGGCTTTAGTTTTGCTGCTGCTTCTTCTTCTTTGTTGAGCACGTCAACTTCCTCTATCAGTGCCCTCATACCAGACAACGCTCTGTGGCACCCAGCGTCTGACCTTGTCGCTCTGTTTGCAAGGTCCATTGCTGTTTCTGTCAGCAATTTTCTACGGCAAAAAAGCGAGGTTCCATCTGGTGCTGTTTGTTTGTAGTCTCTTCTGTCAAACGTTGCATCTGATCTTGCATTACGGGTGTATCTCTTCATGATGTACACCTCAGGAATGTTGAGTACTCTCAAATGAGAAAGCATGCATAAGACATGGACGCAGAAGAGGCCTGCAGACAAACACATTTTTTTGTGTTCTGTAAGTGAACTGCATGAAATTAGTAAACATATTTTTTTTAATTATTTGTTCATTTTTTAAAGAAGTGAACTTCATTTGGTTTCGTGAATTACACATGCATATGTACTTTTAAATTTCAGTAAGTTAGCTTTCGTGCATGACTATGAGAATCTAGAATTTTTTTTGCTAGGAGTCTCACATGTGTGTGTCCAGAGTTTGCACTCACATTCGTAGACACCTTTCTCTTCATCGGCGACCACTTGGAAATTATGCCTTGCCCAGTCAAATGCATCCGATCTGTTGTAGTGGTGTACTAGATACTTTGTCGGGTTCTCAGGGCACCGTTCTGCTCTGAATGCAGTGCTACGGTAGAGCGTTTCTTTGAAACCTGCAAACACTGCTCTTGTATACACTTTTGATAGCTGAACTTCGAAGCCAAACTTTGTTGTTGTTTTTACCTCTGACTGCATGATCACAAATGCACTGTTACGATCCAGAGAAATGAAAAAATTGTTTGTTTTTTTATTAATATTTTTAAGCAGTTTTTGATTGACATTTTGTTTACCTCATTTGCTACTGTCTCTGCGTGCTCGAAGGCCTTCCTGGTCTGAATGCACTTGTCCACCTGCTGAGCAAACAGATGGAGATCATGCTTCTCCCTGACAAAAATTTTCTTCAGTATGCGGTTCATGCTCTCGCTTCTCTGTGTGGAAGTCATCCGAGCATAGAAAATTTCCTTGTAGTAAGCTAAGATCCACTTGTGCCTGTCATCCCACAGTGAATTCATCACTTCGTCGTCTTGCAAGTTGTACCTCTGAATGAGGTTCTTCCATGCGCGTTCAAATTCTGACGGCATTAGTGGGTGGTTCAGCACTGCATTGAGTTCGTCCTTGAGCTTCTCGTGCACCTTATACAGCAAGGCGAGGTGGTCCTTGTACTTCTTCATGATATGCCACCGACACAGCTTATGCAGAGTTTGTGGGAGGATAGTTTTTAATGCTGCCTTCATCGAAGAACACTGGTATGAGAAGAGACAAACAGTGTTTTTTTATTAAGTTGTTTGTGTGTTTGCAAGATAGATGGAAGAAATGTAAGTGCACAAAACAAAACAAAACATAAGTATGCAGGTGTTTTTTATTTTTTGTACCTGTGAGCATGCAGATTGGCGGCTTGTTGTTCATACACCTCAGAAAGGTTTTGAAACCCCACTCAAATGATGGTATTGTTTCATCTCGCACGAGTGCAACAACAAATATGGTGCTTTGTAGATGATTGTTCACCCCCACAAACACTCCCAGCGGCATGTGGAATTTGTTAGTTTTATACATCATGTCAAATGTAATGCAGTCTCCAAAATCTTCATATGATCCTCTACAACTTGCGTTCGCCCAAAAGACGTTTCTTACACGGTTATCTGCATCAACGTCATAATCATAGAAGAACTCTGGGTTTATCTTTTGCATTTTCTTGAAGAAATTCAGAAGTTTCTTGACATCATCTTCAGACTCTTCTCTGGCAAACTTCTGTTTCCTGCATTTTCATAGACAATTCATACTTATCTCACCAAAACAGGGAATAATCTGTTACGTGCTTACCTGTTTACCCAGTCGCGGCTAGTATGTCCCATGTACTGTAGACCACCGGACATACGCGACAGCGTCGACATCATCTGAGCATGTGTGTGGTTGTCCAGTTGCATGTCTTTCACTCACTGGTCTATCAAAGGATCGTCTTTTTTGTGCGATCGCATGTGCAAAAGCATCCCGGGGCTTTCCAGCATCTTGTGATTGTGGTTGAGTTGAACCATTTCTATCACAAATTTGCCGCATTGCAGCCAATCCTTTTTGATGTCTTTTGACGTACCCGGTGATAATCTGACACAGCCTGCTTGTGGACCCCTTCTCTTGAGTAGACAATGTAGGCATTTGTCCTGTGTTTTGCCCTCTTGCGTATACCAAACCCTGCACATCTTGCATAATTGTTGTAAAAGTCCCATGCCTTTTCATACGTGGTGAACTTCATTCCAGCAGCAGGTACGAGGTTGAGCGCCATGTTTTTATCCTGCATTAATCGAAATGCTATATGAGAAAATTTGTTCTGTTCTGTTTTTTGAATACGAGGAGTGCATATGAGTTTAACAAAGCATTTGCAATGTTCCTAGCCAAAGCTCACAAGAAATATCAGTGTGCACTGCAATGTTATCTGAATGGACTGCAACTATTTTATTTTTCGGACCATAAACTTACATGTGTGTAGAGTCGTTCGCCTGATGGTATTTGCAGCTCGCCGGGTTGTATTGGACATGGCGGGGTTATAGCAGATGTGTGTAGTTGAGGATCTTGCAGCGGTAACAGCGAGGAGGATTTGTACCTGCTGTTTACTTTTGACCGAGGCACCATTGGTGGTCGCAGCGTCGAAGTTGATGCAGCAGGTCTGGTTGGAGCTCTGTTTTTCGGTGCAGCAGGTGGACGCTGAGCTCTGTTTTGGGGTGCGGCAGGTGGACGTGGTGGTAATCCAGTGTTGTGACGATGCCTCGGTGGATTGGTTTTAAAACTTTGGAGCAGTGGCACACCATCATAGACATAATCATCATCTGCTGCAACATCGTGTTCAACTGCGTCATCATTATCTGTTCGGACATGCTGTCCAAACATAGTGAACTCGTGCTTATACTCTGGGTTGAGAACTGTTATCAGCTCATCTTCATCATCATCGTCTTCATCATCGCGTTGGTGAGTGCCTTCCCAGGCGAATGTGACATCATCGCCATCTTCAACTACATCTTCTTCCTGGGAAAAATCTTCTTGTGGAGAGTACTGCACCCTGTTTGTCATCGTGAAGAATCCATGAGGAATCTCAGGGGTAACCCAGCCAGTATCTCTGTCAAAAGAATATCCACTCTTCTGAAAGTTGTTGTTCTCAGTGCTGTCAACTATGCGCGGCATTTTGTATCTGCTGAACGTCATCTCCTGCACACAAAATGACCGAGCTGCATTGTCAGGTTAAATGAACTGAATCATGCGAACTGCAATGTGTTCAAAATGGTACTGCCGAAGCATTGCAAGTTAACTGCATCACCCCTCAAGGGGAACTGAAGCAACTGCACTGCATCGTTATACGTAATGAACCTATACAAGCGTACTGCATTTTCCCCCACAACAAACTGAAGCAACCGCACTGCATAAGTTTTGTACTGCATAATCACGCGCTGTACTGCTTGTACTGATTTGTCTATGATAACTACACTGAGATGGTATAGGAAGTGTACTGCTTACCTCGTGATGCAGTGATTTCTTGCGTTTACAGGAGGAAGTTCCCTTCTCGTCCGCCTGCACAACTTTCACGTTCGCCCGTGCAGTCCACTTGCCCTTCAGAAGTTCATGGGCTGTCTAGACGTAGCTCAATGTGAACGGGGAAGGAGGATTTGCTCTGAAGGTTGATGCAGACTTATTCCAAGAAGCTACAGTGGATGAAGCAACCTTGCGCACACTCCTCCTTGCTCGAATTGGTTTGATGTCGAGGCAGCAACAATCCACATCTGATGAATTACAGCTAATTGTAGGCCCTGAGGAGTTCGGTGGCGGCGCTACCGAGCTGCTGCCGTGGAAGAAGGCCGATAGGCTGGTGTTGCTCAGTGCCTGCCGAGGAAGAAGGCCGAGAGGCGACGGGCGGCGTCACTGCCTGGCCGCCGCCGCGGAAGAAGGCCGGGAGGGGAGGGGCGGCGTCACTGCCGGCCGCTGCCGCGGAAGAAGGCCGGGAGGGGAGGGGCGGCGGTGCTCCCAGGCCGCCGCCGCAGGAGAAAGCGGGGAGGGGAAGGGCGACATCTCTCCCAGGCCGCTGCCGCGGAAGAAGGCCGGGAGGGGAGGGGCGGCGGCTCGCCGAGGCCGCTGCCGCGGTAGAAGGCCGGGAGGGGAGGGGCGGCGGCGCGATCTGGGTAGTGTGCAGAATAAGGTGTTTTGGTGTGCAGAATAAGGTCTTAAGGGGTGTTATCATAATAGACCCACCCTATATATATATATAATATATATATATAGGGAAAATGCATCCTACTACCGGGTGTAGCTACACCCACTTCTCATATACTACCATGTGGTAGTATATACTCTACTTTATTATTTTTAGTATGTCCATATACTACATCTAAGATACTCCAAAGTGAGTTATATGAAAAAATTGTAAGTGAGCTCATGGTTTTATTGTATTTGTGAAATACATACATATTTGTACGTGAAATAGAGTACGCAAAAAATATGATACATACTACCAAAAAGTAGTATATATACTACCTAAACATTCTTATATACTACATACTACGCGTACATACTCTCCAATATGATAGATACTACGTAGAACGTATCAAACAAAAGTGGGAGTAACTACACCCGGTAGTAGGAAAAATTTGTGACGCTTGCTCTTCTTGTGGCTCACACACACACTTATAAGGACATGCTTGCATAACCAAATTAAACATCCAGTTACATAGGTGGCTACTACAACCATGGCATTTGCACACACCAAAGTAAACTATTACAAGTATAATTAAATAGGTGGCTACTACACACGACATTTCCACACACCAATAAGGTAAACTATATATTACATGCATGATTAACTAGCATAAACTATCATCTGATCATCATCTACTTCTTGTGACGCTTGCTCTTCTTGTGGCTCGATCCAGGCTCGTCGATTTGGGTAAGGAGGCACTTCCTAATGTCAACAATCCGCCTGTGCATATCGTAGCATGTGTACACACTATTGGCTGCGAACCTGAGGTAAGGTTCATCCAGTTGCCGCATCCAGGCCCTGTGCCAGGATAGGGGGCTTGTTATCTGGGCATCCTGCTTCATCTTTTTGTGGTAGGGGTCGATGATGGCCTAGGCTAGTTTGAACAGGGAGTCCTTCGTGCTGCCCCAGACCCTGTAGTGGTCACGTATTTTGACAAGGTTCTTGCAGGCCAAGATCATAACACTAAGAGCTTTTACATCGTCCATGGTTTCCACCGTGGCGAACTTGTAATCGGTGTTGTTGACAAACCTATTGAAACGGTCGCAAGGCTCTGTGTCCATGTAGTAGTGGTAGATGAGGACATGATGGCGCATGCACAACTGGGTAACGGCAACCTTCTGATCTATGATGGGACAACCGGCGGTGTACTGTAGGTCGATGCCGACCACCTTGTACTTGTCTCCAACAAGCAACTGCTCAACACTGTTGATGTAGTCGTCCACCACGGCCGGGTCGATGGTGTACACCATCGAGAGATCCATCTCCCTCGCCTGGGTCTCCACTCTATGCTCGCCGAACTCCATTGGAGCGCTGCTGGACATCCCCTCTCTATGTGTCATCGTGGGTGTGCTTGTTGTGTTGTGGGGCGCGATCGAAAGGTTGAAGAGACTAAGGATATAATGGCCGCATGAATTAAAGGGGAAGCCGGACGGCCAGGAATATTGGTAGGCCCTGATGGCAGTTCTAATTTGTAGCGCGTAACTCCATCATGCCGCACGTAACTGCATCGCGTGGCAACACGCACGACGCAATCGCATGCATATGGGGCCCCTGACGTGATCGTGCGCACGCCCAACCGCTGGCAGAGCGTGCGCGGAGGGACGCGAGCAGAGCGCTCCACGATCGCCTCAATGACGAGCAACCATATATGGGCTATTCTGTTACGCGTAATAGAATATTATTCTGTTACCCTACTTGAACTGACGATTTCAGGCGGTTGTACTGATTAATTTTGAGCGATTGAACTGATGCTTTCATTTCTGTTTAACAGATCGTTTTCTTTAGTTCAAATTTTTTTTGCAATTTTTTTGTCGAAACGGGGCGTGTAATATATCGTTGGAAAGCTCTTGACAACTATATTTTGAGTATATTGAACGTTTTTGCAAAATCATTATAGTTTAAGAGCAGTTTTGAAAAAACCATTTTTTTCAAAACCGAAAACGTGAATCGTATTTTCGACTCAATTTTCAAACGGTTTGTCGGAATTGAGCAAATAAGATGGCGTTGGAAAGCTAGTGAAAATCTGCATCTTCCACATATCTAATATGTTTCTAATTCTATACGATTTAAAAGTAATTTGGAAAACGGTGAAATTCTGGGCGAAACGTATTTTCGCGATTTTTTGCAAACGGTTTGTCGGATTGATGCAAAAGATACGGTGTTGGAAAGCTATGGAAAATGCACAACTTTTTCGTATTGAAATGTCTTTCTAGTTCCTTACAGTTTAAAAACGAATTTAAATACGGTCAAATTTGATTTCGAACGCGATTTTTTTTGAAAGTTTGTCGAAATGAGGCAAATAATATATGGTTGGAAAGATATAAAAAATACGAAACTTATTCATGTTGAACGTTTTCTCAAATTCGTGACCGTGGAAGAGTAATTTGGATTACGGTGTGACCCATCCTGCTGTTTTTCCGTTAGAAAAAAGAGAGTACGTGTATTGATCTACCTGTGCGTTTGTACTGATGTATTCTTTAAAGAGTAATTTTGAAAGGTTCCGAAAAGAAGAGTACTTGAACTGATGTTTGCATGGGTTTGTACTAAGCATGTTTTTCACTAACAAGACTTTGCTCGTAAGTTTTCAACGGTTTATTGTATCGTCGCCCCTGTACTTGCATGGTTTATATCATCGAACTGAATGATAATTTTTTCAAAAAGAAAATGTTTTCATTCTTTTTTTGAACTAAACATATTTTTACAGTGATGTTCTAGACTTCTCTTATTCTACGACTTGTACTTTTTCCATTTGAATTGCATGGGGTTTATTTTTGCTTGAACTTTTACAAGTTGAATTTCTGTCATTTCTTTTATGAACGGACCACCATTTTTAACTTGTACTGATCAATATTTTTAATTCAACCATTTTTCCTTTGTGAACGGACCTGCTGTTTTCCTGTCTAGAAAATTGAGTACTCGTACTAATATATGTGTCTGTTTGTACTGAGATGTTTTTGGTAGAGTAATTTTGAATGGTTCTAAAACAAGAGTACTTGTACTGATGTTTGCATCGATTTTTACTAAATGTGTTTTCACTAACTAGACTTTTGCTTTGTTTTTTGGATAATTTTTTCTCATAAGTTTTCAATGGTTTACTGTATCATAGTACCCGAACTCGCATGGTTTATATCGCTGAAGTGAATGCTATGTTTTTCCAAAATATGGGCGCCTGTTGGACTGATCTCGTTGTCCCATCTAGACGAATCAGTTGCAGAACTTGGACATCGGACTGATCTCGTTGTCCCATCTGGACGGATCAGTTGCAGCACTTGGACATCCAAACTTGGACATCCAACGTCACAGAATACCAAAAGCTAACAATCTTTTATTTTACAAACTATCATTGTTTTTAATTTGTACTTATCAATATTTTTTATTCAAACCATTTTTTTATTCTTGCACGCACAGCAAGCTGTCATGTATAACTTCTTTGAAGAAGTAGCAATCATCTCATAATATACAGAATTGTTTTGCACACATACAATACATGCACATGAATAACATATACACCACACCGACTGCACATTTTCATACATGAATGACATATACACCACACCAACTGCACATTTTCTCGCTATTAGAAGCCTCTTCAGATTTAATGGTTTGTACTGGGCATAACAAATTAACCAAAAACCGAATTACAAAGGTTCAAGTTCTTGAATTACAGACCAAAAACCAAGCAAAGGATAAATAGAGGATTGCCAGGGTCTAAGAGAGATCAATTGCAATACATTTTCACTCCATTTTTCACTCAGTAATAACATGACTGAATAAGAAGTTCAAAACTGGAGCAGTAGCACTTTCACTCCATTTTTCCTTTCGGTATCGTTGGACACAAGCTCCTTGAGGAAGCCTGCATGGTCAGTAGCACGTTGGTCCTACAATTGTGTCGGCGTGGAGAAGGAGCCTCATGGTCAGCCCACAACAGGGTAACTTCTCTGCACTACAACAAATCAAAAGCAGTAAATGTACACATTTTGGACATACAAGCATAATGGAAATTTGCAGAAATAACATGGTGTATCCTCATACAAAGTACTGATGCTTTGGGAATTTTCGAGCAGGGAAGAGAATTGCAAGCAGCTCAAGCATCAAGAGCAGAAGAGCATGGGCTCACCGGGGAACGAAGTAGACAGACGATAGTGGTTGGCCCAGTGCCCGGCTCGCCGACAGGCTTCAGTTCGGGCTGGACTCATCAAAGATGTCAAGCTTATAAGCACTGCAAGAACAACTAAGATGGAGAGACTACACTGAGCACCATGTCTAAATGTCAGGTTAGAGGTTGGTCCAATAAAATTATGTGGTCAGTGCTTCCATAGAAGTAACAAGATGCAAGCTTAGTTTTTGGTTATAAATTTGTAAATACTAGTACTGCTACCAACATTTTACAAACACTAGCAAACTTGAACTTATGGTCTATCAAGATCTAAACTGATTGTGTTACAAGCACAAACACAAAATGTAATGAAGCTTACATAAGTACCAACTTTTCAACGGTTCATTTCAAAATTCAACAATTCAATTTTCAATAGATCAAGTAAGGAAAGTCAACTGGCCGACGGGGTGGCCAACGACCACAGTTGCTCACAGTGTGCACGACAATGTCCAACAATCTCTATCCTGGCTCATTATGGAACGATGTGCTGGGCGTAATCCATGGCTTGGCATATGAGATGCAAAAAAGAGTTAGAGAGGACTTAAGCTAATTTTTTATAGCTGATGATGTAGCAATACAAAAAATAATATACTTTATCCCATAAATGCAAAGTGCCCTGAACTTTTCTGGAGCTTTTTGTTAAACTGAAGCATGCTCCAGAGCATGATGAGATCGACCGGATTGGGCTCACATCTCGCACAAATAACAAACACAGAGCACACAACATGCATGCCCGCACAACATCAGACGCAATTCCTGAACTTGCAACACAATAGCAACAGTGAATATTCTTTTATTACCTTCTTTGTAGCAGTAGCATCAAGCACACTAGCTAACAGCTAGGAGCTAACAGGAGGTGCACCAACAGCTAGTGGCAGCAAGTCCCGGTCGTCCTGGATGCGGCTGGAAAAGAGAAGCAGATGAAGGGTGAGGTCATCCTAGTTTCAAAGATATCAAACAGCAAAGTACTGATCAAAATCAATCATTGTTCATATCTCCAAATCTAGTGCAAAAAATTAGAAGTTACTATGTCAACAAGCGATGTTGATTTACTCCAAAACACAAAATTTGTGAAGAGAACATCCATCACACACTTTTGGTCTGCACAACAATGTTCCTAGAACTGTCCACGTTCAGAATTGAAAGAAATTTATGTTTTATAGTGATGAAATGACCATCAAGCATGGCACGAGGAGCTTGGACGGAGAAGCGAGGAAGAGCTGGACTGGTGTGTGTCCTATACATGGACAGGGACGGGAAGGGTGACACCAGAGGACTACGGCGTCGGTGTCAACAGAGTTGCCCTACTGGATACAGCACGTGGCCTCTCCAGGGGCGTGAGGCGTTGAGGGATGCCAAAGTTAAAAAAGGTAATTCCTAAATATATATCAAAGTGAGTACTGGACAAGAAGTGCAAATTTGTAGCAGCACACAGATTGAACTTACATAATTTTGAAATGTGAACTAATGATATTTTTGCGCACGCACCCAACTATTTTGTGCTTTTTCATGAACTGACAAAATAATACAGACCAAACTAATAATGAGTTTAGTACAAAAACCAACTATAGAAAATGTACTTACTGGACAATACCATGTGAAACAATATAATGCTATGTGAACCTTTTTGATGGACGAGCTTTTAATTTTTATTTTTAGTACTTCTCGAAAATGAATATCTGAACCACCAGAATGGGGTGTGGTAACCAAAATTCAGAAGAGTACAAACTCAATAAGGCACCATACTAAAATAAGTCGCGGTGGGTACTAGGGGTGTCAGTTTTGTGCTTGACATGTAAGATGATCTGCAAACACACACAAAGGTGAAACTGCAAATTTTGGTTTTTTATGTATAACCATACAAAAACATCTATGGATTTCGCTCTTCAAAATGGGTTCAAACACCACTTCTAAGCAACACATCCGAGCTAGCGTCCATTCATCTAGCCCTCTTTGTTTCATCACTTGACATGAGAAAGCACGTACCTTGGCCTTGACATCTTGTACAGGTGAACGGACAGGGGTGGTGATTGTGAACGGCCAGGTCGCTCCGGCGGCGGAGCCCCACCGGTAGGAGATGGCGCGGTGGTGTGGGAGCCAAGGTAGATGGGGCGCTGCGGCTGCCCAGGACAGTGCTCTGAGCTAAAATTCATTTTTTTTCAATAAGTGTATGAGTGCATGCTGTTCTGAACCAAGAGCAGGTTCTCATATGTACTCTTTTGTTAGAGGATTAATGTCAATGATGCATCGCTTTTGATGCTTCTTTACGCATGAAAGCTAATTAAAAATTCTACAATAATTTTAATGGAAGAATAATAGAGGAGGGAGATGACCTGGAGCAGAGTTTGTAGGCGACGATCTAGTTCATCCATGAAGATTCTGTCCCATGGTGAGAGGTGAATCTGCAGGGTGTGCCGGCAAGCCATCACCGAGAGATGGTAGGGCCTCCCCGGCCTATCACCTGAGGAGGTGCTTGACAGTCTGGCCAATGCGCGGCAAGGGGGAGGAGAGACTCCAATGCTCGTCACCGTCGAACTGAACCCCGCACCTCTGTTGAACTGCTGAAATATTTTAGTACGGGTTAGATATAGTGCCAAACTAGTACCTGAAAATCTCATCTCCAAATATGCATGTCAATCTTCACAGTTGGAAGTAATCTGAGCTATCTCAAAACATCAAACTGATACATACATGCATGAACAAAACCGGTACAGGCAATACAAACAATCAATATGAGGTGGAATCTCTAGATGAATAAGAACAAAGTTAAAATAAGATTTTTTTGAACTGAACTAAAATAATAAATTGTACTGAACACCTAAAGAGCGTGTTCTTTTTCACATCTTCCCAACTACTCAATTAGCAGAACACGTGTATGCATTTTAATAGCAGAAGCAAACAGAGAGAGAGATTGCCGTGAGAGTGTCGTGAACACATGCAGAGGACTACCATCAGCTCTCCACTTGGACGGCTACCAACAACCATTGTGGACCGATCGGTGGTGGTGTGGCCCAACCAGAGGAGGTCGGTGGCTACGCGATGTGTTGTCGAGATGATGCATAAGAATTAAACTGAACAAATTTTAGATATTGAATTGAACTAAAAGAATAAACTGGACATCACCCGTACATTAGCTTGACAACATAGAAACATACACTACTAGGGAAAAGGCTAGCAGCAGCGCGGGTTTTAGATGTATCAGTAGCGCGGGGATAGGCGCTACTAATAAGGCGCTACAGCTAACACATAGCAGTAGTGCGTGCTCACCGGCGCTACTGCTACACAAGTGTAGCAGCAGCGCTGTTAGCGGAAGCTCGCTACTGCTAGTAGCTCTAGCGCGCTTTGCCTCGACGCGCTACTGCTATCGTGGCGCTGCTGCTAACTTTTATACACTCGCTAGTGCTAATTTAAGTAGTTTTTCTTTTGGCATATTTGTTTTGTATTTGAACAGGCTTTATTAGAAGAATCTTTAGCACATAGAAATGTCATCATGATACACATAAAAATGCCTACGAGACCACAAATGTAATCATAGCATGTACATACAAATAGTCTCATAATAATCATCATCCAACACAAAGTGATATCTTGTCATCATCTCGAAAATAGCGATACATGCAAGTCTTGAACACTTGCAACTACAACAACGTCATCCATCTAAACAAAGGTATACGCAAGAAGTGCTATCACTATGAGTGAGAGCGGAACTATGCAGTACATGAGGTGGTGGTTACGAGTCCTCTCTCGCGCTAGCGTGAACCTCAAGTAACTAGCTTCTCCTTCTTGTCTGCTTTTGAAGCCTTTATGGCTGGCGCCCGTGAACCCATTCACTTGCGCCTGACACTCATGCCACTCGTTGTACCCCCCCGGAACCTTCCCTTTGTACACGACATAGCAATTCCATCTTGCCATCAAGAAACTAGGTACCTGTTAGAGATGCATGTTCATGAAGAGGATGTACAATCATATATATGAAACAAAATATACTAGAGCAACACCGAAAAAGAAAGGGTTAGCAACTAGATGCAACATATATACAATACACAAATTAATTAACTAGAGGTACGCAGGTCATCGTACGCAAACTAACAAAGTAGCGTTATGCAAGTTTGGCAGGGACCGTGGACATCACAAAGTTTCATCGCTACAAAAAGTATACAAGTTCAACCAACACATATCATCATCATCGGCATCATAAATCACTAGAAGTTCCATCCTTCCATATCATTGAGGAAGAACCCTAGCTTCTTGAACGGCGTGAGGTCTAGACTTTGCATGCCTATGCGAGTTCGGACGTCAGCTCGCGATATAGGGCCGTGGTGGAACATCCCCTTCTCATCGACGACTTCTTTCATGATGATCGTCGCAATGTCGCTGTGGATGCGAAAGAAGTCATCTCTAAGTTTATAATCCGCTTCTCCATGAGATTCTAGCCACTTAAGGATATGATCATCATTTCTGCTGTTAATACGAAGCTTTTGGTGATCCGTGTTGAACTGAATCATGAGATGGACGATGTAGAATCCATCCTTCTTGCTTGGTTTTGGGACATGGATGCAGGAGAAGTTAGTTTTATGAGCGAAACCCATCTTCTTGTTCCTTTGTTTCTTGATCTGCACGTGGCCACCTCTAAAGCTGAAGCCTTGGAGAGCATCATCTAGAATATTCATTATGTGGGTGTAGTCTTTTTTCTCGTAGTCTCTGGAAGGTTCAAAATACACGGCGTGGGAGACTTGCGGGTAAAGAACGATAAGGACGGCGCGCCCGTTGCTGCGGGGAAAAGACACCTCAAATTATTCCCCATATGAGAGAGAAGGAATGATTGAAGTGTACGAAAGGGTTGTCCGGAACTGACTTACTTTGGATGATAAGGCACGAGGACAATTTCCCGGTCCTTATTCTGTACCATGAAGTTTTGGAGGTACTCCCTAGCAGTTTCACGCTCAAAGTCGCCGAGACTCAAGAAAGACTCGTGCATGTAGTACGGATCCGCCACACCGATTTGCGAGACTTCTTCACTCTTAATGACGGAGCTCATATGTAGCGCAAAAAGGCGGACGATAGTAAAATCAAGCCACCTTGTTAGAAACATCTCAAAGATATGGTCAAACCGCAGGAAGAACACCTCCGTGGGCCGTGTGTCGACGTAGCACTTCCCCTCAGGCACACGAGCCGCGTATGTCGGATATCCTGGATCCTTTGAGGCTAGTAGGCTTTTCTCAGTCGACAGCACATGGTCGTGCAGTCTCCTGAGATCCCCTAATAGTGCCTCCAGCGGTTTCGGTGGTAGCATCGGCTCGCCCGTGAGATGGAACATGACCGCACCTTTCACGGGTACACGCTCTTCAGAATGCATCATCTGGCTGCTATGTGCTCTGGCTTGTTTGGAGGCAGTTACCTTCCCCGATCTCTTCCTCTCCTTTTTCTTGGGCACACCTTCCAGACCCTTCCTTAACCCCTGCCCTAGTGTTCCCGGGCTAAGTACTGTACGACCCTCGCGCCCGGCTAGTTGAGCCTGTGTTGAGGCGGCATCTTCAGGCGTGTCCTGTGAGGATTTCATGAAGAGAGACTTTTTGCAATCCATGGTACGACCCTGCCTGGGCATATCATCCATATCCTCATTAGCAAGCTGATAGCCTGATTCATCATATGGTTGACTCATCATGTCTATGTCACAGTCATAGGCGTTTGTATTGAGGTAATCCATAGGGTCGACCTCCGTCTCATCATCCATTCTCTGTTCTACAGGAGAAATTACATCAGCCAGTACTATTGCACCCCCTTCATCATGTCGTCCGCTGCTCTCACCCGGCACTACAGGAGCTGGTAATTGCGTAGGCGGGGTGGTGGTCTCCACACATGCTTGTTGATGTGTGGTAGTTATTGGTGTGCTCTCGGCCGGCTCCAGACGAATAAGATTCTTCGGCCATAGCAGCACCCAATTCTTGCAGCTTCCAATCCGCGGCGGGGTCTCGTCGTCCGCTCCCACATGTTGTACTGGAGGAGGCAAATCCTCGTGCCCCGATTTAACACTGGTAAAGCTAACCCTGAAGTGCCCAGCGGGGATCGGCTGGTTGTGGAACGTGCGTTGAGAGGGGTCCATTATCATCCCCTTTCCCACGTCCACCTTCTGGCCTTTGATCAAGTAGAGTATGGTGCATGGGGTTTCTTTCGCCTGCAAACACATATGTCTGTGGCGTAAAACAAACGAAAGGCAACAAAAATGGAATATTATATATATACATATATGTTGGTGCGACATGTAATTACCGTGACGGCGTCGAGCTTAGCCAAAGACGAAGGACCACCTAGCGCGCCTGAGACTGAGGATGGTCTTCCTCGTTGGCGACTCCATCCATTCCAATGATGTTCCTTTTGCCTCTCCTCACGATAACACGGCTGGGATTGCGCGGGTCAGTTATGAAGAAGCATTGTGTCACGTGCTTAGCGTGTACCCATGGCTCGTTTTTTGCGATAGCATTCACGGTAGCTCTCTTGGCGTTGGGTATAGTCATGGTAGTGAAAATCCGGCTTTCTCTTTCGACATTCTTAGCCCATCTGACACGAAACATCGTCGTGTTGTGCAGTCCAGAGTAGTCAAGCTCCCAGATCTCCTCGACCCTTCCATAAAATCGTTCAGTTGCGTCGTTGTCGCTGCCGGTCATGCATTCCATCATGACCCCTGAGTTCTGATCATCATTGTCCATATCTTTGGCCTCCGTGTAGAACGTGTATCCGTTGATATCATATGCCTGATAGGTTACGAGGTTGGGCGAGGGGCCATGTGCTAGGGCATATATGAGCAATCCGTCCTTAGAGCCCTCCTCCGAGGGATTAGCAATAATATGCTCTTTGAACCAATGCAGGAAAGTGGAGTTGTGCTCTCTAGTAACTTCGGCGTCCGTCCTGCATACGCTTCGGTCACGATAGTTCTTTGCGATAATTTCTTTGTGCAGTGCCACGAAAGGATCTACCTCGTCTAGGTGTTGTAGCACCACCAAGTTTGCTCTGTCAAAGTCGTTGCGTCGATCTGAGTATGCCACGTGTAGTTCCCTGCGACCGTTGCAGTGACTATCTCCTTCGAGCCTCCCATCGTGCTTGTTAACGGGCAAACCAACACTAACACGAGGCGGCTGGTCTGCGCCATATAGAAAATTCTCACAGAAAGAGATGCACTCTTGTGCCAAATAGCCCTAGACGATGCTTCCATCTGGATGGGACTTGTTACGAACGAATCCTTTGATGATCCCATTCATCCTCTCAAACGGCATCATGTTGTGCAGGAATGACGGCCCCAGGTCTATTATGTCATCCACAATATGGACACACAGATGCACCATCACGTCAAAGAACGCGGGCGGGAAGTACATCTCAAGCTCATTCAGTATCACAACGCTCTCTTCCTGTAGCCTTTGGAGCTGCTTCACACTGATCGACTTTCGAGAGATGACGTCGAAAAAGTTGCAGACACCAATAAGCGTGTCACGGACGTGCTTGTCCACTATCCCTCTAAGGGCAACAGGTAGTATCTGCGTCATCATCACATGACAGTCATGAGACTTCATCCCGCTAAACCTTTTCTTGTCTGTGTCTAGATATCTGCTTATCTTGCCACAGTAACCGGAACTAACTTTGACTCCGGTAAGGCACTTAAAGAATTGATTGATCTCAGCCTGAATTTAGGTGAAGCAAGAAGGGGGCAATAATCCTCTTTCTTTATTTTCTTGCCCTTCTTCTCCCGTGCCTCTGTCTCCGTCTCTGTCTCGTCTGACATTTTACGGGGCGGCATGTGCAGATCTTCCCTGATTTTCAAATCTTGCAAGTCTTTTCTTGCCTTCGGCCCATCCTTGGTCTTATCCGGCATGTTCATTAGTGTTGCGAGCAAGATCTCAAGGACATTCTTACAGATATGCATTTGATCAAGGCAATGAGGTGTATCGAGTTTGTGCCAGTACTCCAAGTCCCAGAACACAGACCTCGTCTTCCATACCTTCAGCAGCGGCTCCGGCGCCTTTCTCATCGTCTTCCAGTTTTTCAATAGCTCATCGATTTCGACACCGCTCTGCTTACGTGGAGGTCCTCGATGCTCAGCGTGACCATTGAATAGATCTCCACGCTTTATCCACGGGTCGTCCTGTTCAAGCCATCTTCGATGCCCCATGTACATGATTTTCCTAGACCCGCCATCTTTCCTTGACGTTAGCTGCTGAGACGTCGTATCATCCATGCACCACGTGCATCCGCAATATCCATGGCAAACCTGGCCTGCCACATATCCGTAACCGAGTTAGTCCTGCACTATCATGATCAGCGTGGCTCTCATGTTGAAATACTCACCTTTGCTGGCGTCCCATGTCTTGGACGGTGTTTTCCATAACGTGTCTAACTCCTCTTGAAGTAGCCCCAGATACAAATTAATATTATTTCCTGGTTGTTTCGGCCCTTGAATAAGCATGCTCATGTGAATGTACTTCGATTTCATGCACAACCAGGGGGGAGGTTGTACATCCATACAAACACGGGCCATGTGCTATGGTTGGTGTTCTGGTTGCCAAACGGGTTCATGCCATCAGTACACGCGCCGAGCACGATGTTCCTTGCATCACATTCAAAATACCGATAGAAGCTGTTCAACGCTCTCCACTGGCTTCCATCCTTCACGTGTCTCAGCTTCGGATCATCTCCATCGTCGGGCTTCTTCCTCTCCGCATGCCAGCACATTAGCTTTGCTTCCTTGGGATCTACAAAATACCTCTTGAGACGGGGAGTGATCGGTAAGTACCATACAACTTTCTAGGGACATTTCTTCCCGGCCTTCTTGTATCGAGAAGCATTTCACACCGGACAGCTTGTTTTTTCCGCGTGCTCCTTCCGATAAATTATGCAATCGTTGATGCATGCATGTTATCTAACATGTGGCAGATCAAGAGGGCACACGATCTTCCTGGCCTCATCAAGACTAGTAGGACATAGATTACCCGCGGGAAGAACATCCTTTAGGTACTTGAGATGCTCGTCGAGGCTAGTGTCGGTCCATTTGTTTTTAGCCTTCGTCTTCAGGAGTTGGAGCGTGAAACTCAAGCGGGTCACCTCAGGATTTCAACCATCATACAATGGAGTGTTCGAGTCTACCACCAGTTGCTCCAGCTTAGCCTCCTCTCTAGAAGCAGCTCTCTCAGTACTCGTCTCCTTGCGAAGCAATGCTTGAACATGAGGGTCCCGCACGATTGAACTTAGTACCGACGAACTCTGCTGCGTGGAGTCCATGTCGTTCTCTCCGCCGCCATGTCCAGCCCCTTCTCCTCCGCCATGTCGGGCCCCTTCTCTGCCGCCATGTCCGGCCTCTTCCGCGCCGCCATTATCGATCATCTCTTCGTCTTGCCCAGTGTCATCATTGCATGCCCCGTCGGTATCCTCAACATCGTCATCCTCATCTTCAATTATCCACCGAGTATAGCCATCCATGAAACCAGTCATGAGCAGGTGCACTTCGACATGACCATCGTCATGGGGGTCGAGCCAAACTATTCCTTTGCATTTTCGACACGGACATAAAACCTCTGTCCGGTTATTTTCTTTCATGTCCTGCACCGCCGACCGCAACCATCTGTCCACCATCGTGCCACTGACCGTCATCAACTCTGCATGGTAATAATAAACAAATTGATTATAAAAATGCATGCATGCATCAAATTCATACAAAAATTTGGCATGACCTTCCCTAAAAATAGGACATATATGGATCTAGAGTTTGCCCGGAATTCACCGAAACGGAAATAAATCGACATTTCGGCAAAACATAGGCAACTGAAAAGCACAATTTGGCGTCAACTCATGCCACACACACAATTTCCACAAACATATCACACACACATAAACATATTTCCATTTTGCAAAAGCATGAAATTTTTATCACCTCTATCTCGATCGAGATCGAGCACACGGTGGAGATGATGTTGTAGGGAGATCAACAGTGCACAAAGCTCATCTTGACAAAGATAGATCTAGTTAGGGGGAAAATAGGTCACTTAACTAAATCCTACATCTACCTAGCTACCTAATTTGGGAGGAGACAACTTCAAATAGTGGAGGGGAAAGGAAAAATAGAAAGGAGATGCATTAATGGAGGTGGTGTAGTTAGGTAG
>NC_041385.1:251950501-251959380 GCF_002162155.2 Triticum dicoccoides
GAAGAGAGGAGGGGGAAGGAATTAGCAGCAGCACGCTTTGGGCGATGGCGCTACTGCTAACAGGGACAAAAAAGTGTGCCAATTTGAAATTTAGCAGCAGCGATCTCACTAAAAGTGCGCTACTACTACATCCGTAGCAGTAGCGCGGTTCAAGCCACCGCGCTACTGCTAAATGGAGTTAGGTGAACACCGCCGTTCGATATTTGTAGCAGCGCGGTTTACCCAGAGCGCGCTACTGCTAAAAACTTATCAGCTGCGAGTTTCCCGCACACGCGCTACTACTAATTAGCAACAGCGCTCCTTTTTGAGCCGTGCTGCTGCTAAGACTCTGTGTATAGGCTTTTCCCTAGTAGTGATAAGATGCAGTATGTTTGTGGAAGGAGGCGGCGCTGTGGGGAGGCAACGACAGCTTTTCCTGATGTACCATGCTTTCTATTTCAATGCTCACACTAGCCAGGCGAGTAGAAGTTGTCCCATGATTTGTTATGCAAGGGGGAAACACATAATCTTTTTATAGCTTTACTTTCTTTGGGAGGATGTTGAAGAAGGATTAACTAATATTTGTTCTTGGCACAGTAAATATATTTGAACCTAGACAATTTAATTGGTTGAACTGAGGCAGTCAAACTGATTAGCACATCTAGGTATAAGGAGACAATTTAACTAGTTGAACTGAGACAGATTAGCACCACTAATACAATATTATACTATAAAAATGACTCCCATTACAATAGCTCAACAAGCATCAAATTATTCCTCAAACTTCCAGTCCTGGAACCATAATCAGTATTTGTTCTAACAAACAATTAACATGCAAAGTAGGAATGATGTATCTCTTTAATGAGTGAATTGCCTCGAACAAACACTAATTTTGATTTGGAGCGGACTAGATTAACATATGGGCAAAACCGTTGTTTTTTTCTCTAGCCAATCGAACTGTCACCATAATTATAGAAGAACTGATGCAATACGTACACATGGAAGATTTTTACCTTTTCAGCCAACATTTTCATCGAACAGGTGTTGTGCACCCAAGAATCAGAGTGAAATGAGGCTAGGCAGGGAGCATCTGAGAGAGGGATAGAGGAGATGGCGACATTGCGGCCAGCAGCTCCTGCTCCTCGTCTTAGAGGGTGAGAGAAAGGACAACGAGCACGCCACTAGGGAGCACGCACGGCCACGTCATCCTCATCATCATGGAGAAGTAGGACTGCTGGCGGATGGGAGCAGGGCGAGGACGTGGGTCGGCTCGAGAAGGAGGATGGGGGCGAGCTCCATCGATGATGACCGGTGTAGAGGGAGGTGATTCGGTCGGGGCGGCTGAACGAGGTGTCCCGACGGTGGGATGAGACGGGGAGGGAGCCACTAGCAAGGCGGCAGCAGGATAGGGAGGAGCCTGGCGAGGCGCTGGCGGAGGAGGAAGGTGCCTGGACACTGGGGTAGAGGGAGGTGGCGACGCTGAGGTGGAGGAAGGCGGCGGTGTGCGGGGAGAGAGGCGGCCATGGCGCTCGGGTGGAGAAAGGCGGCAGCGCGCGGGAAAGGTGGCGGCGGTCGTGCTGGGGTGGAGGAAGGTGGCAGTGCGTGGGGCAGGAGGTGGCGGCAGGCGGTGCCAGGAGCAGGAAGAGGAGCAGGACCGATGACACACTTGGTCGGGAGGAGCAAGAAGAGCAGGGTCGCCGGCGCTCTTGGTCGGGAGAAAATGAGGAGAAGTGCGACGACGAGTATGGGGAATCGGAGATTTGGAAGGAGGTGGATTCGTCGGCGGCCAGTAACAGCGTCGCGGGCTCCCTCGCTCCGGCTGCCGCCGTCGCTCGCTCGCCCGCGACGACTGCTTCTGGCGGAAGGATGCGGGTAGGTTGGGGGCGGGTCGGGGAGATTCTACTAGTATGCGCGTCGCGCCCTTATAGGGCCGAGGGGTAACAGAATATTATTCTGTTATGGGTAACAGAATATATATAGCAGTTGAACCCGCAAGGAAAAGCTATCCACAATCTGAGCGCGCCGTGGCGCCTAACGGCAGGATAGACCTTCATTCAAGCCAATCAAAATAAGACTAGAACGGACATGTCTGCATTGACTGGAACGAGAATGCAATAGCAAAATAAGAATTAAGGCCACAATGATACAATCGCAGTGGTGGTTACAGGAGGCAAGAAGAAAGATGCATCCATCAACGTACAACCTCCTCCTCCTCAACTCAGTGCGTCGGCCGGGCCACCGACCAGCGGCTAAGGAGCGGTAGCTTTTGTGGCGATGTCAAGGTGCTTCTCAGCAAAGGCATCCAAGGCTTCCAGCTGGCTAAAGAAGGCCAATGTCGTAGCATACTCACTGGACTTGTAGAGACCTATGTACACGATTTGCTCATTAACATGGATGTGTAGGCCGACGGTTTCTTGGAAGGCGAGGCGCATCGCGGCGAGCGCGACCTCCAGGTGGACATTCTTCATGGCATCGGCGGGCAGTCGCAGGGCCACTAGTGCTTGAAAGAGATTCCGATCATGGAGGCCGATTAGGGTGGCAGGCCATGAGGAGCCCGGGTGCGCGGGCTGGAGGAGTATGGCGCTGTTGTCTTCGAGCTTCTTGATGAAGGTGAACCTGTTGGTGGTGCGAACGATCATCGGTCCAACTAAGAGTCGTAGCTGGCGTCGACGGCGACCATCCACCAGCCGGTCGCCGACACCGTATGGAGTCGATCCACGGTGCCATGCCGCAGGCCGGCATCATGGACCATCTGGCATAGCCACTGGCTGCTCGTGTGCATCGCTGCCATGGGTCTGGAGTGGGCACTTTTGCGCTTATTAGTGTAGGTGCTTAGGCAAATGCTTAGGTGTGTACGATGTGGTAGATGCATTGGAATGGAGGGGCGCCTTTGTGTGAGTGCAAACTGCATTGCATTCACATCGTGCTGCCTCTTTACTTCCCTCATGCATTCACACGATGCTAATTGAAGGAAGATGCATCAATGGCCATTCAACATTTTAGGAACCGCTACCCTCTCCCTCGTCTGCATTAAAGCCGTATCGGGAACTGCGCCGCCTGCTGTCAAATCGAATAGTACTGCGTCGCCCGCTGCACGCCTGGCTGAACATGCCTCCTCGCCTCCATCTATGCTTAATTACTAAATTTTAATTGCAAAAATTAGATACTGCTAGTGATTTTTAGCTTCATATTTTGACAAATCGCAGTGTTACAAGGTTGGCAAATAGGAATGTTACTAGATCAAGAAATGTAAATCTTTCTAGTTTGACAAATGGCAACATACCCAATATGACAGATGCAAATTGCACCAAATTGTTTGTAAGTGGTTCACACGGGTCATCCAAAAGAACCGTTTGTGTTCAAGAGATGCACAAGTCCTGCTCTCACTTTGCATACAGGTGTTCTATCTGAAACCATCATGCTTGTTGTGAGAAGCTCTGTTTTGTGAGAAGCATATACCCATACCTGCCCCAAATGGGACAAAAAAAATTACCACGACATGTTGATGCCGCTCCATGACAGCATGCCAAGTTTCATGAATTACAGATGAGTTTTGGATTTACTAGAATTTAAAAACCAGGTATCTCAATGTTTGCGGCCGAGTGACAGTGGCACGGTGTTTGACATTCATTCCCATTTCCTGCATGGGACCTAAGCATGCACCCAAGGACAAAGATTTGATTTTTCAACCAACTTATATGCACCGGAGCATGTGCATGTATTTCAAATTTGAATTATGCACATAACTGCATTGAAAACTCACTTAATTCATCAAAATGTCCAAACGAACCCCAAAAAATTCACAAAAAATAACACAACACTCCTGTTGTTTTATGTTGACACGAGAAAAAATTTGAAAGCAATAAGAGGCAATGGATATCGTTTCGTCCCCAATGTTGGGGCGTTCCCTACAGAAACCATCATGCTTGTTGTGAGAAGCTCTAGTTTGTGAGAAGCATATACCACTAGTAGATAAACCACCATTAGTCCCGGTTGGTAAGGGCCTTTTGTCCCGGTTACTGGACCGGGACAAAAGGGTCGTTACTAATGCCCTGGCCCTTTAGTCCCGGTTCAGTCCAGAACCGGGACAGATGGGCCTCCACGTGGCCGGTGCGCCGAGCCCACACAAGAGGGCCTTTGGTCCCGGTTGGTGGCACCAACCGGGACCAATATGCATCCACGCGTCAGCATTTCAGGGGCTGTGGTTTTTGTTTTTTTAAAGGGGGGGGGGGTTTGGGGGTTTTTGGGGGTTAATTTAGGTGTTTCATATATTGTGTTAGCTAGCTAATTAATAGGGAGAAGTGTCCTCTCTTATCTCCGTGCTTGGTCAACGCTACGTACTATACATAGAGAGGCCCTCGACACGCTAGCTAGTAAGAAAATGAAGGAAACCATTAAGTACAGAAGTTCGTCATGCATACCGAGAGAAGTGATCGATCGACCTCTCCTTCTCCGAGAGATTGGTCGAACAACAAGTTTTCGTATTATCTATCCAACGCTACTGGCTACATACATATATAATATGTAAGATCTCTTACAATCCCCTAGCAATTGAAATCAACTTCCACATGGTATTCTCCGGCTTTATTGATGACGTGGTCAAGAAAGAATCCCGCCAATTCCTCTTGAATTGCTTTCATGCGATCTTGTGGTAGGAGTTCATTCCGCATCTGCCACGTCTAATTTGAATAAGGGGGTTAATACATATATATGAATGAAACTCAACAGAAATGATGGTGTAATAAAATGAAACTGCGAATATCATTGCTTACGCACTTCATATTGTCTTTTAGAGTAGTCCCGCTTATTTTTCAAAGTCGCGTTGTAGATGAACACGCACATGTAGTATCCACCGTAATTATTCCCTTGTTCCTGCCACAAGCACTTTACGAGAAATAGAGGTCAATCAAACTGATAATGAAGCATTACAAATGGCATTGATGAAAGTATAGCTATAGAATCAACAGGAGATGCGCGCAACTAGCTAGCCAGTAGAACTTACTTTCGGGTATGTATATCGCAGCTCCTTCGGCAGTCCCGGAGCTTCTGAGGTGAACTGTTTCCAAACCCTGCAAGACAAAGAAAATTATTATTATTACATGAGATATCAGGAAATGAACAAAAAGTTGTTGATATGGTGCGATAATGATCGATTGAACTTACTTGTTGAGCATTTTAGTCATGTCCGCATAGGTTTCAGGATCTTTCCGTCTCGAGTCTAAGACGGTTACTAGTCCCCGCTCAAGCTTAATCTCCAGAAGAACTTAGTGGAAGCTGCGCACGCATGCATAACTCATCAATTACATTACTATAACCTCGCTCGAGTAATAAGCGAAACCGATTATGCGCACGACAGTGACACTCACTCGAAGTTGTAAGGAAAGAGTATGGTATCTTTGTTTTGATTTTTGATCAACGATTGTAGCAAGTTGTCCTCGGCCTCTTCGGCGTGCTTTTTAACCTGAATTTCATCTATGATATTTGTGTTAATGAACCCAATATCATACATTTCTTGTTTTCTGCACTCGACGATCTTCAATCTGCATAATATAGTGAGGATAATTAATTATAAATACATGCAATGAAAGAGCTGAGCTATATATAGAGACTTAATGACAGAAATAGTACTTACAGACAGTAGCAAAAGATCGTTAATTTATTGAGGGCCTTTTTATTGAAGAACTCGAAGAACTCCTCAAATGGAACAAGCAACAGACCAGTTCCAACGAGGTCGTGCTCCTCTTTAATTCTCAGATACAAAGTATTCGTCCCCACAGACTCTCTGCAGGTTTTCATGTACCAATTATGGAATCTTCACATCATCATTGTTAGAGATTTTTACTCTTTGACGAGAGGCTTCCCGTACTCGTATCTGTGTTCGACCACCTCCATGAAATCAAAATTTACATCGTCAGGCAGGTAATTTGCAAAATTGCTATAACCGGGCACCGTCCCCGGAGCATTAGCGATGATGTCGCCGCTAGACACATTGAGCGGGGGGCGCGATTGATTTGCTTGTTCGCTGAGCTGGGCAATTTTTTTTCGCAGCTGCTCGTTCTTTTGGCCTTTGATGTCTGACAGTACTTCCCGACCGCTCTGCTTCGAGATATGTCTGTTTAGTAATGCGCTCATAGTTGGTTCTCGGCGGAGACTTTGGTGGTTTACTCAGGGCATTGATAGTGCGCTTTGCTTTCACTGGATCTACCTTCTCCTCTGGAGGTGGATATCTCTTTGCTTTCAACCCTTCAAAGAAGTCGTCCACTTCGGTCCGCACGATCTTCATGTTTTCCTGCTCGGTCCTCTTGTACGGTAACTTCTCTAGATGCTTGAGAGAAGGACCGTATCTGTATTGCCTCCCGCCTCTGGCTGTACTGCTAGACGCAGGAGCAGATGGAGCGGCTGCAACGTTTGTCTTCTTTTATACTTGCTTACGAGGTGGAGGAGAAGGACTACGACACGTCAGAGCAGCCGGGGCGGCGGCGGGTCTCTTCTGCCCTTGATGGCGAGGCGGAGAAGGAGGAGGCTGCTGGCTGCTCGGGCACGCCCGCGCAGGCGGAGAAGGAGGCGGAGTGCCGCCACGCGCGGAGAAGGAGGCCGAGTGCCCTGATCGTCACTCGCCGGAGGAGGAGGCGGTGGAGGAGGCGGAGTGCCCTGACTCATCGGAGGAGGAGGAGGAGGAGGCGTCCAGTTCGGAAGCTTGATGAACTCCTTCCGCCATAGGCATGGAGTCTTCAGAGTAGAACCCTGCCGAGTCTCCCCTTCACCGGTAGGGTGGTCAAGCTGGAGGTCCTCAAATCGCTCCGTTATTTCGTCCACCGTCACCCTAGCATATCCTTCTGGAATTGGATGATAGTGAAAAGTTGCGCCGGGTTCAGAAGGTCGAACTTGGCCGACAGCCGCCTTGACTTTTAAGTTCTGCCATTGCGTCATAAGGTGGCAATTTTGAGACTCCGTGATAAAATCTACGGGGTAGCTAGCAGGAGCCGTCAAGACATGCTCCGGCTGAAGCAGCTCGGTGGAAGCCATGCTGCTTCTCCGCTGAGATGGCGGGGTAGCTTCGGGGGAAGCTTCGGCAGGTCGTTTGCTGCGATCTGCTTCTCGTTCCTCTAGCCCTTGTACCCTTTCGTGCAGGCTCCTGCAGTTGCCTATGCTCCACTTTCTTCCTCCTCTCCTGGGTTTTGTAACCCCCTGCGTTTGGAAAATCAACCTTCCATGGAATGGAGCCTGGCATGCCTCGTATCCGTCCAGGGTGCTCAGGATTCCCGAGGGCCATTGTGAGCTCGTCGTTCTCCCTGTCTGGAACAAACGTCCCTTGCTGCGCTGCATCAATATAGTGCCGAAGCCTCTTGACTGGTATTTTCAGTTGCTCGTCCGTCCAACGGCACTCCCCTGATACAGGTTCCAAGGTTCCGCCAGCCCCGAAGAACCAAGTCCGGCAACGGTCTAGCCAGTTCATTGTCTCTGGTTCGATCCATTTATCAAGCAGATCATTCTCAGCCTTGGCCCACTTAGGCCGGGCTTTGAGGTAGCCACCAGACCCCGTGCGATGGTGAAACTTCTTCTTCGCAGCATTTTGCTTGTTTGTCGCCGACATCTTCTTACTCTTTTTCGATGTCTTGTGGGCCACAAATGCGGGCCAGTGATCTCTGATCTTCTCATATTTGCCGATGAATTCTGGTGTCTCTTCTTTGTCGACAAACTTTTTCAGCTCTTTCCTCCACCTCCTGAATAGGCCTGCCATCTTCTTAAGAGCAAAAGACTTGATTAATTGCTCTATAACTGGCTTCTCTGGATCCTCCTTTCGCGGTAGGGTGAAATTTGCCTTCAGCTCAGTCCAAAGATCATCTTTTTGCATATCATTGACATAAGACACCTCGGGGTCTTCGTTCTTAGGCTTCTACCATTGGTGGATGCTGATCGGGATCTTTTCCCTAACAAGAACCCCGCACTGAGCAGCAAATGCGTTCTTTGTTCGGATGGGTTCAATCGGTTCGACGTCGCGCGCGATTGCTGTGATCTCAAACCTTTCATCCGAGCTCAACTTTTTCTTCGGGCCTCGTCTCCTTACCAAAGTTGTGCTCGATCCGGAGGGCTAGAAAAAAGAAGAAAGATGAGAGTTAATTAATATGTGTACATATACCAAAACAATGAATGCATCAATTAGCTAGTCAACACAGGCTTAACTAGTATATATACCTGGCCAGACTCGATTCGGTCACCGGAGCCGTCATCACGGTCTCCTTCTTGCACCGTCATTGGGTCACCGGAGCCGTCCTCACGGTCTCCTTCTTGCACCGGCATTGGGTCAAAGGAGCCATCATAATCATAGCTTGCTTCTTCACCCTGTCCTTCCAGACCATCGGTGTCATTCAGAAACGAGAAGACGACATCACTTCCTTGTGCGATTATGTCCCCCAACACCGCTTCTGTTGCTTCGTCTCAGGGGCTGTCCATAGTTTCTACAAATATTTACAACATGGCAATTATTATTCAAACATGATAGATGGATATATTAGTGGCAAACGTAGAACTAGCTAGCTAATCGCAGTAAGGAATCATATTAATTAGTGGCCTCGATGCTGCTTCTCTAGGGTTTGGGGTGACCTCGACAATGCTTCAAGGGGGTAATATCGACAACGACGATTTACATACACGGGAAAATAATGTTATCGGGGAGGGGGTATATCGACCCCCCCACGTGTTTAAGTTATCGGGAGGGGGTATATCGACCCCCCCACGTGTTGAAGTTATCGGGAGGGGTTTATATCGACAATGACGACATACGTACATGGGAAAATAATAGTAACGCGAACGGGGTATATCGACCCCCCCACGTGTTGAAGTTATCGGGAGGGGGTATATCGACCCCCCCTCGTGTTGAAGTTATCGGGAGGGGGTAT
>NC_041385.1:251959700-251960490 GCF_002162155.2 Triticum dicoccoides
TTATCGGGAGTTTATATCGACACGACATACGTACATGGGAAAATAATATTATCGGGGAGGGGGTATATCGACCCCCCCTCGTGTTGAAGTTATCGGGAAGGGTATATGGACGACGATAGACCCGATAAAACATAAGAAAACGAAGAAGAAATAAAAAGAGGAGAAGAATAAAGGAATAGAGGAGAAGATCGAAGAAAAAAAGAAGAAGAAAAAGAGGAGAAGAAGAAAGGAATAGAGGAGAAGAAGAAAAAATAGAAAAATTTCTATTTTTTCTTCTTCTCCTCTATTCCTTTCTTCTTCTCCTCTTCCTTTTCTTCCCCTCCTCTTCTTCTTCTCTTCCTTTTCTTCCTCTCCTCTTCTTCTCCTTTTTCCTCTTCTTATTTTCCTTTTTCCTCTCCTAAATATATAAAACTTTTCTAAAAATGAAACTAACATATATAGATAATCCTTTTCTAAATATATAAATCTAACTTTTGCATATATGAACATATATACACAGAGAACATACAAACATATATACATTTTTCTAAAAAAGCAAAATACAAATCATCATATATATGAAAAAAATCTGAAAAGAAGATATATACACAATACATATACTCACATATATATATATATATATATATAATCTAAAAAAACAAGCATGTAATATAAAAAACAGGGGAGGGGCGCCGGCCGGACCAACGGAGGGGCAGGGGCGCAGGTTCGGTGGCGAGGACGGCAACGGGGCAAGGGGCGCGCGTTCGACAGCGAGGACGACGATGGGGCAGGGGCGACGACCGGCGAGGAA
>NC_041385.1:251961661-251990373 GCF_002162155.2 Triticum dicoccoides
AAGCTTTCTGTTAGTGCCATTAGTTTTCAAATTTGAAAACACTTTTTTTGTTTTCTTTGTTGCTTTATTTATTTTATTTTGTTTCTACTTACAACAAAATACTTATTGTTGCTATTTTTATTTTGTTTCTAGTTTTTTTGTTTTGTTTTCTACATTATTTATTTTCTTTTGTTTTTTGCTTTATTTTTTAATTCTTTTTGCTTTTAGGTCAGCAAAATTATAAACTTTCTGTTAGTGCCATTAGTTTTAGAAAAATTATAAACTTTCTGTAAGTGCCATTAGTTTTCAAATTTGAATAGTTAAAATTTGAATTCTTTGAAATTTGTGTGAATCACAAGTTTGTGATTAACTTTACTAAACATGAACATAGATGCGCCTATAGAGAAAATTCAACCTAAATTCATAATAAATTTCTATGAATTTCAGAGAAATTCAATATGAATTTAGGTCAAATTCCCTGTATAGGGGCATCTATTTTCACTTTGAGAGGAGCTCGACAAGGCAGAAAGGGGCGGGCTTATAAACCGGTGTGAGCACCCTTCAGTTGGCGAGGTGGGACTAAACTCTGAGCGCAACGAGGACCAACCCTTTAGTCCCGGTTTGTGGCACAAATCGGGACTAATGGTCATGGGCCATGGGCGAGGCGCATTGGTCCCGGTTTGTGCGTGGAACTGGGACCAAAAGGTCCAGATGAACCGGGACCAATGGCCCATGTGGCTGCCCTCTTGAGAGTGTTCTTGGTGAGAACATAGTTGACAAGGAGCGAACCGGGATTAATGGTATTACGAGGGCCGAACCATAAGAAATTAAAGCATTTCAAATGAACTCTGAAAAAGTTGAAAGTTGCTATGGTATCATAATTTCACCCACATAGCACGTGCATGTACAAAACGAACAATGGTATCATACTCGTCTGTTACAAAGTTGGCATGGTATCATCATAATAGTTGCGGGAGAAAGTCTTCACTTTTTCTTCGCTTGTGTCATTTGCTTATTGCGCCGTAACCATGGATAATCTTCATTGTTTATCAGGATGCTTGGGTCAGCCTTGACTTTGAAGGGAGGAATTTCATGAAAGTTTTCATAATCTTCAGACATGTATGTCTTGCCCTCCACTCCCACAATGTCCCTTTTTCCTGAAAGAACTATGTGGCGCTTTGGCTCATCGTATGATGTATTCGCTTCCTTATCTTTTCTTTTTCTCGGTCTGGTGGAGATGTCCTTCACATAGATAACCTGTGCCACATCATTGGCTAGGACAAACGGTTCGTCAGTGTACCCAAGATTTTCCAGATCCACTGTTGCCATTCCGTACTGTGGGTCTACCTGTACCCCGCCTCCTGACAGATTGAGCCATTTGCACTTAAACAAAGGGACCTTAAAATCATGTCCATAGTCAAGTTCCCATATGTCCACTATGTAACCATAATATGTGTCCTTTCCCCTCTCAGTTATTGCATCAAAGCGGACACCGCTGTTTTGGTTGGTGCTCTTTTGATCTTGGTCAATCGTGTAAATGTATTCCCATTTATCTCGTATCCTTTGTAAATTAATACAGTCAAAGATGGTCCCCTGGACAACAAGTATAGCTCATCACAAACAGTGTTGTCACCTCTGAGACGTGTTTCCAACCAACTGCTGAAAGTCCTGATGTGTTCACATGTAATCCAGTCGTCGCACTGCTCCGGGTGTTTGGAGCGCAGACTGTTCTTGTGTTCATCGACATACGGGGTCACCAAGGTAGAGTTCTGTTGAACTGTGTAGTGTGCTTGAGACCAAGAATATCCGTCCCTGCATATTATTGAGTCCCTTCCAAACGTGCCTTTTCCAGTCAGTCTCCCCTCATACCGCGATTTAGGGAGACCTATCTTCTTAAGGCCAGGATTGAAGTCAAGACAAAACCCGATGACATCCTCTATTTGATGGTCCATGGAGATGCTTCCTTCTGGCCTAGCGCAGTTACGGACATATTTCTTTAGGACTCGCATGAACCTCTCAAAGGGGAACATATTGTGTAGAAATACGGGCCCCAGAATGACAATCTTGTCGACTAGATGAACTAGGATGTGCGTCATGGTATTGAAGAAGGATGGTGGGAACACCAGCTCAAAACTGACAAGACATTGCGCCACCTCACTCCTTAGCCTTGGTACGATTTCTGGATCGATCACCTTCTGAGAGATTGCCTTGGCTAATCAGATGTTTTCCGATAGAAGCCCCCTCAATGCAACCGGAAGCAGTTGCATCATAATCACGTGGCAATCATGAGACTTTAGGTTCTGGAACTTTTTCTCTGGCATATTTATTATGCCCTTTATATTTGACGAGAAGCCAGTCGGGACCTTCATACTAAGCAGGCATTCAAAGAAGATTTCTTTCTCTTCTTTCGTAAGAGCGTAGCTGGCAGGACCTTCATACTGCTTCGGAGGCATGCCATCTTTTTCGTGCAAACGTTGCAGGTCCTCCCGTGCCTCAGGTGTATCTTTTGTCTTTCCATACACGCCCAAGAAGCCTAGCAAGTGGACGCAAAGGTTCTTCGTCACGTGCATCACGTCGATTGAAGAGCGGTCCTCTAGGTCTTTCCAGTAGGGTAGGTCCCAAAATATAGATTTCTTCTTCGACATGGGTGCGTGTCCCTCAGTGTCATTCGAAACAGCTAGTGTGTCGGGACCCTTTCCAAAGATTACGTGTAAATCATTGACCATAGCAAGTACGTGATCACTGGTACGCATGGCGGGTTTCTTCCGGTGATCTGCCTCGCCTTTGAAATGCTTGCCTTTCTTTCGACATTGATGGTTGGTCGGAAGAAATCGACGATGGCCCAGGTACACATTCTTCCTGCAGCTTCCCAGGTATATACTATCGGTGTCAAGTAAATAGTGCGTGCAAGCATGGTATCCCTTGTTTGTCTGTCTTGAAAGGTTACTGAGAGCGCGCCAATCGTTGATGGTCATGAACAGCAACGCCTTTAGGTCAAATTCCTCCTGTTTGTGCTCATCCCACGTACGTACACCGTTTCCATTCCACAGCTGTAAAAGTTCTTCAACTAATGTCCTTAGGTACACATCAATGTCGTTGCCGGGTTGCTTAGGGCCTTGGATGAGAACTGGCACCATAATGAACTTCCGCTTCATGCACATCCAAGGCGGAAGTTATACATACATAGAGTCACGGGACAAGTGTTGGGATTGCCGCTCTGCTCCCCGAGAGGATTAATGCCATCCGCGCTTAAAGCAAACCATACATTCCTTGGGTCACTTGCAAACTCATCCCAGTACTTTCTCTCGATTTTTCTCCACTGCGACCCGTCAGCGGGTGCTCTCAACTTCCCGTCTTTCTTACGGTCCTCACTGTGCCATCGCATCAACTGGGCATGCTCTCCGTTTCTGAACAGATGTTTCAACCATGGTATTATAGGAGCATACAGCATCACCTTCGCAGGAACCCTCTTCCTGGGGGGCTCGCCATCAACATCACCAGGGTCATCTCGTATGATCTTATACCGTAATGCACCGCATACCGGGCATGCGTTCAGATCCTTGTACGCGCGCTGTAGAGGATGCAGTCATTAGGGCATGCATGTATCTTCTGCACCTCCGATCCTAGAGGGCATACGACCTTCTTTGCTGCATATGTACTGTCGGGCAATTCGTTATCCTTTGGAAGCTTCTTCTTCAATATTTTTAGTAGCTTCTCAAATCCTTTGTCAGGCACAACATTCTCTGCCTTCCACTGCAGCAATTCCAATACGGTACCGAGCTTTGTGTTGCCATCTTCGCAATTCGGGTACAATCCTTTTTTGTGATCCTCTAACATGCGATCGAACTTCGGCTTCTCCTTTTGACTTTCGCATTGCGTCCTTGCATCAACAATGACCCGGCGGAGATCATCATCATCGGGCACATTGTCTGGTTCCTCTTGATCTTCAACAGCTTTGCCCGTTGCAGCATCATCGTGCACATCGTCTGGTTCCTCTTGATGTTCAGTAGCATCACCTTATTCAGGGGGCACATAGTTGTCATCGTACTCTTCTTCTTCGCCGTCTTCCATCATAACCCCTATTTCTCCGTGCCTCGTCCAAACATTCTAGTGTGCATGAAACCCTTGTAAAGTAGGTGGGTGTGAAGGATTTTCCGGTCAGAGTAAGACTTCGTATTCCCACATATAGGGCATGGACAACACATAAAACCATTCTGCTTATTTTCCTCAGCCACTTCGAGAGAATCATGCATGCCCTTAATGTACTCGGAGGTGTGTCTGTAACCGTACATCCATTGCCGGTTCATCTGCGTGCATTATATATAATTAAGTGTGTCAAAAACCATTACAGAACATCATGAATAGATAATTAAGTGACCAAATTAATAGAAGTTCATCATCACATTAAAACCAAAGTACATACATAGTTCTCATCTAACAACATAAAGCTCTGCAGAGCATCTAAATTAATTAAACCATACATTGAAACTATGTAAAACATTTCAATGCAAAAACAAATGCGATCATAATTGCAACCAAGGTAACAACTGATCCAACGGCATAATGATACCAAGCCTCGGTATGAATGGCATATTTTCTAATCTTTCTAATCTTCAAGCGCATTGCATCCATCTTGATCTTGTGATCATCGACAACATCCGCAACATGCAACTCCAATATCATCTTCTCCTCCTCAATTTTTCTTATTTTTTCCTTCAAGAAATTGTTTTCTTCTTCAACTAAATTTAACCTCTCGACAATAGGGTCGGTTGGAATTTCCGGTTCAACAACCTCCTAGATAAATAAAATCTATGTCACGTTGGTCGACATAATTGTCATAAACAATAAATGAACCAATAGTTATGAAAAGATAATATATACAACATCTGAATCATAGACAACGCGAGGGCCGACGGGGGCGGACACCAAAACCATCGCACTATATAAGATGCAATAATAAAAGTAAGAAAATAATACAAGTATCTATCTTAACATACAAGTAAGAATATTTTTTCCTTTCAGAAAGAAGATAAGAACAAGAGGCTCACCTCGGTGGTGCCAGCGATGAGATCGGCGCGAGTGATCGACGGTGGTGAAGACGGGGACGGGGCGTGATGGACCGCTAAACCTAGACAAATATTGAGGAAAATGGAGCTTGGAGGTCGAGCTTGGAGAGGAGAAAGCTTAAGTAGTGTGGCTCTGGCATTCCATCGAACACCTTGTGTGCATAGGAGGTGAGCTAGAGCACCACCAAGCACTCTCCCCCTCAGTGGCCAGAAAAAATAGAGCAGTGTGCTCTGCTCTTACATGAGGGGGTATATATAGGCACCTCATTGGTCCCGGTTGGAGGCATGAACCGGGACTAAAGGGAAGCCTTTGGTCCCGGTTCAAGCCACCAACCGGGACCAATGGTGGTGGGCCAGGAGCGAGGCCCATTGGTCCCGGTTCCTCCCACCAACCGGGACCAAAAGGTCCAGACGAACAGGGACCAATGACTCACGTGGCCCGGCCGGCCCCCGGGGCTCACGAACCAGGTCCAATGCCCACATGGGTCCCGGTTCTGGACTGAACCGGGACTAATGGGCTGACCCAGCCTGGACCTTTGCCCCCATTTCTACTAGTTTACCCAAACGTGCCCCATATGGGATAAAATATTTACCACGGCATGTTGATGCCGCTCCATGATAGCATGCCAAGTTTCATGAATTTCAGATGAGTTTTGGATTTACTAGAATTTAAAAACCAGGTATCTCAATGTTTGCGGCCGAGTGACGGTGGCAGGGTGTTTGACATTCATTCCCATTTCTTGCATGGAACCTAAGCAAGCACCCAAGGACAAAGATTTTATTTTTCAATCAACTTATATGCACCAGAGCATGTGCATGTAGTTCAAATTTGAATTATGCACATAAATGCATTGAAAACTCACTTAATGCATAAAAATGTCCAAACGAACCCCGAAAAATCACAAAAAATAACACAACACTCCTGTTGTTCTATGTTGACATGAGAAAATTTTGAAAACAATAAGAGGCAATGGATATCGTTTCGTCCCCAAAGTTGGGGCGTTCCCTACCGAAACCATCATGCTTGTTGTTAGAAGCTCTGTGTCGGTGTCAAAACCGGCGGATCTCGGGTAGGGGGTCTAGAACTATGCGTCTAAGGTCGATGGTAACAGGAGACAGCGGACACAATGTTTACCCAGGTTTGGGCCCTCTCTATGGAGGTAATACCCTACTTCCTGCTTGATGGATCGTGATGAATATGAGTGTTACAAGAGTTGATCTACCACGAGATCGTAATGGCTAAAACCCTAGAAGTCTAGCCTATATGACTATATCTGTCCTCCGTACTAAGCCCTCCGGTTTATGTAGCACTGGAGGGGATTAGGGTTGTACAAAGTCAGTTATAGAGAAAGGAATCTTCATATTTGGACGCCAAGCTTGCCTTCCACGCCAAGGAGAGTCCCATCCAGACATGGGAGAGAGTCTTTCGTCTTGTATCTTCACAGCCCATTAGTCTGGCCCATGTCGAAAAGGCCGGACACCCGAGGACCCCTTAGTCCAGGACTCCCTCAGTAGCCCCAGAACCAGGCTTCAATGACGAGGTGTCCGGCGCGCTGATTGTCTTCGGCATTGCAAGGCGGGTTCCCCTGTCCGAACTCCAAGATAGTCTTCAGAGGCAACAATCATGTCCAGATCTACAACACAAGTAGCACACGCCACCACAGAGAGTATAATATTTTACGAGTCCAATCCACTGACAACTTTTTGTAATCTGACATCACGTCTGCCTAGTCATTATTTCGAACCGTTTTCGTCTGCCGTTCCATGTTTCAAGACGCGGTTTTCATTAGCACGTCTTGTCGAAGCAAAGATCATGTCCCCTTATTGCCGGATTCTCATCAATACGGGCATGGGTAATCCAATCGTGCCATTTGCACAGCCCTTGGGAACATGCGAGGTTTAGGGCGAGTGGGGAGGCGCCTGATATTCACAGCCTTTATAAGGAGATAAGGATCCCCTTCCTTCACCCACGCCTTCTCTCTTTCTCTGCCCTTCCATTCTCGAGCTCCAACACCCAATTCCTCATTCTTTCCGCCTCGAGAAAGCACTCAACCATGTCCGGATCTGGAGCGCAAGGCAAATGGATGGCCTCCTCCGTTAAGGAGAAGGACATCACCAAGCTTCGGGAGGTCGGGTATCTGGCGAAAGAAATCGCCCACCGGCTTCCGGCCAAGGGGAAAATCGTCCCCACCCCGAAGCCCACTAAGAGGGTGGTGTTCATCCCCCACTTCATCCGTGGGTTTGGGTTCCCTCTCCACCCTTTCGTCCGCGGACTTATGTTCTGTTATGGGCTAGATTTCCATGATCTAGCCCCGAACTCCTTCCTCAACATCTCGGCATTTATTGTCGTGTGTGAGGCCTTCCTCCGCATCCAACACCACTTCGGACTGTGGCTCAAGATCTTCAACGTGAAGCCGAAGGTGGTGGATAGCCAACACGCGGAGTGCGGAGGCGCCATGGTGAGAAAACTGCCCAATGTCACATGGCCCAAGGATTCTTTTGTGGAGACTATCAAAGAATGGCAGAAACAGTGGTTCTACATCAAAGAGCCTCGCGACGCCACTTGGGCGGCGGCTCCCGAATTCAAGGCTGGAGCTCCAATGCGGCTCACCTCCTGGATAGAGAAGGGCCTAAATTGGTCTGTGTCGGACGAGCTCATAGCGCTGCAAACGTGCATCCAAAGCATGGTGGATAAAAACATCAAGCTCGTCGACGTGATCCAGGTGATGCTAGTTCGTCGGATCCTTCCATGCCAAAGCCGAATTTCCCCTTTATGGGAATTCGATTTGGAGAAGCACCAGACCTTGGAAAGGTTCTTCGGAACCACTCACGAAGACGTCTGGAAGTTGCCCTTTAAGGGAAATGAGACGCTACCGGACATAGACTCAGACCGCGGGCACGATCTTGCCCATCCTGCCAGTGCGGTAAGTCTTTCATGTCTCAAGGCGCATCCTCCACTTGTTTGCTCAAGGAAGATGTCTAAACTTTACTATTTTATTTTTTTCAGGTATGGACAGAGAAAGCGGAGCGGATTCAATGTTTGGCTCTGCTGCCCGAGGAACTAGTCATCCCGCTCCTGGTGAAGATGCTGGTCCTGGCGCCTTATCAAGCACCGGAGTAGAAGGCCAAGATGAAGGCCAAGGGGGTTCGGAGTGGCCCCCGCCGCAAGGGAGCTTCGGATGTGTCGTCCGAAGACAAGACTCACTCCTCCGCCATCGAAGACGACGACGATGAGGAAGAAAGCAACTCTCCCCCTGATGGGGGGAGGAAGAAGAGGGCGGCCTCCACAAATCTGGAAGTGGAGGCGCCCAAGACGGGGAAGGGCCCCCTTGCAGATAACTCCGCATGGGACGTCGATAGCAGTCCAAAGCGACGCCCCCGAAACAAGCCCCTGGTGCATCGTAAGTACTAAAAACCTGCATACGTCCATGTATCCGGCCTCTCTGCTTCATGGCATGTTAAATTATGCTATCGTAGTCCGGCCCATGATAGCTCCTTGCGATCCTCATCAGGAGGTTTGCTGGATTCTAAGGCGATGGCCAGCGAGTCACCATCGGCCGCTCAATCTCCCAAGGCCAAGGGCGACGCTGAGGTGTTGTCCCGAAGGACCTTCTCAGGCCAGGGAGAGGTTCAGGAGGCCATCAGGGAGGCACCGGAGGGCGAAACCTCCATCACCGGACACATGGGGGAGCAGATCCCCATGGAGACGGGCGATGTGGGCCATGTTCAGTTCGGCCCCCAGCCGAATGCAATTCTGAAGACCTATACGGCTCTGGAATCCGGCGAGCAACCTCCTTCGAAAGAAGAAGGCGTGCCTATCCTGCCAGTGACCTTTGTCCAACCAGAGGTACCGGATAGTATCCTTATGGGTACGCTTATTGAGAGGGTTCAGTCTGTCAAGAGCAGACTGACCGAAGCCTGCAGCAGCCTGCCGACAGGTTTTGAGTTAAGAGACACAACTTTATAAAAAGAATGTCACAGTATAGATAGTAGTCGCTGAGACTCTGTCTGATGTTTGGAAAGAAGAGCCGGACAGAGGATCAAACAGTTTATTGCAGGAGACTAACCATGTGCGCCAATGTGTGGAAGCAGGCGTCATTGCTAGCTACGACCGCCCATACTGTTGAGGTCTCCGGACTAAAGCAGAGACTGGAGCGGGCCGAGGAGGAGCTCGGCCAAGCGAGGAGGCAGCTAGAAGACAAGCAAGGTATGTAATGACTCGTTGTATATTCGGAAAGAATAAAGGATGTGTATTGACCGTAGTGCCATGTTATTTGTAGGAGCGGCGACCAAGGTCGAGGTCCTTAAGAAGGCTTTGGCCGAGGCCGAGGAGAAAGCTGCCAAGGAAAAAGCCGTCCGTGAGAAGCACGAGGCTAGGCTTGATGAGGTCCAGCAAGAGCTCGAGGATGCCGTGAAGAAATGCGAATCCTTGTAGTGCGATGTTTCAGCTCGAGAGACGAAACTCGCTATGGCCCAGCAAAGCGCAGAAGAGGCCCGGGTTGAGGCCCAGGGTGCCCTCCAGGAGATCCAGGAGGTCAAGAAAATCACGGCGGGTAAGGCATTTAGTATGAAAAGCAAGTATGCAAAGAAGAAGTATATCTTACTAACCTGGTTTCGGAGTTATCCAGGGGCGTTTACGGATCTGCCGCGCAGTGTGTCTAACGCTGCGGAGTTCTTCCGAGCCGAAGAAGGGAGCTCAACGGAGAAGCTGTTCTGGTCGCAATATATTGCGCCAGAACATCCAGTGCCCTTTAGCAATTAGCTAAAACAGCTGGTTGAGCTGCATAGGGTGGCCGAACTGGCCATGAAGGATGTAATAATCCGGCTGTGGCCTACCGAAGCTATTCCCAGCAGCTACTTCGGGCTCGTGAAGCGGCTGGTGAATGCCTGCCCTTGGCTAGATGTTGTCAAGCGGTCGGTCTGCATGGAGGGTGCGCGCATGGCCTTCGCCCGCGTTAAGGTGTGGTGGGAAAAGATGGACGCCGCCAAGCTTGCGCCCGGGGGACTACCAGAGGGCAAGGAGCACTGCACGCCCGAGCGGTATTTTGAGGACGTCCCGGAGGGGTCTTGTATTGTGGCGACGCAATGTGCGTAAGACATTATTTTCGAATGAATACATTCATGTTGTCTCTACCTTGTATGGTGAAACAAAGTCGTTATGATATACAATGTTTGTTATTTAAAAAAAATTACCTCCTGTGCGGCCGTGTTTGAAATCTGAGAGTTGGCCAGTCGTCGGCTTCTGCCCCCATGTATGTAGTACGGGGGTGTTCAGGATGTAATCTAAACACTCTCGATCCAATTGTTTGGTCCTTGAGGGAGGTGTTTAGTGCAACGAACCAGACAATCGGACTATGCGGCTTTAGCACCCTCACTTATCCATAGGAGTTTGACAATAAAAATTTAGGCGCAGCCCCTAGTATCCGAACTAGGATGCTGTAAACACCTGATTGGGTAAGTACCAATCCCTCGCGTAATGCGGAAAAATCGTTAAAGATTTGAAAACCTCCGAAGAGCTGACCGGTTCTCGCCGCATCATGACAGTCAGTTTTCGGCTTTCTCTACTGAGGTGCTCATCCGGGTAAACTAGGGCACAATCGCAGTAGTTCTCCCTTTACTACCCTAGCCGATATAGCGGAATGTAAGGTAGCAAGCACAGGAGCCGGGCAACCCAACTATTGACCAAAGACATGATTCGGAGCCAATGCATATAATGCTGAACTCGGGGTGCCGAATTATACTGTAAAAAGTGTTCGGACTTTGTTGCCATATTACGGGGTGCTATGAAGCCCCTGGCAGATAAGAACGTACCAAAGTGTACGGGTGCTATTTGATAAGGTTATCAAAAAGAAAAAAAAGAAGAAAGAAGAAAGTGTAGTAAGATAGAGCCACAAAATTTGGGCCACAAACTATATCCATTATAATTTGATTAATGCGTCAAAGCGCATTTATACAAGTAGTTCAATAAGCAGAAGGCTATTTAATATGCCATAACCAAGGGAGAGCTGCGTGTGTGTCCTAAAAACAGGTAAAGGGATCGTTAAAGAGACCACCTAAAAATTCCCAATACGTCCATGCTTCTTGCCGTCTTGGTGTATTTATCCTTCAAAAGGACCGATGGTCAGGCCATCAGGGAAGGCCTTTGGAAAAGAAACCTGAAAAGGAGAAAGAATAAAAAGTGAAAGTACACGTATCCGGGGACGGTCGAGCCGTATTGTGGATCACAAGCTAGTTATGCCTCCATCCATGCCCATGGTATTTTGAGTGCGTAGTTATGTACGTGCGGTACGATTGCCGCCACTTGGTCCGGACTGGGACGGAGGCTGAATTGCTAGTCGAGCTCTTGATGAGCTGAGCTGTCCTGCTGCAGAATAGTCCGGACTCTCTTGACAGTGTCCGGGAGCTCGACCACCGAATTAAGTTTCTGCTTCAAAAGGCTGCTCTGTACTTCTGCCGCTAAGGCAGCGGTCTGCTCCTCGATACGGAGGGAGCATTCCGTGTTTCCATTAACTATTATGACGCCGCGTGGTCCGGGCATCTTGAGCTTGAGATAAGCATAGTGTGGCACCGCGTTGAATTGAGCGAATGCGGTTCGTCCAAGCAGTGCGTGATAGCCACTGCGAAAGGGGACGATCTCGAAGATTAACTCCTTGCTTCGTAAGTTATCCGGAGATCCGAAGACAACCTCTAGTGTGATTGAACCCGTACAGCGGGCCTCTACACCTGGTATGACTCCTTTAAAGGTAGTCTTTGTGGGCTTGATCCATGATGGATTAATGCCCATTTTCCGCACTGTATCCTGATAGAGCAGGTTGAGGCTGCTGCCACCGTCCATGAGGACTCGCGTTAGGTGAAATCCATCGATGATTGGGTCGACGACCAGTGCGACTGAACCGCCATGACAGATACTGGTCGGATGATCCGACGATCAAAGGTGATCGGGTATGATGACCATGGATTGAATTTTGGGGCGACTGACTCTATCGCATAGACGTCCGTGAGCGCGCTCTTGCGCTCCCTCTTGGGGATGGGTGTAGCATATATCATGTTCACCGTTTTGACCTAAGGGCGAAACTTCTTTTGTCCCACTGTGTTCAGTGGCCGGGGCTCCTCGTCATCATCCTCGCTTTGCGATCCCTTCTCCTTGTTCTTGGCGTTTAGCTTGCCGGCCTATTTAAAAACCCAACAATCTCTGTTGGTATCATTCACTGGCTTGTCTGGGGTGCCATGGATCTGGCACGGATGATCGAGTATGCGGTCCAAGCTGGATGGTCCCTGATTGTTTCTTTTATATGGCTTCTTCCGCTGACTGGACTTGGAGCCACTGAATCCGGCGTCGACTGTTGTGTCATCGGTATGGTCACCATTGCGTTGGCGTTTGTGTCTATTGCATCGGTGCTTGCCATTGCTATTTTGACCTTAGAGGTGCCTGCTTCTCCTGCCGTGTTTTTGCTACGGGCCAGCCACCTATCCTCACCCGCACAAAAGCGGGTCATGAGTGCTGTGAGGGCTGTCATGGACTTCAACTTTTCTTGGTCGAGGTGGCGGGCGAGCCATTCGTCACAGATGCTATGTTTAAAGGCCGCTAGGGCTTCGGCATCCGGACAGTCGACAATCTGGCTCTTTTTCGTTAGGAACCTACTCCAAATTTTCCTGGCTGACTCTCTAGGCTGTTGAACTATGTGACTCAAGTCATCGGCATCTAGCGGCCAGAGATATGTACCTTGGAAGTTGTCGTGGAAGGTGTCTTCCATGTCTTCTCAGCTGCCAATAGAATTTTTCAGGCAGACTATTTAACCAGTGCCGAGCTGGCCCTTTGAGTTATAGTGGGAGGTATTTGATGGCGTGAAGGTCATCTCCGTGGGCCATGTGCATGTGGAGAATAAAATCTTCGATCCATACCGCGGGATCAGTTGTTCCATCGTATGGTTCAATATTTACGGATTTAAACCCTTCTGGGAATTCATGATCCATTACTTCGTGAGTGAAGAAAAGAGGGTGTGTGGCGCCCCTATATCGGGCCGGATCGCGACGTAGCTCCGATGGAGTCCGTCTGCAGTTTTTGGCTCGGGCATGACTAGGCTTGTCACGTCCAATAGGTAGCCATCGTCGCGTGTCGAGGCACGTCCTCGCGATCCGTAGATCGATATGGTATGTCCTGCTCTATAGTCCAGGTCCTGCCGAAGGTCATATGTATAACCCCGAGCTGTTTTATCTCTGGTTTTACGTAGAGGTGGGGTGGGCTGCTGTTCGGCTTGAGTTGCTGCTTTATCCCGACCGCATGGTGGTCGGTCAGCTGCATTGTCCTGACCACGTGGTACGGGCTCCAGCGCCTCGTCATTGAACTGAGGTAGCAATTTGCGCTTCGGGTAACTTTTGGCTGGGCACTTGAGGCCGTATTCTTCGGCTGCCAGGCCATCAGTCCATCTGTCGTTTAACCAGTGCCGAACTGAAGTTGCTGCTGTTTCTTTTTCAGGCTCCTTGCAGTGGCTACTAGCCGGCGCTTGAAGCGCTCCTGCTCGAGAGGTTCCTCAGGCACGATGAAATCCTCGTTGCCGAGGCTCACCTCATCCTCGGAGAGCGGAAGATAATTACTATCCTCCAAGTCGTCATGTATGGCTTGTTCATCAGGGCTAACTTGCCCGTTTTCCCATTCCTCCTGTTCGGAGGTTGCCCCAACAGGGTCTTCATTGTCTTTGGCATCGTCCGGACTATTATTTTCTCCGGTGCCGGTATTGCTATCCTTTGCATGACGTGACTTAGAGCGGCACCGCTGACGCCAGCGCCTAGGCTGTGTCTCAGGAGGTTTAACCTCGACTGGATCTTCTTTGTCATCGTCATTAGCTTCTTTAGGTGTATCCACCATGTATACGTCGTACGAACAAGTGGTCGTCCAGCGTCCGGTAAATGGCGGGTTTTGGCCCTGCTCCTCATCGTCATCGTCGTCCATACCGTTGATGTTCTCGGAGCCGTAATCAAGCATGTCGGTTAGTCCTCTACAGTGGCTATGAAGTGGGCGGTGGGTGGGAAGTGAAATTCTCCGTCATCAGCCTCCAGTTCGAGCCGGATATAATTTGGCTGTGAGTCCCCCGCTAAGGATAGATTTTTTATGAGTTTAGCATGTCACCTAAAGGCAAGTGGTGGAAGATGTCTGCGGCGCTGAATTCGACGATCGATGACTGATCAAGCTCGATGTACACGGACGAACATGGTTCGGAACTTGTAGCCGGAAACGAGTCCGAAGTTCCCGTGACATAGATATCACCTGAGGTTAGGTCTGTGTGCAGCTCCAACACCGCAGAGTCTGCGGATTACATGGCGGGGCTGAGCTTCCCGTCCCCGGATGGCGCGATTTGCTCCGGATCTAAGGTAGAGCAGTTACAGGTGCAATTTCCTGGGTATGGTCCATTGACAGATTTAAGTCATGTTCATCGTGGTGACAGGGAGCGGATGCCGTGGTCTCGAATCCATTAAAGATCGAGTCTCCACGGATATCTACGACGTAGTTCAAGCTCCCAAATCTGACCTGATGGCTAGGGGTGTAGGTATGGATCTGCTCCAGATGGCCAAGCGAGTTGGCCCGCAGTGCGAAGCTGCCGAATACGAAGATCTGTCTGGGGAGGAAGATTTCCCCTTGGACATCATCGTTGTAGATGATTGAAGGAGCCATCAAACCTTTTGGGGACGGCACAGTGGAACTCTCAATGGAAGCACCAATGTCGATGTCAAAACTGGCGGATCTCGGGTAGGGGGTACCGAACTATGCGTCTAAGGTCAATGGTAACAGGAGACAAGGGACACAATGTTTACCCATGTTCGGGCCCTCTCTATGGAGGTAATACCCTACTTCCTGCTTGATTGATCTTGATGAATATGAGTGTTACAAGATTTGATCTACCACGAGATCGTAATGGCTAAAACCCTAGAAGTCTAGCCTGTATGACTATATCTGTCCTCTAGACTAAGCCCTCCGGTTTATAGACACCGGAGGGGATTAGGGTTGTGCAAAGTCGGTTATAGAGAAAGGAATCTTCATATTTGGACGCCAAGAATGCCATCCATGCCAAGGAGAGTCCCATCCGGACACGGGAGAGATTCTTATGTCTTGTATCTTCATAGACCATTAGTCTGTCCCATGTCCAACAGGCCGGACGCCCAAGGACCCCTTAGTCCAGGACTCCCTCACTCTTGTTTGTGAGAAGCATATGTTGATGCTGCTGCATGATAGCATGCCAAGTTTCATGAATTTCAGACGAGTTTTGGATTTACTAGAATTTAAAACCAGGTATCTTAATGTTTGCGGCGGAGTGACGGTGGCAGGCTATTTGACATTCATTCCCATTTCTTGCATGGGACCTAAGCATGCACCCAAGGACAAAGATTTGATTTTTCAACCAACTTATATGCACCGGAGCATGTGCATGTAGTTGAAATTTGAATTATGCACATAAATGCAATGAAAACATGTTTAATGCATAAAAATGTCCAAACAAACCCCAAAAAATCACAAAAAATAACACAACACTCCTGTTGTTCTATGTTGACACAAGAAAAAAATTGAAAGCAATAAAAGGCAATGGATATCGTTTCGACCCCAAAGTTGGGGTGTTCCCTACCGAAACCATCATGCTTGTTGTGAGAAGCTCTGGTTTGTGAGAAGCGTATACCCAAACCTGCCCCAAATGGGACCAAAAATTTACCACATCATGTTGATGCCGCTCCATGATAGCACACCAAGTTTCATGAATTTCAGACGAGTTTTGGATTTACTAGAATTTAAAAACAAGGTATCTCAATGTTTACGGCCGAGTGACGGTGGCAGGGTGTTTGATATTCATTCCCATTTCTTGCATGGGACCTAAGCATGCACCCAAGGACAAAAGATTTGATTTTTCAAACAATTTATATGCACCGGAGCATGTGCATGTAGTTCAAATTTGAATGCACATAAATGCATTGAAAACTCACTTAATGCATAAAAATGTCCAAACGAACTCTGAAAAATCACAAAAAATAACACAACACTCCTGTTGTTCTATGTTAACACGAGAAAAAATTGAAAGCAATCAGAGGCAATGGATATTGTTTCGGCCCCAAAGTTGGGGCGTTCCCTACCGAAACCATCATGCTTGTTGTGAGTGAGGGATTCCTAGACTAAGGGGTCCTCAGGCTTCCGGCCTGTTAGCTATGGGCCAGACTGATGGGCTGTGAAGATACAAAGACCGAAGACTCTTACCTCTGTTCGGATGGGACTCTCGTTGGCGTGGAAGGCAAGCTTGGCGGCCAACTATGAAGATTCCTTTCTCTGTAACCCACTTTATGTAACCCTAGATCCCTCTAGTATCTATATAAACCAGAGGGCTAGGTCCGTAGAGGCCCATAATCATCATCATAGTCATACATGCTAGACTCCTAGGGTTTTAGCCATTACGATCTCATGGTAGATCAACTCTTCTAACACTTATATTCATCAAGATCAATCAGCATGAAGTAGGGTATTACCTCCATAGAGAGGGCCCGAACCTGGGTAAACATTGTGTCCCCTGTCTCCTGTTACCATCGACCTTAGACGCACAGTTCAGGACCCCCTACCCGAGATCCGCCGGTTTTGACACCGACATTGGTGATTTCATTGAGAGTTCCACTGTGACGTCGAAGATAGGATCAATGTCTCGCCATGTTCTCAAGGACAATATCACCTCCGAAGGAGCACTAGCCCCAGGCCAAACCCTCCGGCTGGGCGGCTTTACCATGACCGCCCGTTCAGCCGTTAAGCCGATGATGACTTCTTGGGTCATCGAAAATTTCCTCCATGTTGACCCCAAATACTCCAAGGAGATGGATCCGGCGGAGTTGTTGTCTTTAAACGAGCTCCTAGATCGCATCGCCGCCTTGGGGGCCGCCACAGACTACGACCGGATTGGGCTTAAACCCGACCAGAGAGAAATTAAAACTCCACCAATCACCCATCAGATAGCGGTAGTAGAAGAGCAAGATGACAACTCTCCCTCTATACTGAGGACGAACTATGTTCGGATCTCCGAGCTCGAGGAGCTGGACACCTGCCTGCAGAAAGACACATCCTATCCTCCGAACATAGAATCAGACGACAAGCCTAAAAAACGGTTGATATCCTTGAGCCGGAACTACTAAGTTCGGAAGTCCCTCAGACTCCGGATCCTGAATTGGGTCAGGATTCGGATTTAAAACCACCCACCCACCCAGATATTAGCACCCTCGTGGGCATACAACAGCAGTCCCAAGAAACGGTCCACCACTTCTGAGCCAGATTCCTCCTTGTCAAAGACAAGATTAAAGATTCCCTCGATGAAGACGTGAGCAACATCATCCGTACAAAATGGAAATAGACAGGAGCCACATCAGGCATAGCAGCACGACCTTCCGAGGAATCATTCCCAGTCGGGAGGTGCGTTGTGCGGGAAAAATCACTCTTGACGTGGTATTCGGCACGCCGGAGAATTATCAGTTCGAAGAGATAACCTTCCAAGTGGCCCCTTTCAATAGTGGATATCACGCCCTATTGGGGAGGGATGCATTTGCATGCTTCCAAGCTATACCTCATTACGGGTACATGAAGCTCAAGATGCCCGGGCCCAACGGCATTATCACTCTCGCTAGTGATCTGGATATAGAACTCCGCGCCGAAAATAAAACTGCATCCCTGGCCCTTGAGTCATTATCTGAAGCCCTCGCGGCCGAGAATTAACCGCACTGCACTCCACGGTGGATAGGGACGATGTAATCATGGACAAACGACCCAAATCCACCTCCTTCAAACTGGCAGAAGAAATAGTCAAATTCCAAGTCCTTCCAACGGACCCCAAGAAGACTGCATCTATCAGAGCACAACTAGACCCAACGGTTGACGCCGCGCTACGAGAGTTCCTGCACGAGATCCGAGATATATTCGCCTGGCACCCTTCTGATATGCCAGGTATCCCATGCAGGTTGGCTGAACACAACCTCAATATATTGAAGGGATATAAACCGGTCAAGCAAACACTTTGGCGCTTTTCTGAACCCAAGCGTCAAGCTATGGGGGAGGAGCTAGCCAAGCTAATCGAGGCTGGATTCATTAAAGAAATAAAACACCCGGACTGGCTAGCAAACCTGGTGATGGTGCCAAAGAAGGATAAATCCTGGCACATGTGCATCGATTTCAAAGACCTCAATAAGGCCTACCCAAGGACCCCTTCCCCCTCCCTCGCATCGACCAGATCATTGATGCTACTGCAGGACACGACTCACTGTGCTTCCCCGACGCATATTCTGGATGAGGGAGTCTTGGATTAGGGGGTCCTTGGACAGCCGGACTATATACTTTGGCCGGACTGTTGGACTATGAAGATACAAGATGGAAGACTTCGTCCCGTGTCCGGGTGGGACTCTCCTTTGCGTGGAAGGCAAGCTTGGTGATTCAGATGTGTAGATTCCTTTCTCTGTAACCAACCTTGTAAAACCCTAGCCCCCCGGTGTTTATATAAATCGGAGGGTTTAGAATTCTAGGGTTTAAGTCATAACAATCATATCCTCATTGGCTAGACTTCTAGGGTTTAGCCATTATGATCTCATGGTAGATCAACTCTTGTAATACTCATATTCATCAAGATCAATCAAGCATGAAGTAGGGTATTACCTCCATAGGGAGGGCCCGAACCTGGGAAAACATTATGTCCCCCACCTCCTGTTACCACTAGCCTTAGACGAAAAGTTCGGGACCCCCTACCCGAGATCCGCCGATTTTCACACCGACATTGGTGCTTTCATTGAGAGTTCCTCTGCGTCGTCGAAGATAGGCTTGATGGCTCGCCTTGTCATCAAGGACAACATCACCTCCGGGGGAGCCCTGGCCTCAGGCCAAACCCTTCGGCTGGGCGGCTTCACCATGGTCGCCCGTTTGGCCGTCGGGCCGACGATGACTTCTCGTGTCATCAAAAATTGCCTTCGCGTGTAGAGACCAGACCTCAAACAGTCTGACCTTTGTGCATCAGTGTCATCCCTGGATCGGTAATGCTGACACACACAGTACTCGAGGATTTAAAATAGAGTAGCAATCACACACTTATTACATCGAATGTCTCAAAAGAGAACTTACTACAATAATATGTCTTAAGGCCATCTAAAATCGATAACATCAGAAGGCTTGGAAGATAAAGTGAGTCTATCAACTCCATCGGCATAGCTTAGTGAAAGACAACTACCTATGGCACCATACTCGTCGTCAGATAAGTCTGCAAGATTAACGTTGCAGCCCGAAACAGGTCAGCACATGGAATATGCTGGCAATTTAACACATAGAGTAATGAACAGAATAAATGCTATCACTACATGCATATTTGGCTGGTGGAAAGCTCTATGGTTAAAGTTTTGCATAAAGCCAATTTTTCCCTACAACAAAGGAATAAATTTCATTTAACTATCATGGTGGTTGTTGAACATTGAGAAGGTTCCTCCAACTCAATCCCAATTAAGCATCATCATGAACCCAATCATATTAAATTTAGAGTGATGAAATCAACATGATAATCCAAGAACTAGACACTCAAGACGTCCACAACCGGGGACACGGCTAACCATGATTACTTTGTACACTCTACAGAGGTTTGCGCACTTTTCCCCACAAGACTCGAATACATTCATGGTCGGAGATTCAAGACACAGTCTTTCTGAAACAATAACTATTTACTCTAGGTGGACAGTTACACCTACTTTCCCCTACATCTGCTAGCCCACCACTGAAAGAGGTCTTGCAACATACTCAACTATGCTAGATCCCATAATAGCTTGTGGCTGCACACGGAAGTTTCTAGCATGAATAATCTTATTATCCCTTTAAGCCTGGCTGGCGGACTGTAGGATGATCACACGGGTACTCCGGGATATCCTAGGACAACACTGGATTCTCCAGGTGCCCTGAAAACCACTGGGTACTCCAGGGTGCCTCAAGCAATCCACCCAGATGTCTATTAATGTAGCCACCTTAAGATAACCATTAATGAAAACTCTCACATGTGTCATGAATCACTTAAACCAAACCACGTCTACAAGAATATCATAGCAATATAAGCATAACATAGAAGTAACTCCCGAAGGTTTGATAATAAACAGGGCAATAGGTTCTACCTCATCATCTACTTCCCACAACCCACATTTTAATAAGACCCTAACCATGCAATGTTTGAGGATTGATCTAATGCAATAAAACTGGGTAGTAAAGAGGTATGATCAAATTGTTACTTTCCTTGCTGATGATCCATGAAACCTAGAGACTCGTAGTAGCACGCTTCGCACTCCAGGTACTCTATCGCAAACAAAAAAACATACAGCAACCACTCAACTAGAAGCACGGGTAAAACTCAAATAAGAGATCTAACTAGAAAGTTCAACTTAAGAACTCCAGTTTGCAAAAAGAATCAAATCAAACGAAGCAATTAAACTCAAACTTCGAAAGAAACAAGATTCATTTACTAATCTGACTAAAGTCAAACTTTACAATACCAAAATCTTGTTCAAGTTGGTTAAACAGGAAGAGGGCTTCGAGACGAAGATCTGGGCGCTTGAATCGCCTGATTATGAAAAACGAGCGAAAAGATAAACTAAAACAAAAATCATGGCAGAAATCACGATCGAAAATAATTGCGGAAAACCCTGGAAAAAGAAAAGCTGACGAACAGACCAACGAACGAACGTTCGCTGTCTGCGGCTAACGGGGGAACACCGTTCGCTAAAATGAACGTACGGATGAATGTCTGCTATTAAACTAAACCAAAAAATGTTCTAATAAAAAAACGAAACTAGGGTTTTAAATAAAAGATGATCGGTTTTTACCTAAATAAAAAAACGGCAGATCTGGATGGGCGGCGGCTCCGACAAGGCGAGGCACTGCGGGGCGGCGGGAAGGGCGGCGTGCGGCGGCGGCGGTGCGAGCGGCGTGAGGCGGCACAGGTGGTGGCGATGGCGGCGGCGGAGTGCTGCGGCTGCGGGCGGCGAGGCCGGGTGGGGGCGAGGCGGCGGTGGGGGTGGCATATAAAGGGGGAGGGGGTGCTCAACTTCGGTAGGGCGGCACCAAGGTGGCGGCGGCTTCCCGGACTCCGGCGGAGTCCGACTCCGTCACGGCGTGCGGGCGCGGGGAGGCGGCCCAGCCGGCTGGGCTTCGACCCAGTTCGGTCCGTGAAGCATTTTTTTAAAATATTTCGCCATAACAAAATAAATCCTAGAAAATAAAATAAAAATCTAAAAATACCAAAACAAATTTTCGCCGTCTAAATAAAATATTTAGAACAAGATGAACATTTTCTTGACCTAGAAATGCAATTTGAAAACGTGCAATTTTTCTAATTCGAAAAATTTGGCAATAAAATCGCAATAAAACTTTTTATTTGGTTTTAATATTTTTCCTCAAATATTTCATTTATTTTGGAGAATTCATATTATCTCCTCTCATATATTTTTAATATGAAATATTTTTGAAAATAAAAATAATTAAAACCAAAGTGATCCTTGTTTCGATATTCGAAAAAATTCAAATATGAAAACGATGAAATCCCCAACTCTCTCCGTGGGTCGTTGTGTTGCTTAAAATTTCGAGGATCACGAAGAGAAATGCAAAAAGCTATGATATGCATGAATGATCTAAGTATAATATTCCAAATTGGAAATTTGGGATGTTACAAACCTACCCCCCTTAAGATGAATCTCACCCTCGAGATTCGGGTTGGATAGAAAATAGGTGCGGATGGTCCTTCCGTAGGTCTTCCTCTCGTTCCCAGGTGGCTTCATCCTCGGTATGGTGGTTCCACTGAACTTTGCAGAACTTAATAACCTTGGTGCGTGTGACTCGGCTGGCAAACCCGAGAATCTTGAGTGGTTTCTCTTTGTAGGTCAAATCACATCCAACTGAATCGCTTCCAGTGGCACTGTATCTCTCAGAGGGATATCGGCCATCTCTGTGTGGCACTTCTTCAACTGGGAAACGTGAAACACATCATGAACACCTGACAATCCTTCGGGTAACTCTAGCTTGTAGGCTACCTCTACCATACATTCCAAAACTTTATATGGTCCCACAAAGCGTGGTGCTAGATTTCCCTTAACTCCAAAGCGTTTAACTCCTCTAAGTGGGGACACACGAAGATACACTCTGTCTCCGACTTCATAAACTGTCACCTTGCGTTTAGAATCTGCATAGCTCTTCCGTCTGGACTGGGCTACCTTGAGTCTATCGTGAATCAGCCTGACCTTCTCTTTTGACTCTTTAATCAAATCTGGTCCAAACAATTGACGGACTCCAACTTAATCCCATAATAACGGTGTCCCACACCTCCTTCCATACAAAGCTTTGAAAGGGGCCATCTTCAAACTGGCTTGATAGTTGTTGTTGTAAGAGAACTCTGCATATGGCAAATTGTCGTCCCAACTAGATCCATAATCTAGCGCACAAGCTCTCAACATGTCCTCCAGAATCTGATTGACTCTCTCGGTCTGTCCATCTGTCTGTGGATGAAAGGTTGTACTGAACTCTATCCTGGTACCCAAAGTCTGATGCAACTAATTCCGGAACTTTGAGGTAAACTGGGTTCCTCTATCTTATACAATGGTCCTTGGAACTCCATGCAGACATACAATCTTGGTCATGTATATCTTTGCCAACTTAGCACTAGTGTAAGTGGTCTTCACTGGGATGAAATGTGCTAGTTTCGTCAACCGATCGACTACAACCCATATAGAGTCATAGCCTGAACGAGTCCTGGGCAACCCCATGATGAAATCCATGCCTAGCTTATCCCACTTCCATTCGGGCATCGGCAATGGCTTTAGCAATCCTGCTGGCTTTTGATGCTTTGCCTTCACTCTCTGACATACATCACAAACTGCTACATACTCCGCAATATCCTTCTTCATTCCGGTCCACCAGAAACTGTCCTTCAAATCTAGATACATCTTGGTGTTTCCTGGGTGAATCGAATACGGCGAATCATGGGCTTCCTGCAGAATCAACTGCCTGATCTCCGGGTCATTAGGCACATATACGCGGTCCTCAAACCATAAGTGATCATGCTCATCCTCACGAAATCCTTTAGCCTTTCCTTTGCTCATCCTTTCCTTTATCTCGGCAATCTCCTTGTCCTTCTTCTGAGCTTCTCTGGTCTTATTCATCAAAGTAGACTGAATTTCCAATGCTGCTACATAGGCTCTCGGAACTATCTCCAAACTTAGCTCGTGAAGATCCTCTGCTAACTCCTTGGGTAATTCTCCGGTCATGAGTGTATTGCATGACTCTTGTGGCTAAACGCATCAGCTACTACGTTAGCCTTTCCGGGATGATTGTGCAACCTCATATTATAATCCTTGATGAGCTCCAACCATATCCTCTGCCTGAGATTTAACTCCTTCTGTGTGAAGATATACTTCAAACTCTTGTGATCCGTGTACACCTCATAATGGTTTTCGATGAGAAAATGTCTCCATGTCTACAACACATGCACTATGGCTACAAACTCCAAATCATGTGTAGCATAATTCAACTCATGGGGTTTAAGTTGTCGTGAGGCATATGAAACAACTCTTCCCTCCTGCATAAGCACTGCTCCAAGTCCTCAACGAGAAGCATCGCAATACACTTGATAATGCTTGTGTTGATCTGGAAGAATCAACACTGGGGCTGTAACCAAACGTTTCTTCAACTCCTGAAAACTGGCCTCACATTCCTCAATCCATTTGAACTTGGTGTCCTTCTTCAACAACTCCGTCATGGGCTTTGCAATCTTAGAGAAATTCTCAATGAACCTCCGGTAGTATCCTGCGAGTCCAAGAAAACTCCGGATCTCTCCAACTGACGTGGGTGCTTCCCAATTGGTCACAGTGACAACTTTGGTGGGGTCTACTGATACGTCTCCATCGTATCTACTTTTCCAAACACTTTTGCCCTTGTTTTGGACTCTAACTTGCATGATTTGAATGCAACTAACCTGGACTGACGCTGTTTTTAGCAGAACTGCCATGGTGTTATTTATTGTGCAGAAAACAAAAGTTCTCGGAATGACCTGAAAATCCACGGAGATAACTTTTGGAAAATATAAAAAATACTGGCGAAAGAATCAAGGCCAGGGGGCCCACACCCTATCCATGAGGGTGGGGGCGCGCCCCCCCCTGGGCGCGCCCTCCTGTCTTGTGGGCCCCCTGGAGCTCCACCGACCTCGACTCCAACTCTATATATTCTGTTTCGCGGAGAAAAAAGTCAGAGAGAAAGTTTCATCGCGTTTTACGACACGGAGACGCCGCCAAGCCCTAATCTCTCTCAGGAGGGCTGATCTGGAGTCTGTTCGGGGCTCCGGAGAGGGGGATTCGTCGCTGTCGTCATCATCAACCATCTTCCATCACCAATTTCATGATGCTCACCGCCGTGCATGAGTAATTCCATTATAGGCTTGCTGGACGGTGATGGGTTGGATGAGACTTACCATGTAATCAAGTTAGTTTTGTTAGGGTTTGATCCCTAGTATCCACTATGTTCTGAGATTGATGTTGCTATGACTTTACTATGTTTTATGCTTGTCACCAGGGCCCGAGTGCCATGATTTCCGATCTGAACCTATTATGTTTTCATGAATATATGTGAGTTCTTGATCCTATCTTGCAAGTCTATAGTCACCTATTATGTGTTATGATCCGACAACCCCGAAGTGACAATAATCGGGATACTTCTCGTTGATGACCGTAGTTTGAGGAGTTCATGTATTCACCAAGTGATAATGCTTTGGTCCGGTACTCTATTAAAAGGAGGCCTTAATATCCCTTAGTTTCCATTAGATGTCACGCCCAATATGCGATACTATCCTAAAGAGACTCGAAGGTCCCACCAAGGATAGAACCGCATATTGAAACACTTTTGCAAGGTGGATATCATTACATCAACATTACATAATAGATGGGGATACATACAAGAGGCATACAATGCCACACGAATACAACATCATCATACATAAGAGCACCATCCGACTACGGATGAAACACAAACAGAAACTCAAACGACATCCACCCTGCTAGCCCAGGCTTCCGACCTGGAACCTATCCCCCGATCGAGGAAGAAGCAGAAGAAGAACTCAACACAAGCAATCATCGCTCTCGCGTCATGATCATCGCATAACCTGTACCTACAACTGTTGTTGTAGTAATCTGTGAGCCACGTGGACTCAGCAATCCCATTACCATGGGTATCAAGACTAGCAAAGCTTAATGGGAAAGGAAGGGGTAAAGTGGTGAGGTTGCAGCAGCGGCTAAGGAAGTATGGTGGCTAACATACGCAAATAAGAGCGAGAAGAGAAGCAAAGGAACGGTCGTGAAGCTAGCAATGATCAAGAGGTGATCCTGAACACCTACTTACGTCAAACATAACACAAAAACCGTGTTCACTTCCCGAACTCCGCCGAGAAGAGACCATCACGGCTACACACGCGGTTGATGCATTTTAATTCGGATCTGGTGTCAAGTTATCTACAACCGGACATTAACAAATTCCCATCTGCCACATAACCGCGGGCACGGCTCTCGAAAGTTTATACCTTGCAGGGGTGTCCAAACTTAGCCCATGATAAGCTCTCGCGATCAACGAAGGATATACCTTCTCCGAGGAAGACCCGATCAGTCTCGGAATTCCGGTTTACAAGACATTTCGACAATGGTAAAACAAGACCAGCAAAGCCGCCCGATGCACCGACAATCTCGATAGGAGCTGCACATATCTCGTTCTCAGGGCAACACCGGATAAGTCAAGCTACGAGTAAAACCAGACCTCGAGTTTCCTCGAGGGGGCCCCGCAGGTTGCTCATTTTGGACCAACACTTAGAGAAGCACTGGCCCAGGGGGGGGCTAAAATAAAGATGACCCTCGGGCTCCGGAAACCCAAGGGAAAAAGGGGTAGGTGAGGCAAATGGTAAAACCAAGGTTGGGCCTTGCTGGAGGAGTTTTATTCAAAGCGAACTGTCAAGGGGGTCCCATAAATCACCCGACCGCGTAAGGAACACAAAATCCGGGAACGTAACACCGGTATGACGGAAACTAGGGCGGCAAGAGTGGACACCAGGCATAAGGCCGAGCCTTCCACCCTTTACCAATTATATAGATGCATTAATTAAATAAGAGATATTGTGATATCCCAACATAATCCTATCCAACATGGAGCAATCTTCAACTTCACCTGCAACTAACAACGCTATAAGAGGGGCTGAGCAAAGCGGTAACATAGCCAAACAACGGGTTGCTAGGAAGGGTGTCAAAGGTTAGAGGTTCATGGCAATTTGGGGAGGCTTGAAGAACAAGTTATAGGAAGTGCAGCAAAGCGATAGAACGAAGCAACTAACATAGCAATGATAGTAGTGAGATCCAAGGTGACGGTCATCTTGCCTGAAATCCCGCAAGGAAGAAGAACGAGTCCATGAAGAAGATGAAGCCACGAAGACAAACCAAGCGTAGACGAACGAATCCTCACGATCGCAACAAAACGGGAACTATCGAGAAGAAGCACACAACATGGTAAACACACCACACATATACATGACATGATGCACAACCAAGCATGATGCATGACAAAGCTATATGAGTCTACTCATGGCAAGAGATGATGCAAACAAGAACAACACCTCAAGGCAAGTTTAAATGAGGCCGGAAACAACATATAACAATTCCGGTAAGTCCTCATATGCAAATTTAGAAATTGGTCCAGAACTGAATAAACCTTATGTTCTAGTTGTTAAACAGCAAGTTAAGATGCATCAAGATGATCTACACGAGATTCTAGTCAAGTTACATATAAAGTTCATTTAATTCGGAGCTACGGCCTAGAAGATATGAGCAAAACAAGTTAAGCATGGCATTGATGCAAAATGCATACAAACATCAAGCAAACACCTCAAAACATGGATGCAACATGATAATATGAAACTACATGCAAAATCAAGCAAGTTTCATATAAAGCACACTCAAAACGGAGCAACGGTTCAACACATACACTCTATACAAGTTTAAAGGACAAGCTGTCCAAATCAGCAACTAGGCATCTTACAAGCATCAAACCAACAAGCTACAGCACCCCAACATAAGAACAAATGGCATGGGCATGAAGTACAGGTAAAGCATGACAAAATATGAACACTGAGCTATCTCCAGAAATCACTAGAACATGCTCAAACACACATGCCAAGATTGCATATATTAACAGTTTCAGACTTTGCAGAAATAACATCAGGTTGCAATGTTTAGAGCTATCAAACAACATGTTACAGGAACTTATCATGGCAAACAAAGGCATGGCATGAATCTACTAATTGCTTATAACAAAAGTCCCTTACTGACCATGAGCCAAAAAGGAGCAGAAGATATGATGGCACCCATGTAAACATGGCAAATAATATGACAGATTCATACATGGCAGGAACAACAATAAGTAGGCATGTTGGTGATCTTGAACCACTCACCACAGAGCAATACATGGCATGGCAAGGCAACCAACAATAAGAATACATGTTTATGAAGCTAAGCATGGCAAGATCAAGTTCATAGAGTGCATGGATGACTAGCAAAACACATGGCGACATTGAACTTAATGTTAACAGGCTGACAGCAACATTATTTACCAAGTTCAGAGCAAGATTGCAACAATCTACAGCAGGCTATAAATGCAACCAGGGGCATGAATGGATAGAGCATGACATGTATAACAAATCATCCTTAGTGAACATCTCCAGATTATGCATAGAATGACTTGTAGCAGCAGGTTTACATAGCAACAAAATATAACAGAATCAGCCTTGCAAAACAGCAACAGCAAGTACCCTACTTCGCGAGCTCGATGCACTCTCTACAAGACCCACAAAAATACAAGGACGGCACCACTTTGAAGATGGCATGACATAGTTCAAAACACATGTAGAGCTCATACTCATAGGATGCACACATCAAATGCAACAAAAATGACAAATCACCAAGTTATAACAGTTTCAGCAGATTAACATCATATAGCACTCTTGCAACGAAGATTAGGGCATCAAGATGCACTCTAATGAACATGACCCAATGGAAGGAAATGTAGAGCATCTCATGATGAACATTTTGATATATCATGCACGCAGAACGGAGTAGTATGCATGGAGTTATGGTAGGTTAAAGATGCTCACATAATATGATGATCTGGGGACTTGGCCATATTCCGAAAAAAAAATAGACGCCTCTAAATACTAAAAATTGCACGGGCGGGGTTTAGTGGGCTGCTCACCCTGGGTCAACAGGAGCTGGACCGGCTCGACGGAGGAGGTGGGAAAAACCCGGGGGGATTGAGGTGAACCGGCTGAACCGGGGTGAACCGGGTGGTTCACCGGTTCACAGGCGGCTCCGGCGGGGTCCACCTGCAGGGCGCGACGGAGGAGGCCCTGCGGCCATGGCACGGTGGCGCGGGCGACCTGGGCGGCGGGGACAGGCGAGGCCGACGCCGGCGGGGATGGGACGCGGCGGAGGCGGGGTCGCGGATCCGGCCAAGGGCTCGCCGGATCCGGGCGGCGACGAGGAGCTCCGGGCAGCGACGGGCCACCTCCTGCCCACGACGCAGAGGAGAGAGAGGGAGGTGTTAGCGAGAGGGAGAGAAGGGAAGGAGAA
>NC_041385.1:251990837-252032845 GCF_002162155.2 Triticum dicoccoides
GGCGGGGAGGCGCCGGATGGGCTCGGCGGGCCCGCTCCGGGCCGAGCGGGCCGGCGGCGCGAGAGATGGAGGCGGCCATGTGGCCGGCCCCCGTTGGCTGCGGGCGGCGGCGGCGATACGTCCGAAAGCGGCGGACATGTCCGGTGCGGTGGGAGGAGAACGAAGCTAGGGTTTGGACCCGGAATTTCATCCGCGAATTTGGAAGGGGGAGGCATATTTATAGGTAGAGGGAGCTAGGAGAGTCCAAATGGGGTGCGGTTTTCGCCCACACGATCGTGATCGAACGATCGAGAGCATGGAGGGGATTTGGATGGGTTATTGGGCCACTTTGGAGGGGTGTTGGGCTGCACACAAAAGAGGCTTTTACGGTTACCCGATTAACCGTTGGAGTATCAAACGACCTCCAAATGGCACGAAACATGACAAGCGGTCTACCGGTGGTGTACCAAGGCCGCTTGGCAAACCTCGGGCCATTCCGAGAAAGTTTAACACCTGCACACGAAAAGAGGCAAAAGGGGCGCCGGAGGACATAGGAGTGCCGGATTGCAAAACGGACAACGGGGAAAATGCTCGGATGCCTGAGACGAACACGTATGCAATGCAATGCAATGCACATGATGACACAACGTAAATGATGACATGGCAAAATGCAACACGCAAGCAAATGACATGGCAATGAAGGCGAATAACTGGCGGACACCTGGCGCATCGAATCTGGGGCGTTACATAGGACCCCGCTGCCACGGGAGGGTAGGACAAAAGATGTCATACAAGTTCTTTTCCATAAGCACGTATGACTATATTCGGAATACATGGCTACATTACATTGATGAACTGGAGCTAGTTCTGTGTCACCCTATGTTATAACTATTACATGAGGAATCGCATCCAACATAATTATCCATCACTGATCCAATGCCTACGAGATTTTCACATATTGTGCTTTGCTTATTTACTTTTCCGTTGCGACTGTTACAATCACTACAAAACTGCTATCGTTACTTTCACCATTGTTACCATTACTATCATACTACTTTACTACTAAATACTTTGCTGCGGATACTAAGTTATCCAGGTGTGGTTGAATTGACAACTCAACTGCTAATACTTGAGAATATTCTTTGGCTCCCCTTGTGTCGAATCAATAAATTTGGGTTGAATACTCTACCCTCGAAACTGTTGCGATCCCCTATACTTGTGGGTTATCAAGACTATTTTCTGGCGAGCATAGCTCTATTCTTTGAGTCACTTGGGATTTATATCTGCTGATCACTATGAGGAACTTGAAAGATGAAAGAACTAAGATTTTTCCCTCAACTACGAGGTGAGGTAAGGAACTGCAATCTAGCTCTGCACTAGATTCTCCTTCCGTTTTGAGGAAGCTTGCGACACCTAAACCTGCTACTGCTATGAATTCTGATATGTCGCATGTTATTGATGATGCCACTTCTGCTATGCATGATACTTATGATGAAACTACTTCTATGCTTGATACTACTTTGCCATTAGGTGAATTTCTAGATGAACAACTTGCTAGGGTTAGAGAAAATGAAATGATTGAAGATGAAATTATTGATGATAGTGATGATGAAGGTTCTCCCCCTATGTATGAATTGCCTGTTGTTCCTGAGGGTTATGTTATGGATGAAGAAGCTACTAGAGCTATTCTTGCTTGCAATGATAGATATGATCTTAAGAAGTTATTAGCTAAGTGGCAGCAGCGATCTCTTAATGCTAGAATGAATATGACCCTGCTTTTGCTACTTCACCTATCTTTGTTACTGATAAGGATTATGAATTCTCTGTTGATCCTGAGATAATTACTTTGGTTGAATCTGATCCTTTTTATGGCAATGATTCTGAAACTGTTGTTGCACATCTTACTAAGTTAAATGATATAGCCACCCTGTTCACTAACAATGAGAAGTATCGCTATTATTATATCCTTAAGATATTTCCGTTCTCATTAAAGGGTGATGCTAAAACTTGGTTTAATTCTCTTGATCCAGGTTGTGTGCATAGTCCCCAGGATATGATTTATTACTTCGCTGCCAAATATTTCCCTACTCATAAGAAACAAGCTGCCTTGCGGGAAATATATAATTTTGTGCAAATCGAAGAAGAGAGTCTCCCACAAGCTTGGGGGAGGCTTCTCCGATTACTTAATGCTTTGCCTGATCATCCTCTTAATAAAAATGAAATACTTGATATCTTTTATAATGGACCAACCAATGCTTCGAAGGACCACTTGGATAGTTGTGCTGGTTGTGTTTTCAGGGAAAGAACAGTCGACAAAGCTGAATTGTTATTGAATAATATGTTGACTAATGAAAATAATTGGACTCTTCCCTAGCCAATTCCTTAGCCAATTGAGCCAACTCCTGAGCCAGCTCCTGAACCTATTCCTAAACCAACTCCGAAGAAGAGGGGTGTTCTATTTATCAGTCCTGAAGATATGCAAGAGGCAAAGAAATCTATGAAAGAAAAAGGTATTAAAGCTGAAGATGTTAAGAATTTACCCCTATTGAAGAAATACATCGTCTTAATATACCGCCTGTCGAAGATATACATTGTCTTGATAACCCGACACAGGTATTAAAGGTAAATTCTCTCTATAGATATGATAAAGTTGAAATCCCGTCTACTAAATTTCCTAGCCAATGTTTAGATGAATTTGATGATTTTATGGCTAGGCAAGAAATTTTTAATTCTTATGTTGGTAGAGAATTAAAGAGTAATACTTTCTTGATTGGATGCTTGAGTGATTATATGGCTAGAGTTAAAGATGAACTTAAACTCATTAGCAAATATGCTTCTATGGTTACCACTCAAGCAGAACAAGTACTTAAAGCCCAAAGTGATTTGCTTGATGAATTAAATAATAAACATGATTTTGCTGTTAGAATGACTCGGGAACCTTTGTATCCTGAAGGCCACCCTAAGAGAATCGAGCAAGATTCTTAGAGAAATAATTTAGAGGCACCTAGTTCTTCTAAGAAGAAGAAGAAGAAAAATGATAGGACTTTGCATGCTTCTAGTGAACCTGTTGTAGACACCCCTGAGAATCCTAATGATATTTCTATTTCTGATGCCGAAACACAATCTGGTGATGAACATGAACCTAGTGATAATGTTAATGATAATGTTGATATTGATGCTCAACCTAGCAATAATAATGATGTAGAGATTGAACCTACTGTTGATCTTGATAATCCACAATCAAAGAATCAACGTTATGATAAGAGAGACTTTGTTGCTAGGAAGTACGGTAAAGAAAGAGAACCATGGGTTCAGAAACCCATGCCTTTTCCTCCTAAGCCATCCAAGAAAAAGGATGATGAGAATTTTGAGCGCTTTGCTGAAATGATTGGACCTATCTTCTTACGTATGCGCTTAACTGATATGCTTAAAGTGAATCCTTATGCTAAAGTATATGAAAGATATTATTAAAAATAAAAGAAAGATAGCGGAAGCTGAAATTTCCACCATGCTTGCTAATTACACTTTTAAAGGTGGAATACCAAAGAAACTTGGAGATCCAGGAGTACCAACTATACCATGCTCCATTAAAAGAAATTATGTCAAAACTGCTTTATGTGATCTTGGAGCCGGTGTTAGTGGTATGCCTCTCTCTTTATATCGTAGACTTGAATTGAATAAGTTGACACCTACTGAAATATCTTTGCAAATGGCCTATAAATCAACTGCTATACCTGTCGGTATTTGCGAGGATGTGCCTGTTGTGGTTGCAAATGTCACTATCTTAACGGACTTTGTTATTCTTGATATTCCCGAGGACAATAGTATGTCGATTATCCTTGGTAGACCCTTTTCAAATACTGCAGGGGCTGTTATTGATTCAACAAAGGCAATGTCACTTTTCATGTTAATGGTAATGAGCATATGGTACACTTTCCGAGGAAACAACCTCAAGTTGATATCATCAATTCTATTGGAAAAATTCCAACTATCATCATTGGAGGTTTTGAATTTCCTCTTCCTACTGTCAAGAAAAAAATATGATATTCTTATTATTGGGGATGTTCATATCCCCGTTGAGGTAACCTAGTGTTATTCGAAATTTCTCCGGTTCCGTGTTATTCGAAATGAGTTTGTTAACAAGACTTGATCAACCTTGTTAGTGGATTTATTTTGATGATCATGAGATGGATGAAACTAGAAGGCACAACCTTCTATACCCTCTTTTTACTTTCTGTAATTTAGAATAAATAAAGAAAAAAATAGTATTATCTGTCTGTTTTCTGGATTATCCATGCTAGTTTAATTTCTTCTTGTGTGTTTGATAAACCTTAAGAAAAACCAAAAAAAATAGTTAGTTTAAATTCCATGCTGGTAGTAGTAATTAAATGAAAACCCCAAAAGATTTCTCGTTCTTCTTTTGCTTGTTGGGAGCTTTCCCGTGTAAATAGTTTTATTTCTTTTCTTTCCTTTGGGGGTCGAGAGGAGAAGACCATAATGAAAATGCTTAGTGGCTCTCATATGCATGATTGTTGATTTAATTTAGAGCCCATTACCTTGTCTTCTCCCTTGAATTGAATGCTTGCAGCTTCCAGCTTAGTCCAATGCACGCGCACGATTATTATTATACACACCATTCGGTCGTGCAAGTGAAAGGCAATAATGACGATATATGATGGACTGATTGAGATGAGAGAAGCTGGTATGAACTCGACCTCTTTTGTTTTTGTAAATATGACGAGTGCATCATTCCTGATTCAGCCTATTATGAATAAACATGTTTGCAATGACAATTAGATATTATACTTGCTTATGCCATGCTTAATTAGCTAGGAGCTTATAATGGTTTACCTTGCGTGCCAACATGCTATTAAAATGGTTGTGATGTGGTATGATAGGGTGGTATCCTCCTTTGAATGATTCGAGTGACTTGACTTGGCACATGTTCATGCATGTAGTTGAAAAAAATCATCATAGCCTTCACGATATTTATGTTCATGGTGGATTATATCCTACTCATGCTTGCACTCAATGTTGATTAATTTTAATGCATGTTCTTGACTGTTGTCGCTCTCTCAGTTGTTCGCTCCCCAGTCATTTGCTAGCTTTCACCTGTACTAAGCGGGAATACTGCTTGTGCATCCAAACTCCATAAACCCCAAAGTTATTCCATATGAGTCCACTATACCTTCCTATATGCGGTATTTACCTGCCGTTCCAAGTAAATTTGTATGTGCCAAACTCCAAACCTTCAAATGAAATTCTGTTCAGCTCATGTTTCAACTAGGGTTGTCTGTATATTCCATGCTAGGTGGGTTATTCTCAAGAGGAGTGGACTACGCTCCTCATTCACGAGAAAATGGCTGGTAACCGGGATGCCCAGTCCCATGATCAAAAATATCAAAGCAAATTGAAATAATTAAACAAAACTCCCCCAGGGTTGTTGCTAGTTGGAGGCACTCATTGTTTCGAGCAAGCCATGGATTGATGCTTGTTGGTGGTGGGGGAGTATAAACTTTACCATTCTGTTTGGGAACCGCCTGTAATGTATGTAGCATGGAAGATATCGAGATCTCATAGTTGTTGCGTTGACAGTGAAATTATACCGCTCAAATTGTTATTCATCTCTATTTTAAAATCGAGCTCTGGCACCTCTACAAATCCCTGCTTCCCTCTGTGAAGGGCCTATCTATTTACTTTTATGTTGAGTCATCACCCTCTTATTAAAAAGCACCCACTGGAGAGCACACTGTCATTTGCATGCATTACTATTAGTTCATATTGGGTATGACTTGACTGGATCTGTTTTACCATGAATTACAATGTTTAGTCAGTCCTTGGTCTTTAAAGGTGCTCTGCATTTATGTTTTGCGGCTTCGAAAGGGCTAGCGAGATACCATCTTGTTATATCATATTATGCTTGTTTTGAGAAAGTGTTGTCACCCGAGATTTATTATTATTGCTCACTAGTTGATTATGCCATTGATATGAGTAAACATGAGACCTAAGTGTTATTGTGAATATGGTTAGTTCATAATCTTTGCTGAAAACTTGAATGCTGGCCTTACATATTTACAACAACAAGAGCAAACAGAGTTTGTAAAAGTTTTTCTTTATCACTTTCAGTTTATCAACTGAATTGCTTGAGGACAAGCAAAGGTTTAAGCTTCGGGGAGTTGATACGTCTCCGTCGTATCTACTTTTGCAAACACTTTTTCCCTTGTTTTGGACTCTAACTTGCATGATTTGAATGAAACTAACCTGGACTAACGCTGTTTTCAGCAGAACTGCCATGGTGTTATTTATTGTGCAGAAAACAAAAGTTCTTGAAATGACCTGAAAATCCACGGAGATAACTTTTGGAAAATATAAAAATACTGGCGAAGGAATCAAGGCCAGGGGGCCCACACCCTGTTCACGAGGGTGGGGGCACGCCCCCTCCCCCTGGGCACGCCCCCTGTCTCATGGGCCCCCTGGAGCTCCACCGACCTCAACTCCAACTCTATATATTCCGTTTCACGGAGAAAAGAATCAGAGAGAAAGTTTCATCGCGTTTTACTACACGGAGCCGCCGCCAAACCCTAATCTCTCTCGGGAGGGCTGATCTGGAGTCCGTTCGGGGCTCCGGAGAGGGGGATTCGTCGCCGTCGTCGTCATCAACCATCCTCCAGCACCAATTACATGATGCTCACCGCCGTGCATGAGTAATTCCATCGTAGGCTTGCTGGACGGTGATGGGTTGGATGAGATTTACCATGTAACCAAGTTAGTTTTGTTAGGGTTTGATCCCTAGTATCCACTATGTTCTGAGGTTGATGTTGCTATGACTGTGCTATGCTTATTGCTTGTCACTAGGGCCCGAGTGCCATGATTTTAGATCTGAACATATTATGTTTTCATGAATATATGTGAGTTCTTGATCCTATCTTGCAAGTCTATAGTCACCTATTATGTGTTATGATCCGACAACCCCGAAGTGACAATAATCGGGATACTTCTCGGTGATGACCGTAGTTTGAGGAGTTCATGTATTCACTAAGTGCTAATGCTTTGGTCCGGTACTCTATTAAAAGGAGGCCTTAATACCCCTTAGTTTCCATTAGGACCCTGCTGCCATGGGAGGGTAGGACAAAAGATGTCATACAAGTTCATTTCCATAAGCACGTATGACTATATTCGAAATACATGGCTACATTACATTGATGAACTAGAGCTAGTTCTGTGTCACCCTATGTTATAACTATTACATGATGAATCACCCCCGACACATCACTGATCCAATGCCTACGAGCTTTTCACATACTGTGCTTTGCTTATTTACTTTTTCGTTGCTACTATTACAATCACTACAAAACTGCTATCGTTACTTTCACCATTGTTACCATTACTAACATACTACTTTGCTACTAAATACTTTGTTGTAGATACTAAGTTATCCAGGTGTGGTTGAATTGACAACTCAACTGCTAATACTTGCGAATATTCTTTGGCTCCCCTTGTGTCGAATCAATGAATTTGGGTTATCATCTACTACTATTCCTTCTCCGGAAATAACATGTCCGAGGAATCCAACTTCCTTCAACCAAAACTAACACTTGTTGAACTTGGCGTATAACTGATGTTCTCTGAGCTTCCCAAGTACCAAATGCAAATGCTCTTTATGCTCCTCTTCATTCTTTGAGTAGACCAATATTTCATCAATGAATAACATGACGAACTTATCCAAAAACTCCATAAACACCTTGTTCATCATGTTCATGAAATAGGCAGGGGTGTTACTCAGACCGAATGACATAATGGTATACTCATATAGCCCGTACCTTGTGGTAAAAGCTGTCTTAGGTATATCCTGCTCTTGAATCTTCAGCTGGTGGTATCCTGATCACAGATCGATCTTGGAAAATACATTAGCTCCTTGCAACTAGTCAAAAAGATCATTGATCATCGGCAGTGGGTACTTGTTCTTGATTGTCACTTCATTCAACCCTCGATAATCAACAACCATCGTCAACGATTCATCCTTCTTCTCCACTAGAAGCACTGGTCATCCCCAAGGTGACGAACTTGGGAAAATATAGCCTTTATCCAGTAACTCCTTAATCTGCTTCTTAATTTCCTCCAAATCCTTTGCGAGCATCCGATACAGTCTCTTAGATATTGGCCCTGTGCCTGGCGAAAGCACAATCAAAAACTCGATGTCTCTATCTGGTGGCATGCCTGGCAACTCCTCTGGAAATACATCAGGGAAATCCTTCACCACTGGTACTTCCTCATGTACAACTCTTGATAAGGAATTCACTTGAGTCCTCTTCGGCACATGCCGGTATACACACTTAATCCTACTTCCTTCTGGGGTGGTGAGCATAATCGATTTACGGGCGCAATCGATGTTCCCTCCATACATCGATATCCAATCCATACCCAAAATCACATCCAAACCTTGCGACTCCAGAATTATCAGGTCTGAGGGGAAAACATGCCTACCTATGGTCAATGGCATCTGAAAACATCCTTGGCTTGCCATATGTTCTGCTCCTGGCGAACTTACTAACATAGGTGTTCTAAGAACTTTGGTGGGCAACTTATACTCATCCACAAATCCCCTTGATATGTATGAATGCGATGCAACAGTATCAAAAAGAACGATTGCAGTAAATGACTTAAGCAAAAACATACCTATTACTACATCTGGTTGTGCTTCAACCTCCTCCACGTTAACGTGGTAGACTTGTCCCCTGTTGAAAGGGTTGGGCTTCTTCCCAGAGCTTCGATTGCCATTTCCATTCCTAGCCTCAGAACACTCATTGGCGTAATGTCCATTCTTCCTGCACATGAAACAAGTAATGTGACTTAGATCCTTCTTGGTGGGCGTTGCTAGGCAAAGGAATGGTTCTGGCCGTTGCTTCCTCCATTCCCATTCCCACTCTTGGGGCCACTATGGTTGTGAGAACTCCCTCCATTCTGACCTCCATGATTATGGTGAAGGTATCCTCCCGAGTTCGGGGTAAATGGGGCCTCTGCTGAGCTCCTGAATTGTACTTCCCTTGTCCATACTTCCTCTTGCGATTGTCAATCTTCTACTGCTTCCCTTCAATCATGAGAGCTCTATCTACCAACTACTGGTAGTTGTTGAAAGTTTCCACCATCAACTACATGCTCAGCTCATCATTCAGTCCTTCTAGAAACTTCTCCTGCTTAGCTGCATCCGTAGCAACGTCATCCGGGGCATAACGTGCTAACTTACTAAAATTATCCACATACTGGCCCACTATGCGTCCTCCTTGGCGCAAGTTGCGAAACTCGCGCTTCTTCATGGCCATAGCTCCTGCTGAAACATGGGAGGTGCGAAAAGCCTGCTGAAACTGGTCCCATGTGACAGTGTCGATGGGGTAAGTGGTTGTGAAATTCTCCCACCATGATGCTGCGGGTCCATTAGGTTGATGTGCGGCAAAACGCACTCTCTCCGCATCTGTGCATCCTGCAATGGTCAACTCCCTTCCAATCTTGCGGAGCCAATCATCTGCAACTATCGGCTCGGTGCTACTGGAGAACACCGGCGGATTCATCCTTAGGAAACGGGCTAGGTGATCAACAGGTGGTGGTGGTGGTGGGTTGTTGTTGTTGTTCCCTTGGTACTAGTTCTGGACTAGTAGCTGCATCAGGGTATTCTGCTGCTGAATCAACTGAGTAAGCTCTGGTAGGAAAGCAAATCCATTGTCGCATCTCGGAGGCATCTGATGGGTTTAGTAAAGATGAGAAAACATAATAGAATGAGATCGAGTGGGAAAACACTACCCATATGCACATGAGAAAAACACAAACATATCACTTCAATCAATTCAAACAAGGGCATACAATCGGTATAACTATTGTTACAACAGTGCTCGGACTATACTATATACATGGGGGAATACTACTACTAGTATGGTGGTCGACTAGAAAACTTGATCAGTGGAAGACTCCATGATATCTGCTCCAGCTTCATCAACATAGTCATCATTGCTATCATCGGGGTCCTTGTCAGATCGTCATTCTTCTCCACGAGTATCGTCATTTCCTCCTCATATCCATCCCGTGTAGACTTGAGTTCTTCCTCCAGCTCCGTGATCCTGGTCATTGCCTTCTTCAGATCTATCATGCCTGCGCACATCTGGTTCTCCTGACAACAAATGTGCTGGTTTAACTACTGGATAAAAGCTGCAATGGATCTATCCCTCCTCGTGCTGATCATCTCCCATTGCTCATCAAGGCGCCCACAAATCTGGTAGATAGTATGCTTGAGATCCTTGTGGTAAACTTCTCCAATGCGTCCCATGGTGATGTGGGCTGCCATGCTCTTTCCTAGACTCCAGGTGGGTGCATCAAAGGAAAACTCTATGGGCTCAGTGACTGGCATGAATGTCCTTCCTGGAACTTGAACACGAATCATCCAATGCTCCTCTTCTGATAAAGTGGCAATGTAGGTTCCGGTGAAGCTTGGTATTCTGATGTTTAGGTATCTAGTAACTTCCTTCAAGTGTCGTCCAAAAGGTGTATCTTCATCCGGTTGGGTGAACTTGTTCCTTGCATCGGCCATCCTATAGAGTAGAAAAGGGAGAGGAGTCAGAAATGAGATGATAGTAGTGATCTAGGGCTATCCTTAGAGCATGTTGGATACTCCGGCAGGTGGCCAAGAGCGGCGAGGATCTCCTCACCAAAAATACTGCAGAGAAAATCCTACGGAGGACGGAAACCCTACAGTACTGACAGTCTTAGAGACTTTCGCCTCAAACAAAAGGCGCAAAAGGGCACTCTGTGGCCTCGCCGAAGTCTACCAAGTGGCAGAAATAAACCCCTGGAACGACACGGCCATACCCTTCAATGCCAGTGACAAACAAAAATTCAGAACAGTCCGGGCACCTGCCGCATTGGTCCTCAGTCCAATTGTGGACGGCTGTCGGCTTACCAAAGTGCTCATGGACAGCGGCAGGGGACTAAACCTCATTTACGAGGAAACTCTCAATAAAATGGCAACAGACAAGAGCCGCATTGAGCAAAGTAGCACAACCTTTCGAGGAATTATTTCCAGTCGGGATGCACAGTGTGTGGGAAAATTCACACTCGATGTGGTATTCGGCACACTGGAGAACTATCGGTCCGAAGAGATAACTTTTCAAGTGACCCCTTTTAACAGTGGATATCACGCCCTTTTAGCGCGAGATGCATTTGCGAGCTTCCAAGTCGTACCCCATTATGGGTACATGAAGCTCAAGATGCCCGGGCCCAATGGAATCATCACTCTCGCTAGTGATCCGGACATAGCATTCCGCGCCGAAAACAAAACTGCCACAGTGGCCCTGAACGCATTATCTGAAGCCCTCACGGCCGAAGAAATAACTGCACTACACTACACGGTGGATAGGGACGACGTGATACTTGATAAGCGATCCAAATCCACCTCCTTCAAACCAGCAGACGAAATAGTCAAATTCCAAGTCCACCCAATGGACTCCACGAAGACAGTATCCATTGGGGCACAGCTAGACCCTAAGGATGACGCTGCACTGTGGGCGTTCCTACGCAAAAACAGCGACATATTTGCCTGGCACCCTTCTGACATGCCAGGAATCCCATGCAGGCTGACCGAATATAGCCTAAACATACTCAAGGGATACAAGCCGGTCAAACAAACATTACGGCGCTTTTCCGAACCCAAACGACAGTCCATGGGAGAGGAGCTAGCCAAGTTACTCGAGTCCGGATTCATTAGAGAGATAAAACACCGGGACTGGCTAGCAAACCTGGTGATGGTACCAAAGAAGGATAAATCCTGGCACCTATGCATCGATTTCAAAGACCTCAACAAGGCTTGCCCTAAGGATCCTTTTCCCATCCCCGCATTGACCAGATCATCGATGCTACCGTAGGACACGATTCACTATGTTTCCTCGACGCATACTCCAGATACCATCAAATCAAGATGAAGGAGTCCGATCAAGCCTCAACGACATTTATCACCCCATACGAGCCTTTCTACTTCAACACTATGCCTTTCGGGCTAAAAAATGCCGGTGCAACCTATCAACACATGATTCAAACATGCCTGGAGAAACAGATCGACAAGACGGTTGAAGCATACATAGTCATCAAAACCATACAGGTCGAGCCCTTAATAGACGATTTGCGTCTCACATTTGACAACCTCTGAACATATGACATCAAGCTCAATCCGGAAAAGTGCGTTTTCAGCGTTCCCGCTAGAAAACTTCTGGGCTTCATTGTTTCCAATAGAGGAATTGAGGAAAACCCAGCTAAAATCCAAGCTTTGTCACAGTTGTCTATGCCAACAGACCTTAAACAGGTCCAAAAATTATCCGGATGTGTGGCAGCTTTAAGCCGCTTTATCTCCAGACTAGGAGAAAAGGCATTGCCACTGTATCGCCTTCTCCGATGCATCAAACACTTCGAGTGGATGGATGCAGCAACAGCCGGATTGGAAGAAATAAAGGATCTTCTAGCAAGCAACCCAATCTTGGCCGTGCCAAATGTTGGTGAACCCATGTTATTATACATATCAACCACACACCAAGTCGTGAGTGCAGTGCTCGTCGTCGAATGAGAGGCAGACAGACACAAATTCCCGCTCCAGAAGATGGTATACTACGTATCCACCGTCCTCACACCGTGCAAAGCCCGGTACTCTCATTACCAAAAAATAGCATATGTGGTGTTCATGGCATCCCGGAAGCTACAACACTACTTTCAAGAGTGTTCAATCATGGTGGCCTCCGAAGTACCCCTGAATGACATAATAAACAACCGCGACGCTACGGGCCGGATTGCTAAGTGGGCCATTGAGCTCCTTCCATTCGACATATCATACAAACCACGCAGGCCCATTAAATCTCAAGTGTTTCCTGACTTCGTCGCCGAATGGACAGAAGCCGAACTACCTAAAGAGTATGGCACATACTCCAACTGGGTCATGCACTTCAATGGATCCAAAATGCTAGCAGGCCTAGGGGTAGGTGTTGTCCTAACATCCCCTACCGGAGACACTGTTCAGTACGTCCTTCAAATATTATTCATAGACTCCAACAACGCAGCCGAATACGAAGCCTTATTGCATGGTCTTCGATGGCCGTCTCCATGGGCATACAACGCCTGGAAGTGCACGGGGATTCAAACATCGCCATATCTCAAATAAATGGAGATTTTGATGCCAAAGATTCGATGATGGCGGCTTACCGTAATGTCGTTCTCAGAATGTCGGCTCGGTTCGAGGGGCTCGAGTTCCACCATGTGGCTCGAGAAAGCAATCAAGCGGTAGATGTCCTTGCCCGCATTGGCGCTAAGCACGACCCCGTCCCACCTATCATATTTCTGGAGCGGCTCTTCAAGCCATCCGTGGTGTGGCAGGGGGAGAGCAGCAATACCAATCCGAATCCGACGACAACCCCAGATCCCGAACACACCGACATAATCGGGGGCTCAGCCACCGAAATTACACAATCAGCCCATCTCATCATGGTTGTTATCGCCCCATGGACCGAACCCTTCTTGGCCTACCTCAATAGGCGAGAACTTCCCAAGGATCGGAATGAGGCACGCTGCATTGTGCGGTGATCTAAAGCCTACAAGGTTCACGAGGGAGAACTCTATAAGAAAAGCACTACCGGAGTACTTCAGGGATGTATCTCTGAGGAGGAAGGGCGGCGGCTCTTGGCTGAAATTCATGCCGGTCTCGGGCGGTCACCAGGTCGCAGCTCGGGCCCTTGTAAGCAAGGCCTTTCGTACAAGTTTCCATTGGCCAATGGCCCAAGCAGACGCGCAAGACCTCATCCAACATTGTGTCGGGTGCCAGCTTTTTGCCAACCAAAGCCATATGCCACCCACTGCTCTACAAATAATCCGCATCACATGGCCTTTTGTGATCTGGGGGCTTCATATGGTCAGACCCCTTAAAGGAGGAAGCCATAAGAAAAAAAATACATGTTGGTCATGGTGGACAAATTCACTAAGTGGATAGAGGCCAAACCAGTCAAAACGGACAAAGCCGGGCCAGTGATAGATTTTATATCAGGTGTTGTGCACCGCTATGGTGTTCCGCACAACATTATCACTGACAACGGCTCTAATTTCACAGCCGATGAGGTGAAAGACTGGTGTGCTAACCTGGGCATTAAGCTTGCTTACGCCTCCATATACCACCCACAAACCAATGGTCAAGTCGAAAGAGCTAACGGTCTTATCATGAGCGGCATCAAACCCAGATTACTGCGTTATTTGAAAGAATCAGACAAGCAATGGGTGGAGGAGCTCGACTCTGTGCTCTGGGGGCTGCGGACTACGCTCAATCGTTCTACCAGATATACACCCTTTTTCATGGTGTATGGCGCAGAGGCTGTGTTACCCTACAACATTATTCATGACTCACCTTGAGTGCGTGTCGGAGTAATGGGCCACGGGTAGGCTGACCCAGGACCCAGGATCTTTCAAGACATCGGGGCAGGCCACGCCCCTCCAGCCGGGTCCCAGCTGGCGACCTCCAGAGAGGCTGAGTCCCAGCTGGCGATCTCCCGAGAAGCCGAGTCTCAGCTGGCGATCTCTGGAGGAGCCGAGTCCCAGACGACGACTTCAAAGCAAGCCGACTCCAGGCTGGCGACCTCCAGGAGTGCCGACTGTGGGAGTCGGCCCATGACACTTCACGAAGACCGATGCGGGGTACGGCCACGACGGGGCCGCCCCTCCCTGCCTACAAGGGGTTGGCATGGCTACAGTGAGCCGTATCGCTGGGAGATCTCCGGCGAGGCGCGGCATTGTTGCCATGCCTACCCTGACGTCAGCCACAGTGCGTGACGCACTGTGCCCACGACGCCGGCCTGTACGGTCCGAAGACCGTGGGGCCGCCTGTCAGTGAGTGAATCGAAGGCGGCCAGAGCGCCCGAAGACGGCCCTGTGGGAGTCGGCCTCCCCGGAGTCAGCCGTCTCCCCTCCAGGGCCCCACAAGCCATAAACCAGATTGGACGGGGAGTGGCGACAGTGATCGCCTGATGGACAGCGGTACTGTTGCCACGACCCATGACCAAGCCTGCGTCATCAGGAGCGCCGCACAGTGTCCGGCCTGTCCGCAGGACCCACCAATCGGCGGGCCCCAAAAGCCGGCGGGAAGGGCGGCAGCATGAGAGACAGACGGCTAGGGCCCACGCCCAGTCGGGTTACCATTGTACCCCCGGGGGGTAGGCCTATATAAACCCCCCGGGGCACCCATGCAAAGGGTTCGGCCCTTGAGAAGGATAGACACATAGACCAGGGAGGAGGGAACTAGCCTCGCTCTCTCCTGCCTCCCGATACAGCTCTAAGAGCACCATTGTAGCCACCTTGCTATAGTGACCATGCGGAGACCCCGCAGAGCAGCAGTAGGGGTGTTATCTCCCCGGAGAGCCCCGAAGCTGGGTAAGATTCACCGGCGTGCATGTCTACGCCTTATCCCGATTCCAGGCACCGGCGACGCTCTACTCGCCCCCACCATGATAAGCCATCCTTTGGCATATGTCGCACCCAACCCCCGACATTTGGCGTCCACCATGGGGCGAGGTGCACTGTCATCCGGAGATCTGTTCTGGACGGGAACCCTTTTCCTCCCAGGCGAGCGCAGCCAGCCAGGCTCGCCTGATGGAGTCTGCATCAACATGCTGCGCGGCGCTGAGGCCGCCTGCGCCGCGAGCGGCCTCGCCGAACTTATCGGCGAGGTGCGCCTCTCCGACGAGCCTGCATCCGACGCAGGCACGGGCGGCCCCGAGAACCTTCTCGCAGGCCTCCTCGACCAACTCCACGTCTCCGGTGAGCCTACCGTAGACTTGGAGTCCGTAGGCTCCTCCGACCCGATGCTGGTTGACTCCGACGCTGTGTCGCTTGACATCTTCCCCACCAACGTGGTGGTCTATGACGAGCCGCTTCCGTACGAGGAGAGCGGCGGAAGCGCCGTCACGGAGCTGCTCGTCATCATCCACGGCGAGCACTGCGGCGAAGAAGCCCAGGACCCGCTAGCTGCGGCCCTGCAAGACCTAACCGCGCCCATTCCATAGGACGCAGACGCCGAGACGCTGGAGGCGCGCCGCCTTCAGATCATCGAAAGCGCCAAGAAGCTGGCAAGCATGAGGCGCTTGTCAGAGGCATACCAGCACGAGATGGATCGCGCCATAGGCGGCTCGCCGGCTCCAACTAGGCCGAGCCGTCTAGGTGCGGTTCGGTAGCGCGGCGCAGCCATCGCCAACTTGCTCGGGGCAAAACGCCCCGTGTACGCCACCCCAGCAGAGAATATCCGCGCCGCTCAAGCGACGACTGACGAGCTGAAGAACTTCAAGGGCGAAGAGCGCTGTGTGATGACGGAGCGAGTCCAGCAGCTCCTTGACGCGGTTGCTGCGCAAAACGCGGCCGGCGGCCGCGTAGATGCGCTGCAGCGGCCGAACGACGACTTGCCTCCCCGCCGAGATCAAGGTGCGACCTCTCGGACGCCGACTGGCGGCGTCCGCGGAAGGAAATAGAAGGAGCCGGCTGCCAGTCACAGTCGGACTCATATCACCATCGAGCGCGACCAAGACGGCCGCCCAAGAGCAGTAGAGCGGCGGGACGATTATCTGCCTCCCCTGCCCAGAAGAGAACGGCGAGTTTCCCCGCCGCCTGTTGAGCATCCGACTCTCGGAGGTCGCCTTGTCCTCCGAGAGGGAGTCGGAGAGAATGACGCCCGCCATCCGATCGACCGACTCCACCGATCCCTGGCGCTGGAAGAAGAAGATGAGCTGGGTCCGCCTTGTTTCGGGCCCCGCATCAGAGACGAGCCCTTCCCCAAAGGGTTCACTCTCCCCCGAGACACACCCAAGTACACCGGCTCCGTGAAGCCGGAAGACTGGCTGATAGACTACTCCACAGCCGTCAGCATAGCAAACGGCAACAAGCGGGTTGCCGTGAAGTACGTTCCTCTCATGCTCCAGGGCACGGCCCGGACATGGCTGAACAGCCTGAAGCCCCGCAGCATCAATAGCTTGGTTGACTTCATCGAAGCCTTCATCCGCAACTTCACAAGCACGTACAAGCGACCTCCCAAGCCGTGCCAGCTCTCCTTGTGCGTGCAAGGCCCTGGAGAATCAACACGCGACTACCTCACGCGCTGGGGCGAGCTTCAAAACTCCTGCGAAGGCATGCACGAGGTGCAGGCAATCGAGTACTTCACTGCCGGGTGCCGAGAGGGCACCCTCCTCAAGCACAAGCTCCTCTGCGATGAGCCAGAGACCCTCGACGAACTGCTAGTCATAGCAGACAAGTACGCCACGGCCGACTCTTCCATGAAGACGGAGATTCAAGTCAACGCGACTGGCAAAGTGACTCCCCAGGCTCCCAGAACTCCGGCCAGAGACACCAGTCGGCGACAGCAACAGAACGACAACAAGCGCAAGGCCCACCAGCCGACTTCCAACAGTCGGCAGGTCGCAGCAGTAGAAGATCAGCAGCTGGAGGGGCAGCCTCCGGCCAAGCGGCAGAAGGGCGGCAAGTCCAATTGGTTGCCGGGTTTCTCCTACAAGCAGACTTTGGACGGTCCTTGCAAGTTCCACAGCGGCGCGAAGCCGTCAAACCACACCACCAGAAAGTGCCACCGGCTCACCAGGATCGCCAAGGGAGACGGGCTCACTCCTCGGCCGCCTGCTGGGCCGCCGCCTCCGCCGCCGCCCCAGCAGCCGGCGGCCCGGCTAGTCGGGCGGTGCAGGATGAGTTCCCAGAAGAGCACGGAGCCTACGTAGTGTTCACCAGTGTGGCAGATGACCGGCGCAGCAGGCGCCGACAGCAACAAGAAGTAAATGCAGTAGCAACAGATGCTCCAGAGTTCATGCATTGGTCCGAGAGGCCTATCAGTTGGAGTCGGGCGGATCACCCAGAGGTGATGCCGAGTCCGGGCTCTTATGCCCTGGTCCTGGGTGCGACCTTGGCCACTGATAGGCGGGCCGCTCGTTTTTCGTGGGTCCTGATAGATGGAGGTAGCAGCATAAACATCCTGTACAAGGACACCATGGAGAAGCTAGGAATCAAGCGAAGACAGCTGCAGAGAAGCCGCACCGTGTTCCATGGAATTGTACCCGGCCTATCCTGTTCACCGCTCGGCAAGATCCTGATAGACGTCCTCTTCGGAGACAAAGATCACTTCCGCCGAGAGCCGGTCTGGTTCGAGGTGGTGGACTTGGATAGCCCGTACCACGCTCTGCTTGGCCGACCTGCCTTGGCCAAGTTCATGGCGGTTCCCCACTACGCCTACCTCAAGATGAAGATGCCGAGTTCCAAGGGGATTCTGACCGTAGCCGGCGACTACAAGAAGGCGTCCGCCTGCGCGGCCGAGAGCAGTCGATTGGCCGAGTCCCTGGTGATCGCAGCCGAGAAGCGGCTCTTTGACCGAGTCGTGGCGATGGCCGGAAAGCAGCCAGAGATGTCGCCCGAACCCAAGGAGTCGGAGGTGGAAGGATCATTCAAGCCGGCCAAAGAGATCAAGAAGATACCCTTGGACCCGGAACACCCAGAGAGATACGCTGTCATGGGCACGGGCCTTGACAGCAAATAGGAAGGCGAGCTCGTCGATTTCCTCCATGAGAATCGGGACATCTTTGCATGGTCCCCCAAAGACATGCCGGGTGTACCGACGGAATTCGCCGAGCACAAGCTACACGTCAGGCCAGATATGAAGCCCGTCAGGTAGCCCTTGCGCCGCCTGTCAGAAGAGAAAAGAAGAGTTGTTGGGGAAGAGATAGCCCGGCTCCTGGCAGCCGGTTTCATTATGGAAGTGTTTTTTCCAGAGTGGCTGGCGAACCCGGTTTTGGTACTGAAGAAGAACAAGAAGTGGCGGATGTGCATCGACTACACAAGCCTCAACAAAGCCTGCCCAAAGGACCCGTTTGCTCTGCCAAGAATCGATCAGGTGATAGACTCCACAACCGGATGCGAGCTGCTGAGCTTCCTAGACGCATACTCAGGATACCACCAGATCAAGTTGAATCCAGCGGACAGACTGAAGACTGCATTCATCACACCATTTGGAGCCTTCTGCTACCCGACTATGACGTTCGGCTTGAGGAATGCCGGCGCCACCTTTCAGCTGTCAGGACCCCGACTCAATGCCACATCGATCTAGCATGTAACACCTCATATCACTTTGCGGCCTCACGCACGGTATTCCCACGGGTGTCGCCTTACCTTTGCCCGGGACCGTTTGTGCCTTTTGGCACACTTATATGACAGTGTCGCTAGCATCCATATGATAAGGAGCCCGGGCTGACATGGCTAGTCGTAAACCCAAAGTGGCACAGACTTACAGGGACAGGCATCCATGACCCAGCATCGAACGTGTCGGTCATCAGCGAGTGAATACAGGCTGTAGCACTGGGCTAGCAGGACTCCGGTGAACTGGGCTGTAGCGGGCTAACAGGACTCTGGTATTCATCGCGTGACATTTCCCCGAAGGGACAGACACAGGAACGAAGAAGGACACATGCCGGCCAGCCTAAGTGTTCCGGAGCAGTAGCAAGCTACCATGGCTCAGTGAAACACTAGGAGACATTTCCCCGTAAGAGAGGCTACTAAAGATAAACAACTAGATGGTCAGATCCCACACATACCAAGCATTTCAATAACATACACACAATATGCTCGATATGTGCAAATACAACATGGCATCACAACATGACTCTATGACTCAAGTAATTTATCAATAGGCTCCGAGGAGCCAGATATTACAAACATGGGTCTCATGACCCAACATTCAGAGCATACAAAACAAAGCACAAGCGGAAGCTATCATGTCTGAGTACAGACATCTATAAATGAAAAAGGCTGAGAAGCCTGACTATCTACCAATCCTGCCGAGGCACAAGATCGTAGCTGAGGTAACAAGCTAAACGTCGAAGATCACGCGGAATTACTAGTGAGACTGAAGTCTCTCTGCAAAAACATAAAATAGGCAAACGTGAGTACAAATGTACCCAGCAAGACTTACATCAGAACTATCTACATATGCATCATTATCAACAAAGGGATGGTGGGGTTTAACTGCAGCAAGCCAGCTTTGACTCGGTGGCTATCCTGAACTACGACTGCAAGTAACTCTTTGAGGTGGCGCACACGAGTCCACATATTCACCATATCAATACACCACTATGGATCCGCTCCCGTCTCCCTACGAGAACGCCATCCATAGCACTCACGCTTATCTTGCGTATTTTAGAGTATCCACTTTCACTTGTCTATGAACTGATATAAGCAACCCAGAAGTCCTTTTCCGCGGACACGGCTATTCGAATAGATGATGTTAACCCTGCAGGGGTGTACTTCTTCATACATGTTTCCACCACTTAGCGTCTGCACACGTCATGTGCTCGGCAGACTTCAAGCGAAAGCCGACGTGGGTGTAGACCACGACCTACCTAAACACTCAAGTCTCTAGTCCAGGTTTATCGCCTATTCGGGTTCCATCCATGAGGAGATCCGGCCGGAGTTTCGCTCACAGCCCCAAACGATGTGAACAGGGTTCCCGAGATACCAAACGGGCATCCGGTACACCGTGCCACGTACCTACCGCATCACAGCCCACCCCTACGGTCAGCGCTGTCCACGGCCTCCAGTAAGCTACAAACACCAGAAACTACTTGCAACTCCTGGACAGAGGACTAGGGTGAATAAGAAGTCGAGCGGGGTCATATTTCAGGGCCCAATGTATGGTAGTAGCTGAATCATGGATCACAAACACAGAACTCAGTTCCTGAGGACGGCTTCAATGAGACAACCCACCATGTACTCCTACATGGCCTCTATACCAACACTGTCAGGACCCCGACTCGATGTCACATCGATCTAGCCGGTAACACCTCATATCACTTTGCGGCCTCACGCACGGTATCCCCACGGGTGTCGCCTTACCTTTGCCCGGGACCGTTTGCGCCTTTTGGCTCACGTATATGATAGTGTCGCTAGCATCCATATGATAAGGAGCCCGGGCTGACATGACTAGTCGTAAACCCAAAGTGGCACAGACTTACAGGGACAGGCATCCATGACCCAGCTTCGAACGTGTCGGTCATCAGCAAGTGGGTCCGGGCTGTAGCACTGGGCTAGCAGGACTCCGGTAAACCGGGCTGTAGCGGGCTAACAGGACTCCGGTACTCAAAGCGTGACATTTCCCCGAAGGGACAGACACAGGAACGAAGAAGGACACATGCCGGCCAGCCTAAGTGTTCCAGAGCAGTAGCGAGCTACCATGGCTCGGTGGAAACACTAGGAGACATTTCCCGGTAAGAGAGGCTACTAAAGATAAACAACTAGATGGTCAGATCCCACACTACCAAGCATTTCAGTAGCATACACACAATATGCTCGATATGTGCAATACAACATGGCATCACAACATGACTCTACGACTCAAGTAATTTATTCAATAGGCTCCGAGGAGCGAGACATTACAAACATGGGTCTCATGACCCAACAATCAGAGCATACAAGTCAAAGCACAAGCGGAAGCTATCATGTCTGGGTACAGACATCTATAAATAAAAAAGGCCGAGAAGCCTGACTATCTATCAGATTCTGCCGAGGGCACAAGATCGTAGCTGAGGTATCAAGCTAAACGTCGAAGTCCACGCGAAACTACTAGTGAGACCGAAGTCTCTCTGCAAAAACATAAAATAGGCAAACGTGAGTACAAATGTACCCAGCAAGACTTACATCAGAACTAACTACATATGCATCATTATCAACAAAGGGGATGGTGGGGTTTAACTGCAGCAAGCCAGCTTTGACTCGGTGGCTATCCTAAACTACGACTGCAAGCGACTCTTTTGAGGTGGCGCACACGAGTCCACATATTCACCATATCAATACACCACTATGGATCCGCTCCCGTCTACCTACGAGAACGCCATCCATAGCACTCACGCTTATCTTGCGTATTTTAGAGTATCCACTTTCACTTGTCTATGAACTGATATAAGCAACCCAGAAGTCCTTTTCCGCGGACACGGCTATTCGAATAGATCATATTAACCCTGCAGGGGTGTACTTCTTCACACACGCTCTCACCACTTACCGCCGTTTACACGACATGTACTCAGCAACCTTCAAGCGGAAGCCCAACGTGGGTGTCGGCCACGGCCTGCCTAAACACTCAAGTCTCTAGTCCAGGTTTATCGCCTATTCGGGTTCCATCCATGAGGAGATCCGGCCGGAGTTTCGCTCACAGCCCCAAACGATGTGAACAGGGTTCCGTGACACCAAACGGGCGCCCGGTATACCCGGCCACGTGCCTACCGCATCACAGCCCACCCCTACGGTCAGCGCTGCGCACGGTCTCCAGCATACTACAAACACCAGAAACTACTTGCAACTCCTGGACAGAGGACAAGGGTGATTAAGAAGCCGAGAGGGTCCATTGGTTTCGGGCCCAATGCGTGGTAGTAGCTGAATCATGGATCACAAACACAGAACTCAGTTCCTGAGGACGGCTGCAATGAGACAACCCACCATGTACTCCTACATGGCCTCTCACCGCTACCTTTACCAAATCGTGTTCACACGCTTAGCTCACACACCGTAGGACATGTTCACACACCTCTGATTCATCCCGGATGAATCAGACCTGACTCAACTCTAAGCAGTAGCAGGCATGACAAACAAGCATGAATAAGTAGGCACATCAGGGCTCAAACAACTCCTACTCATGCTAGTGGGTTTCATCTAATTACTGTGGAATGACAGGTCATGCAGAGGATAAAGGGGTTCAGCTACCGCAGCAAGTAACAGATGAATCGATGTTGTCCTAATGCAGTAAAAGAGAGCATGAGCGAGAGAGTGGGATTGTATCGGAATGAACAAGGGGGTTTTGCTTGCCTGGCACTTCTGAAGATAACATTGAGTCTTCATTAGTGTCAACGATCACATCATCGGTATCACGTCTATCGAGAGGGGACAAATACCGGCAACACAGAAGGGAACACAATCAATGCAATGCACAATATAATGCATGATCATGACATGGCAAAATTAATGTGTTTTGGGCTAATGCAACTAGCAACAGATTAAATGAAGTTGGTTTGAATACAAGATTCAAATTCAAATTCCATATGTGATTATTCAAATGCCATTTAATTGATTTGTGCTAAACAGCAGCTATAAGTTGTTCTAACATGCATGAAAATGGTACAGATGGATTCCTTGAATTTTTCTGATAATTTTTCATATATAAATTATTTAATTTGGAGTTACGGTTGAATTTCTATGATTTATTGAAGTTTTAGCTATTTTCTGGAATTTCCTGATTATTTTTAAATCCAGAAAATACTTATTGCGTCAGCCCCACGTCACAGTGACGTCAGCAGGGTCAACTGGGCGCCCCAGGTCAAACCTGACCAGTGGGGCCCACTGGTCAGTGACTAGTGCTGGTTAGTGACAATGATAGGTGGGACCAGGTCAACAGCCACGTCAGCTTGGTCAAAGCTGACGTGTGGGCCCATGGTGGTTAGATTAAAACTTAACAGAAAAAGATAAGGATTAAATAAGGGCGTGGGGCCCATACGTCAGCGGCTCTGGGGAGGTTAGCTGGCCGTGATTAGTGCTAATCACGCGGCCACGTCAGCTAGGGACGCCGGCGACCATGGCGACGGCGGGACCTCGCCGGAGCTTCTCGGGATGGTGCTACAGCCCGCGGCTGGTCGCGCTGAGGGCACCAAGAGGGAGCCCGTGCTCCCGCGCATCTAGTGGCGCATGCAGCTGGGCACAGGGAGGCCGGGGTTCACCGGAAACGGGCTCCTGGCGGCGGCCGGAGTTCGGCCATGTGCGGGGTTGGGGCTGCGGCGCGCTAGGGGAGAAGCTGATGGTCCAGACGGCATCCGCGGGCCACCAGAAGCGCGCTGGTGCCACGGGTTCGAGCAGAGGGGCTCAGGTCAGGAGAGCTACGCGGCCATGGCGGACGGCGGTGCTCGGGAATTTGGGCGGGGGCGCTACGGCACGGGAATGAGCAAAATGAAGGAGGGGAAACGGAGTGGAGCTCACAGCGAGTTCGTCGGCGGTCTCGTTGGGCTCGGGGACGCGCCGGAGTGGCCGAATCGACGAAGAAGGGCGCCGGGGCCGAAGCTTGAAGACGATGGCGATGGCGGCTGCTCGGGGCCCTTCTGATCGCGTGAGACGACGAGGAGGACGAGGGCGGAACAGCGGAGCTTTGGGAGGCGTCGGGGAGGCGAGACGGTGGCTGTGGCCGCGCGAGCGCTGGTCGGCGGCGACGGGCTCCATTCGGTCGCGGGAGGGGAAGCAGAGGAGCGAGGGGGAGGGAGATCCAGAGAGCGAGGGAGAAGTGAGAGGGGGTCGGGGAGGCGCGTGGCGTCTCCGGGCATCGAGGAGGGAGGCAACCAGGCAGGAGGTGGCCAAGCGCGGTGGCGGTGCTCGCCACCGAGCTGCTTCGTGCGCTGGCACGGGAAGAAGACAGGCATGCCCCCTGGTGGTTGGGCTGCACAGTGTTGGGCTGTCCAGGTGGGCTTGGTGGGCTGCAGAGGTAAGTCCAGGTAAAGTTTCTCTCCCTCTCTCTGTTATTTCTATTTCAGTTTTGTTTTCTTTTATTTAATCTGTTTTGCCACTGTTTTGAATTTAAAAATAATTCAAACAATGCCAAAAACTCCTCTGAAAATATTTATGCTGCTTAATGGACTTTTCCAAAAGCACATAAAATGTTTCAGGGTATTTGGAAATATATTCTATACAAGTTATGAATATGGTTCCAAATGCAAATAAAGTAATGATTTAAGTTCAGTGCTCAAAATATTCCTCAAAAATGTTCATTATTTTTGGTTTGGTGCAAAACCCTTGCCAAAATATAACCAACATTATTTAAGGCCATTTTGAAAACATTGAATGCATTTACCAGGGTTCTTTGCCCCTCTTTTATTTTAAGTTTTTGAGGCTTCCAAAATTCCTCAGTTCAAGTTTCAGAAATTTAAATATGACGCCTGGATGAAGATGCAACTATTTACAAACAATATTCTAGGGCTGTGACAACTCACCCCCACTAAACAAAAATCTCGTCCCGAGATTCAAGTGTAGGGAAAGGTGAAGGGGGAACGCAAACTAGCACAATCTTCACGATCCAGTTGCACTTCAAATGGACGTTGATTCGTTCACCACCATTGTCTCGAAGTCTTGCTCTGAGAACTCCAACTAACATGACAACGAGAGGAAAAGAGAGACCCTAAAAGAATGGTTCTTCTCGAAGGTCGAACAACTCAGGATTAACTCACGGAATGAGACATAGCAACATCTCTCGAGCTGAGAGGCAAAGCACACATCCATAGGAATGGAGTGAAGCAGATGACGAAGGTTCACTAGGTAGACAACAATTTCACGCTTAAGAAGGTGGTAATCGATTGTCAACGTAGCGAGGAGTTGAGTTGCCATGATACCACAACGAGGCATCTTAGGGATGGTGACTCGTAGATATATCCCCTTATGTGGCAAGAAGAATTTTTTTTGATTCAGAGATCATTGAAACTCTTTAAACCAGCCTAAGACAATTCTCGAGCGATCGTTTGGAGGGGGTCGGTAGAATGGCATACTCAAACTTGGATGATGTGGATTACCTTGTTGAAGACAACGTAATGGATGAATTTGCTTATCACCGGAAATGGAAGAGACCCATGGTAGAATGACACATTGGCGGTGCAAGCTAGGAACAAAATGCAAATGCTGGGAATGATTCTGGTAACTGGGGAAGAACCCAACAATAAAGAGTGAATTCACTGTTTGAATAGGTCATAGCATTGCCGAGGAAACTGAGAGCAAACCCAGTTAGTGCCGATGATAACACGTAGCGCTTGTGCGTGCTCTCAAGAACTTGAGCATTTCCATATTCATCAGGGTTTTACCAATATCCGTGTCAAGGATCCTGGCAACACAACTTGCTACCACGATGAATGATGATGGATGATGCAGATGCAAAGGAAGATAACACTTCTCAGATTTCATCTTAGCGAGGCCAAGGAAATAAAATCTGGATGATCGACCGAAAGACATTTAGCACTCCGCTTCTAATGTTCTCCTTGATGTGCTAGTGTAACCCATTCATAGATATGGTTTGATATCTAGAACATCAAGTAAAAGGTCGGACTTCGGGAATACAAAAATCCATAGGGGCAACTAGGGAGCAAACCCTACGAAATCCCTATGGGGAGGTGGCCAACTTCATCAATCAAGATATTATAATAACAGGTTTTCCGGCTGGGTGTGTTGGCCACGACATCCACTTTACCGGTTATCGCGCGACCAATATTATAATTCTTGGGAAATATTCCAACCATCATATCTGCCTGAGATTCAGATCTGGTTGGTGTCAGGATATTCCAGACTCATCGAGTCTAGGAAGAAAAACGGAAGTTTGCAACACAATTCGACGAGATAACGTTGCGAGATTCTCGGGAAATGAACTACGATAGCAAACTCCAAAACATGAGCTGGTTCTGCTACAAACATGTGAACACGTTGTCCCAGACAAGCATGACCACAAAGTAGTCTTATAATAAAACACTACCGAGTTCAGGAGGGGGAACCATCAACGAGGGTATCGAAGTCCTTACATAAGTCCGGATTAGCTCTTATGAAGAAACTCCTTCTCCTTGAACAAATCAATCAGTGGCTTGGTGTGCTAGGGATACATATAGATTGAAGGTTGCAAGTCTTCAAACCACAGCATTCTTCGCACGTGTGCATGACTGATTTGGAATGATTCCAAAGAAAGCAACATTGACTTTCTCGAATCCACGGCGGCAACTTGCATCAGATGCACATGAACTGGAGGAAGTCACTTCTTACATCCGAACATATGCTTCATGAACTAGCATGAACAAATGCTTTCAAAAGTTTCCAACACTAGCTTAATGTTCAACAAAATCATGGAGGAGATAAGGATGTTGTCAATGGGCTCAACAACAATTCATCCGGGTTTCCTTTGAAAAGGAATTCCATAGTTAAGTGAACACGGTGATAGCATTGGTCAGACCAAAGATGTAATGGTGTATGCTCGAGGGATCAACCACGAATAAGACAACATTACGAGCATCGTTGGTACTGATTTGATTTGACGATAGCCCACACTCAAATCAAAGGATTGATAAGACAATAGGTCCAGCAACTGATCACAAGGACCAATCGATGAAGATATCATCTTTCTTCAACACACACTACACAAGAATATCCCTTTGGAACGAACTAAGTCAGGCAAGCTCTTATCTTCCAACTCTCCAGGTTGTTGTCTAGCTTAACCAACTAGCTCAGGGGTATCCAACACGGGTTCTTGGAGAAAGGGTGGTTTACAGGATAAACTAACTTGATCACGAGCTCAACATAACAGTCAGGGAACAACCTGGTAATACTTCCGAGAAGATATTTGGAAAGTCACGAACCACCGGTATGTTACTAAGCTCGAGAACAATCTCGCTTTTGAGGGCAAGACGATATGATCAAATGAGTGAGGACTTGACAAGATCCTAACTCATCAATCGAAGGGTGCACCGAAATAAGGACTAGGTAGCACGATCACTCTTAGAAGGATGATTCAAAAACCAACACGCTAAGAATGAAATTATTATCCTTTAACTACCAAGCAACGAGGTCGCTGGGAGTATTGATTTCACACATCACAATTCATTTGTCGGTATTCCGGTTGCATCAACACGTGGGCCGAGGAATGACTAATGATGGTGAGAAGTATCACTACATCAAAATTCATGAGAGTTGGTGCAGTTCTCATGACAATTCTGACATAAAGGGGGTAATACTCCAAGGTAGAACAGAACCAATAGCTGGATTAGCAATTTGATCTGCGGAGCACAACTTCTTTGACCCAATCCTGGATAGGGAAGAGGTACTAGAGTTTGTTTCTCCTAGTCATTCCGCGATGGAATGGCTTGACGGACCACAAGAGTAATAGGCATCGATAAACGAACGCACGCATACTCTTGACTATCAATTGATAGACGAAGGTCAGTAGACAGCTAAAGAGGGACAACTCAAAGGAACATATAACTTTCTGAGTTGTGGATGCATAGATTAGTATGTCGAACCAAGTTCAACAAGTTTCTTCCGAATAACCCATGCAGAAAAGTAGAACTGGCAGGGTCACAATATATAATGGAGAACTCATCGAGAGCACTCTTGTTGTCATCTTTTGGTTCAGAAGAACTTCTGCCAAGAATGGTTCATGGTAATTGGAAGAAGGATGTACCACGAACCTCGAGGACTATCGCAAAGGTTACTAATATCCTAAAGGAACTATCAAACCCTATCAACATGAAGTAAGTAGAGTGAATCTCGGGTTCAAAACCCAAGGAGTAGAATACCTACTACTAAGTAGCATCACGGGATGCTTTCGAGAATGATGGCCAGAATCATCACACTGGAAACACAAATCATGGCTAAATTACTAGATGATCCCCTAGGACACCTAGGGTCATAATAATATCTCCAACATATTTGTCGAGGCAACAGAGTACCTCAACTCACCGATTAGTGTGGTTAATCTGGCCCAAAGGAACATTGAAACGGGAAGAAAGGATTTGCAAATGCATCAGACTACTTAGAAACCTGGGATGACTCGGACAGCATAACGGCTGTAAATGCTCAGAAAAGATTTGAGACATTCACAAAAATGGTGGCATAACCACTCAGAAGCACAATATCAAGGTTTCGAGATCAACAATTAACATACGGAAGTAGTAGGAACTGAACTGAGACTTAAATCCAACAATCTTATAAGTCCACTGATTAGCAACACGTGATCCTAATAGAAAGAAGGGATAGCCTAGTTCTTAATCCCCGTAGAAGAGAAGATGATGACTCAGATCAGAAGGGCATGAGGTAAAGGAGTAAAAAGAGCCTTACGTTCCATCCCACAATCAATTCCCTTACATAACTAAAGAATTTCTAGACTCAACTTCGACCAGTTTGGCTTGGTAATCCTACAGGCAGTCAAGCTCTGATACCAACGCTGTCAGGACCCCGACTCAATGCCACATCGATCTAGCATGTAACACCTCATATCACTTTGCGGCCTCACGCACGGTATTCCCACGGGTGTCGCCTTACCTTTGCCCGGGACCGTTTGCGCCTTTTGGCACACGTATATGACAGTGTCGCTAGCATCCATATGATAAGGAGCCCGGGCTGACATGGCTAGTCGTAAACCCAAAGCGGCACAGACCTACAGGGACAGGCATCCATGACCCAGCATCGAACGTGTCGGTCATCAGCGAGTGAATCCAGGCTGTAGCACTGGGCTAGCAGGACTCCGGTGAACCGGGCTGTAGCGGGCTAACAGGACTCCGGTATTCACCGCGTGACATTTCCCCGAAGGGACAGACACAGGAACGAAGAAGGACACATGCCGGCCAGCCTAAGTGTCCCGGAGCAGTAGCAAGCTACCATGGCTCGGTGGAAACACTAGGAGACATTTCCCGGTAAGAGAGGCTACCAAGGATAAACAACTAGGTTGTCAGATCCCACACATACCAAGCATTTCAATAACATACACACAATATGCTCGATATGTGCAAATACAACATGGCATCACAACATGACTCTACAACTCAAGTATATATTCAATAGGCTCCGAGGAGCGAGATATTACAAACATGGGTCTTATGACCCAACAATCAGAGCATACAAGTCAAAGCACATGCGGAAGCTTAACATGTCTGAGTACAGACATCTATAAATGAAAAAGGCTGAGAAGCCTGACTATCTACCAATCCTGCCGAGGGCACAAGATCGTAGCTGAGGTAACAAGCTAAACGTCGAAGACCACGCGGAATTACTAGTGAGACTGAAGTCTCTCTGCAAAAACATAAAATAGGCAAACGTGAGTACAAATGTACCCAGCAAGACTTACATCAGAACTATCTACATATGCATCATTATCAACAAAGGGATGGTGGGGTTTAACTGCAGCAAGCCAGCTTTGACTCGGTGGCTATCCTGAACTACGACTGCAAGTAACTCTTTGAGGTGGCGCACACGAGTCCACATATTCACCATATCAATACACCACTATGGATCCGCTCCCGTCTCCCTACGAGAACGCCATCCATAGCACTCACGCTTATCTTGCGTATTTTAGAGTATCCACTTTCACTTGTCTATGAACTGATATAAGCAACCCAGAAGTCCTTTTCCGCGGACACGGCTATTCGAATAGATCATATTAACCCTGCAGGGGTGTACTTCTTCACACACGCTCTCACCACTTACCGTCGTTTACACGACATGTACTCGGCAACCTTCAAGCGGAAGCCCAACATGGGTGTCGGCCACGGCCTGCCTAAACACTCAAGTCTCTAGTCCAGGTTTATCGCCTATTCGGGTTCCATCCATGAGGAGATCCGGCCGGAGTTTCGCTCACAGCCCCAAACGATGTGAACAGGGTTCCGTGACACCAAACGGGCGCCCGGTATACCCGGCCACGTGCCTACCGCATCACAGCCCACCCCTACGGTCAGCGCTGCGCACGGCCTCCAGCATACTTCAAACACCAGAAACTACTTGCAACTCCTGGACAGAGGATAAGGGTGATTAAGAAGCCGAGAGGGTCCATTGGTTTCGGGCCCAATGCGTGGTAGTAGCTGAATCATGGATCACAAACACAGAACTCAGTTCCTGAGGACGGCTGCAATGAGACAACCCACCATGTACTCCTACATGGCCTCTCACCGCTACCTTTACCAAATCGTGTTCACACGCTTAGCTCACAGACCGTAGGACATGTTCACACACCTCTGATTCATCCCGGATGAATCAGACCTGACTCAACTCTAAGCAGTAGCAGGCATGACAAACAAGCATGAATGAGTAGGCACATCAGGGCTCAAACAACTCCTACTCATGCTAGTGGGTTTCATCTAATTACTGTGGAATGACAGGTCATGCAGAGGATAAAGGGGTTCAGCTACCGCAGCAAGTAACAGATGAATCGATGTTGTCCTAATGCAGTAAAAGAGAGCAGGAGCGAGAGAGTGGGATTGTATCGGAATGAACAAGGGGGTTTTGCTTGCCTGGCACTTCTGAAGATAACATTGAGTCTTCATTAGTGTCAACGATCACATCATCGGTATCACGTCTATCGAGAGGGGACAAATACCGGCAACACAGAAGGGAACACAATCAATGCAATGCACAATATAATGCATGATCATGACATGGCAAAATGAATGTGTTTTGGGCTAATGCAACTAGCAACAGATTAAATGAAGTTGGTTTGAATACAAGATTCAAATTCAAACTACATATGTGATTATTCAAATGCCATTTAATTGATTTGTGCTAAACAGCAGCTATAAGTTGTTCTAACATGCATGAAAATGGTACAGATGGATTCCTTGAATTTTTCTGATAATTTTTCATATATAAATTATTTAATTTGGAGTTACGGTTGAATTTCTATGATTTATTGAAGTTTTAGCTATTTTCTGGAATTTCCTGATTATTTTTAAATCCAGAAAATACTTATTGCGTCAGCCCCACGTCACAGTGACGTCAGCAGGGTCAACTGGGCGCCCCAGGTCAAACCTGACCAGTGGGGCCCACTGGTCAGTGACTAGTGCTGGTTAGTGACAATGACAGGTGGGACCAGGTCAACAGCCACGTCAGCTTGGTCAAAGCTGACGTGTGGGCCCATGGTGGTTAGATTAAAACTTAACAGAAAAAGATAAGGATTAAATAAGGGCGTGGGGCCCATACGTCAGCGGCTCTGGGGAGGTTAGCTGGCCGTGATTAGTGCTAATCACGCGGCCACGTCGGCTAGGGACGCCGGCGACCATGGCGACGGCGGGACCTCGCCGGAGCTTCTCGGGATGGTGCTACAGCCCGCGGCTGGTCGCGCTGAGGGCACCAAGAGGGAGCCCGTGCTCCCGCGCATCTAGTGGCGCATGCAGCTGGGCACAGGGAGGCCGGGGTTCACCGGAAACGGGCTCCTGGCGGTGGCCGGAGTTCGGCCATGTGCGGGGTTGGGGCTGCGGCGCGCTAGGGGAGAAGCTGATGGTCCAGACGGCATCCGCGGGCCACCAGAAGCGCGCTGGTGCCACGGGTTCGAGCAGAGGGGCTCAGGTCAGGAGAGCTACGCGGCCATGGCGAACGGCGGTGCTCGGGAATGTGGGCGGGGGTGCTACGGCACTGGAATGAGCAAAACAAAGGAGGGGAAACGGAGTGGAGCTCACAGCGAATTCGTCGGCGGTCTCGTTGGGCTCGGGGACGCGCCGGAGTGGCCGAATCGACGGAGAAGGGCGCCGGGGCCGAAGCTTGAAGACGATGGCGATGGCGGCTGCTCGGGGCCCTTCTGGTCGCGTGAGACGACGAGGAGGACGAGGGCGGAACAGCGGAGCTTTGGGAGGCATCGGGGAGGCGAGACGGTGGCTGTGGCCGCGCGAGCGCTGGTCGGCGGTGACGGGCTCCATTCGGTCGCGGGAGGGGAAGCAGAGGAGCGAGGGGGAGGGAGGTCCAGAGAGCGAGGGAGAAGTGAGAGGGGGTCGGGGAGGCGCGTGGCGTCTCCGGGCGTCGAGGAGGGAGGCAACCAGGCAGGAGGTGGCCAAGCGCGGTGGCGGTGCTCGCCACCGAGCTGCTTCGTGCGCTGGCACGGGAAGAAGACAGGCATGCCCCCTGGTGGTTGGGCTGCACAGTGTTGGGCTGTCCAGGTGGGCTTGGTGGGCTGCAGAGGTAAGTCCAGGTAAAGTTTCTCTCCCTCTCTCTGTTATTTCTATTTCAGTTTTGTTTTCTTTTATTTAATCGGTTTTGCCACTGTTTTGAATTTAAAAATAATTCAAACAATGCCAAAAACTCCTCTGAAAATATTTATGCTGCTTAATGGACTTTTCCAAAAGCACATAAAATGTTTCAGGGTATTTGGAAATATATTCTATACAAGTTATGAATATGGTTCCAAATGCAAATAAAGTAATGATTTAAGTTCAGTGCTCAAAATATTCCTCAAAAATGTTCATTATTTTTGGTTTGGTGCAAAACCCTTGCCAAAATATAACCAACATTATTTAAGGCCATTTTGAAAACATTGAATGCATTTACCAGGGTTCTTTGCCCCTCTTTTATTTTAAGTTTTTGAGGCTTCCAAAATTCCTCAGTTCAAGTTTCAGAAATTTAAATATGACGCCTGGATGAAGATGCAACTATTTACAAACAATATTCTAGGGCTGTGACATCAGCGTTGCATGCAGAAGTGCCTCCTCAAGCAACTCGGCAGGAACACCCATGTCTATGTGGATGATGTGGTGGTGAAGACGGAGAAACGTGGGACGCTGCTGGAAGACCTCAAAGAGACCTTTGAAAATCTGCGCCGATTCCGGATCAAGCTCAACCCCGAGAAGTGCGTTTTCGGAATACCAGCCGGCCAGCTTCTTGGCTTCCTGGTCTCCGAACGCGGTATAGAGTGCAACCCCGTGAAGATCAAGGCCATCGAGAGAATGGAGGTACCCAGCCGACTATTGGATGTGCAAAAGTTCACCGGCTGCCTGGCGTCCATCAGCCGATTTATTAGTCGGTTGGGCGAGAAAGCTCTGCCCTTGTATCAATTGATGAAGAAGACCACCTTTTTTGAGTGGAACCACAAGGCGGATGAGGCATTTCTCCAGCTGAAGAAGATGTTGACTACTCCCCCCGTGTTGGCGGCTTTGACTCCCAAAGAGCCCATGCTCTTGTACATCGCCGCCACCAGCCGAGTAGTCAGCACAGTCATTGTAGTCGGGCACAAGGAGGAAGGAAAGGCGCTCCCTGTCCAGAGACCGGTATATTACCTGAGCGAGGTACTGTCGACCTCCAACCAGAACTACCCTCACTACCAGAAGATGTGCTACGGCATGCATTTTGCCTCCAAGAAGCTGAAGCCCTACTTTCAAGAGCATCCAATCACTGTGGTTTGCACCGCTCCACTCGCCGAGATCATTGGAAGCCGAGACGCCTCCGGCCAAGTGTCCAAATGGGCTATAGACCTAGCTCCTTACACCATCTAATACCAGCCCCGCACCGCCATCAAGTCACAGGCGCTGGCCGACTTCCTCGTCGACTGGGCCGAAACCCAGTACCTGCCGCCAGCGCCTCACTCCACTCATTGGCGGATGCATTTCGATGGCTCCAAGATGCGCACCGGCCTGGGAGCCGGCGTCGTCCTCACCTCCCCTAAGGGCGACAAGCTCAAGTATGTGCTGCAGATCCACTTTGCCGCCTCCAACAACGTCGCCGAATATGAGGCGCTCATTCATGGGCTCCGGCTTGCCAAAGAACTCGGCATACGCCGGATCCTGTGTTATGGCGACTCCGACTTGGTGGTTCAGCAACATCCGGCGACTGGGACGCCAAAGACGCAAACATGGCGAGCTACCGCTTCCTGGTGCAGCAACTCAGCGGATACTTCGAGGGGTGCGAGTTCCTTCACGTGCCAAGAAATGACAATGATCAAGCAGATGCCTTGGCACGAGTCGGCTCCACTCGCCAAGCGATACCTTCCGGTGTCGCCCTTCAGCGCCTCCTCAAGCCATATATCAAGCCCTCACCAGAGTCAGACTCAATCTTCGTGCCGGCTCCTCCAGAAGTAGTCGGATCCGACCCCAAAGCCCCAGCAGGCAGCCTCAAGAAAATCACAGTTGAAACCGGCCCGGGGACTTCAGAGCCCGGCCCGGGGATTGTGCCAGTCGGCCCGGGGACTTCGGAGCCCGGCCCGGGAGCTGCGCCAGTCGGCCCAAAGACTCCGTCAATCCAGCAAACGGCCGCAGACTCCAACCCTCCGCCTCCCAGCCCAGCCACCCTTGTCCAAGTCGCTGTGGTAGCAGTTGAAGAGATAGCAGCACCTTCATGGGCGCAGCCCATCCTCAAATTTCTAGTGAACAAAGAATTGCCAACAGATGACATCCTGGCTCGGCAAGTGCAGCACCGAGCGGCATCATACACCATAGTCAATAGAGAGCTAGTCAGGCGCAGTGTCACTGGTGTCTACCAGCGCTGCGTAGAATCAGAACAAGGCCAAGCGATTCTCAGAGACATCCATCAGGGCGAGTGCGGCCACCATGCGGCTTCAAGGGAGCACCGGACCGATTCCTTATGATTGAAACGGTCTTTAACATGTGATTGTTCAAATGTTGTTTTTCTAGGAGCTGCATAATATTGGTGAGATGGTCTAAAATAAGATGGAGAATGTGCCCTTGTATCATACCTGTCCCATGATGGATATGAATCTACATGAGCATAGGGAGGCATCCACGGCATTGGCATTAGCGGCCCAAAATAAGGATATGAATATGTTGCATTAAAATTATCACTTTGCCAATACCAATCCTCATATTTGCGCCTTAGGGATGATCTTGGTTTCTTTGCATGATTTGGCCGATAAGCATTCTTCTCTTCACTCTTCTTTTGATATTTATCCAATATTTCGGCCTTTGTTTTCTTTTGGTTTGCTTTCATTGATCATTGGATTTACTTGCTGCCGCCCATCCTTGGCATCTACATTGTAGCTTCGATGGAATACTCACCCTCAAGATTATGTTTGTTATACTCTTCAACAACTTCTTTACTTGAAAGCTTGATCCCATCACCTGCAGCTTTTACATTCTCTTTAAATGGATCGGCTTGAGGCAGCCGATGCAAAAACTTTTTTCCATCAGGACCAATCGGAATAGACTGGTCATCTCTTGGTGTTTCAACAAACTTCAATCGTCCTTTTTCAATGGCCGATTTAACTATTTGACGAAACATGTTGCAATCCTCAAAATTATGCTTGGACGAATCATGCAACTTACAATACATTCGTCCTTGGATGATGGCTTAACATGGTGATCAAGCATTCTAATGTAATTATTTTTCAGCAACAAATCAAATATTTGATCACACATGCTTGAATTGAAGGTATACTTCTTGTTTTCTAGCCAATCTTGCTGTGTGAACGGCTTTGGAGATAAGCAAACGAATGGTTCAGATTTGGAATCTCCCCATTTGGCTATACATTGTGTTTTCCACTCCATCTCCGGTGTCTTTGGATAAGATACTATATTAGCATCAGATTTTTCAAAAGAAATTAACCTTGGCTTTAAACTTCTGAATCGAAAATATTTAGAACACACATGTCTCAATTGAGACCAAGTGCACGCCGAGTAAGAAATAAGCAAAGCTACCCAACTAGATATGAACTTTAGATAAAGCAACGGGGAAAGCTTTGGCCACAACAATAATTCATTATCGGTCTTTATAAATGGTGCAATGGGTTGACCGATATGTTCAGCAACAATTTTATTGCTAACAAGTAAATTACCCTTCTTCATTGGTCTTTCAAAATCACTTATGAGGATTTCTCTAATAGATGCGTCAACAATAAAGTTCTGACCAAATTTGAAAATAGGTAAATTACTTGCTAAACATACCTCTTCAAACATGTTGGGAGAGCATGATGGTGGTGTGACTTGAACAATATCTTGCTTCGTCTTTGGATGGCTCGCCAACACCTTGTCATAATCTTTTTCTTGATTCCGTGCATCATTGCTTTGAAGATCCATGTCAGCCAAAATTTGTTCGTCTACTTGTTCTTGTCCTTGAGGCTTGTCAATGGCACGGAACTCATATGGCAGGAAGTAGGTTCCATTGACTTCGGAAAAATCAAGTATGGCTGTTTTGCTATGCTTTCCATGCCCTTTCTCAATAATGCTTGTCTCTTTGGATTTGATGGACTCAGAATATATACTACTTGACTCGGCTTTTCTAATAACCGAATTTTCTTTGTTACCTGAATCAATAACTTTATCTTTTTGAATTTGCAAGGCTTCTCGCTCTCGTCTAATTTTAGCCCACATCTCAGCTTGGCGAGCTTTAAACTTTTTCATCTCAATTTCCATCCACTTGTCATGAGTTTGCCCCCCAGTACTTTGAGACTCTTTCGGCAATGAGGTGTCGAAACTTTGCGATTGTTTAGGTGGTACACTGGATGGTACAGCACTGGGGAACTGCATCATTTGCACTACTGTAGCTTTTACAGCAGCAAAATCATGAGGCTTCCCGCCCTCTATTAGTTCCTGTCGAATGGAGTTGCACAAATCCCAAGAGAATGTAAGCTTGTTCTCAACCACCCAGCCTGGATATGGTTGCCCCCTGATGCTTTTAGACTCTTTCGGCAATGAGATGTTGCCGAAATTCTGTAATTGTGTAGGGGGTACATGATATGCCACGGTAGTAGTTGAAGGCATTTGTGCTCCTGCAAAAGTTTCACTTATTCGGCCATGACCATGAACGTGCGTAGCCGAATTATGGACATCAACAGTGGCATATGGTGCCAAAAAATTAGTAGCATTAGGTGTAGCATATGATGTTTGAGGGTAATTGGCCAAATAACTAGTAGTAACATGGCCATTTCCCCTATCCACCGACACGTTTGGATTAACGTATTGCAAGTTATTTGCCGATGAATAAAAACTTGAAACACTTTGTTGCATACCATTGGAAGTTCCTACATAGGGTGTCTCAACTTGGTTAACCGAACTCATCATGTTATTCATCGGCATATAAATTTGTGGGGTTGCCGATGCATGGGAGTTAGGATACATATGTTGCATGTTGCTAAAATTATATGAAGTAGAATCATGGATATTTTTCTGAATCGGCTGTTGCACATAATTAGATGCATGATTGATAAAGCTTGGGCCAGCCGATACATTATGCTCATTAGATGATCGAGCTACAACATATGCGTTATTTGCATCTACATATGTGAATTGGGTATTCATATTACCTATGTAGATTGCAAACCCTAGATGACGATCTCTTCGTAGCAAGAACGTGCTAGAGACCGTTAAAAGCTTCATCCCCAGCGGAGTCGCCAAAAAGTGTGTTCGCACACGAACACGTCACCATGTACCCTCGACACCGGGGATGATGCACCGCAGCTCACGTTGAAAGAGACCCGTCTGGAAGCGCGATACGCAAGACAATCCGGTGGGTGCTTTTCAGGACCCGAAACCCCATACGCCCGGGAGGGACCCCATCAGGGCGCGCGGCGACTATGGGCTGCCCTAGGTCAACCTGATCGCCCCTAGGGCCTCGAGGTTCGCCGCCCTGCAACAAGAAGAACGAACGAAGAACGAGGAAGAAGAAGAACAAAGGAGAAGGAAAAGTAAAGGTAAAAGTCGTAGATGATTTGTTCGATTGTGTGTTGTTGTTCAATCGGCCGTCACCTCTCGTCTATATAAGAGGCGGATGGACTTCCCGTACAAGAAAAGGACTTGCCTTGTCGTCCAAATCATCAAAATCTAGCCAAATTCGGACTTCTCACGGCTTCCGGCCCGGATGTCCGGTTCTAGGCCCGGATGATCCGTCCTAGCCCAGTTTTCTGACAGTAGCTTACTGTTTTGGCTCTAGAATCTTCATACGACCTCGGATTTGGACGATTTTTATATAAAAGTCAACCGCCTCGACGAGAGGCACAACTTTCATGTTGAACACTTTTCGATTTGAGGCCATCTTGAGGGTGTGTCGGGCCGTTTTCTAAAGTCTGCAGTAGAAAAACTTGTCCGGACGTCCGGACCTCTACCCGGACTGTCCGGCCTCCATCCGGATCATCCGGGACTGGACCCAGATCATCCAGCTTCATCGCCAACCTTCTATAGTCTTGGTGCTTCAGTTACCCGGATGATCCGGACCCCGGCCCGGATGATCCGGCTAAACATTGCTGCAGCGCACGGTTTTGGTTATAACTTTTGCATACGACCTCGGATGGGGACGAACTTTGCAGTTGTAACTTTTCTCATCCGAGGTTTTTTAATTAGGTTTCATGCCATTCTTTAATCAGGTGTCAACACGGGTATCTCCGAAATTGTCATATCTTTTGCACTTGAGCTCCTTTTTGGTCCATCTTCATATTTATTTCGATCATCTTGACGAGGGCCATCAAATGGTGACATACACTCATAATTTTAACTTCATTCCATTATAGACTCAAGTCACTCTTTGCGATCATGCCATTTTTGAGCGTCAACAGGGTGCTCGATGCGGAGCTTCGCCAACTCCTCCTTCTGTTCCATGACGAGGGCCTGCAGCATCTTCATCGAGGAACTACTATTCTCATGCAGCTTCTTCCAGCCGGTGTTCTTCTCCTTCAATAGGTCGATCTCGTGGCAGAGCTTCACCTTGTCCTCCTGAAGTCGCAGGATTTCGCCGGCCGCCTTCTTCTCCGAGGCAATGCTCTTCTTCAGCAGCATCACCAATCCGGCGGTCAACTCCCCCTGCTAATTGAGCTCAGCGGGCATGTCGTCGAGGCTCTTCTTTAGCAACTCCATCAAGCCTTGGATGAACTCCTTCTGCTTATTGAGGTGCTTATTGAGCTGATCGGGCATGCCGTCGAGGGATAACGACTCCAGCTCCGCCGGCTCAGCATGTTCGCCTCCGCGGCTAGGGCGCTCCTGGGAGACATCGCCTGCCCGTGAGAGATCTTTCGAGGTCTCTGCATGGCGGCGAGCCCTCTCTTTTTTTCCGCAGCCTTGGTTGTCGCTCCCTTGTTACGAGTAGTTCTCGACCTAGACCTCTGCTCACCGGCCATGGCAACGACGGACGAAGAAGAAGCACTTATGAGGAGGAAAGGTAGTGTAATTTTCGGTTAGGTAGTTCCCCTTTTTATAACCTAAGTACTAGCACTAGTACTAATACCTGCATGGTGGGAACACGTTCAGGTTTGGTACGTACTAGTAGGTGTGAGCAGGCTTTCGAATGTGATGGGAACAAGGTAAAGATTAATTCATGGTTTTGGTTTCGAGGCCCGAAACGGCTCCCGATGAGTTTAGCAGAACATAAATTTCAAGTACTACAATGCTCAAATGCGTAAATATTATGTTACTGTCAAAAATTGGCACAAAATACGAAGGAGACCAATGGAATTACTACTAGCAACCCACGATTTTACTACTCGCATGCGCGCAGTGGAGTAATAATGTCTTTCTTCCGCCCTCACGTCCACTCAATTTGCATGCGCTGTATTAATTGACCATCAATGAAGTGAACGACTTTACACGCGTCAAATTATCACATGGAGTGGATCTTGGTACAAAATTGCGTCCGCCCGTGTACCCGCGTGTGCGTGCGAGGGAATGAGTGCGTGCGTGGCGTGCGTGCACATCTTCGCTTCGTGCATGTACCACCAGTATGGCTCAGGGAGGACGAGTACATTCTTCTGAAACAAGCAGCACGTCACTGTGATCAATCCACGCAAGGAGGTCGCGACAACGCCTCCACATGTGCCATGTGTCTTCATGAACTGTAAGAGAGACACTGTGTAGCATGCCATTGGTATTCTAATTTACGTGTTTTGCACATACTCGAAGTACTAGTAAGGTACACGTGCATTGCACGCATCAGATTTTGCAACCAAATTATGAATAAATACCACACTATAGCATGTAAGCTCTGAGTCATATATGCGTGATGTAGCCCTTTGCTTAATTCTTATAGTTCATCTCATTCAAAATCAATTAGTTTTTATAAAAAAGCTAAGAACGCGAGAATAGGAAAAACATGGGATTATAGTGGAATGTCGTCTTGAATCCTACAGGATTGTACGAGTGTTCGATTATGCATAGAAAAAACGCAGAATTCTTTCAAAGAGGTTTGAGTGGATGGGATGTATCCTATGAAATCTAGTGCAAATGAATCATATGGAAAAATTCCTATGGTTTACAATCCTACAAATCAAACAACCAGGATAGGAAAAATTCCTAATGATTAGAATCCTCCAAAATTCCTTTGAGAATCCTTTGAATCAAAGAAGACCTTAATCTATTTTATGATTCATGGAATTGTGCGTTGTAAAGCATAAAGTAAAAACAAATAATGGCAATTCAACTAGAAAAAAGTTTGGGCAGTTATGATACGGAAGATTCTAGAACAAAAGAGAACCACTGTTGTTTTCAGGTTTGTGCATTATGCTTAAGTTCAACCATGGAGTCTGCTAGATTGTACATGTGGCAAAATCCGGTGGGGGGCTAGAAGATGGTGCGAGGGGCCGAGTGGAGGGAGACTATGAAGGAATGCACAAGTGCGAGATCGATATTTAGAGAGAGGGGGCGAACACGTGCGCTGTTGCACGCAGTGGCGGAGCCATGAAAAATAAATGAGCTAGGGGGCCAAGCATTGCTAATCCTTTACGAGGAGGGTCAATTCATGAAATTAAGCCTTTTTTAGCAGCAATTGTCTAATGATCACATTCATATTAGCCTTGATATATAGTGATGTTAGGGGGGGCAGGGCCCTTACTGCCCCATGTCTTCGCCATTGTGCACGCGTCTGAGAGATGAAGCGCAAGGCATGGATGATGAGAGGGGGACGTTGGATATATAATTAATGTGGATGTATTAGCTATATATGTTAATCCTATATAGAGAGGTATAGATTGATCGATGTGGACGTGGGAAAGAGGGTGAGACCTCACTGGACATATCGATTGATCGGTTTGTGTGGAAAACTATGAAAGACCTAGCTATATACACACATACATAGAGGAACATCGATCGTTGCGCATGCATGCATGAGAGATAAAGAATGCCCGATATGATGGAGAGGGGGATGTGTGTGGGTGTGTGCCTTCATGGGAGACCGACCTGAAGAAAAAGATTGCATGCGTGCGATGGATAATGCCGACTGGTAGTGTGTGTGCATGCATGCACGAGAGAAAGTTAGTGGTACAATTATAAAGAGAAGACTACTGTGTGGGTGTAAAAGAATAGGTGAGGTCATAATCAATGTAAAGTTGAATTCAAATATTTGAATAACAGATCCTGATGTTTGAAACCCATGCATGCATGAATATAACGGAGATCTGTGCGGTGTGGTTTGGAAACGAGCATGTTGTAATGTATACACATTGAACAAGGTCAGACTGATTTGAATTTGAGATACCGATGGCAGACATCATTTGCCCACGTCGCATCCGTGCATGGACACACTATTCTAATTGGAGATGA
>NC_041385.1:252033293-252042826 GCF_002162155.2 Triticum dicoccoides
GGAGATCTGCGCGGTGTGGTTTGGAAACGAGCATGTTGTAATGTATACACATTGAACAAGGTCAGACTGATTTGAATTTGAGATACCGATGGCAGACATCATTTGCCCACGTCGCATCCGTGCATGGACACACTATTCTAATTGGAGATGATGGGCGGCTTTCGCATCACATATCTATATCTATACCCCTATATATATATATATATATATATATATATATATATATATATATTGTGTGCGGGTAACTTTAACTTTGAAAGATGGTCGTTGAATGAGGCGAATCCGATGGTCCAAAGATGGCAAATTTGAGCACAATTGGCCGTTGGATATCATCTAGATTCCACCAGATTTCGCCATATTTATAACCTAAAAGACTCCATGGTTGAACTTAAGCATAATGCACAAACATCAAAACACAAGCACTTCTTATTTGTTCTAGAATCTTCCGTATCAGAATTGCCCAAATGTTTTTCTACATGATTTGACATTATTTGTTTTTTACTTTATGTCTTACAACGCACAATTCCATGAATCTTAAAATAGATTAGCTTTCTTATAAAAACTAGATGATTATGAATGAAATGAACTATAAGAATTAAACAAACATCTACATCATGCATATATGACTCAAAGCTTGCATGCTGTAATGTGGTATTTATTCATAATTTGGTTGTCAAATCTCATGCATGCAATGCACGTGTACCTTACTCTAGTCTAAATGGTGTTTGTGTCTGTGTTGCGCGTGTTGAGGTGCAAATTGTCTTTTTTTGGTACATGTTAAGCTTGTTCTTCTGAAATTTCAAGCCGCGCCTTGTTATGCCAAAAATTGAAGCTAGCTTCTCTGTCTATCGTGCTGCAAAACTCCCGCCTCTTCAACCCGCGCCTTGTTAGCCCGAAATATTTAAGATATATCTTTGTCTCGTTGTGCTCCGACAACTCCCTCCATCTCAACCCGCGCCTTGCTATTCCGAAATTACAGCGCGCGCGAAAACTCCCACCTCCTGTGAAATCCCGACACGTGAAATGCCCGTGGTACCCCTGAACCGAAACAACCGCCTCAAATCGGTGGGGGGTACTTTCATAACTTACCCCACATTTCGGACAAGCGCGTCTCTAAGCCATGGTTCCCCACTGCCATCCCATCCGCCCACCCATTCATACACCGAGGCTGCGAAAACCCGTGACGAAACCCCACATCCTGCTCCGTCCACCACCCAGCCGGAGCCTCTTCCCCGATGACGTCGTCCACAGCAACACCTCGACGTCCCTCATCCACCGTACCGGATGAGGATCCGTCGTCGATCTCATCGTCCCGCCGGTTCAACCACCCCGTCCTCCACCTCCAAGGAGCTGCCCTGATGTTCCCCTCGTCTTTCGCGCCACCTCCATTCCCACACCGCCGTCTTCACCTGCACCACCGGAAGAGCATAATCATCATCGTTTGCTCGGATGAAGCTGCGGCCTAATCGGCGCCACCAAAGAGGTTGTACACTAATCGCCGCATTTTCTTCTTGATTCGATCTCACGGTGTTGCCGGCGCTCAGTCCCGAGCCGACACAGCGCGGCTCCATCCACGGCGGCATCGCCGGTCACTTCCTCCACGGCGTCGCTCCCTCGGCGGCAACGTCCACATCAGTAGGAGCTGCTGCTGCTTTAGCTCTCGCTCGCGCTGCTGCTCTGCTCTTGCTCTCGGTCCCCTGCCTGGTCTGCTCTTGCTATTGCTCTTGCTCGCGCTGCTGCTCTCGCTCTTGCTCTTGCTTGCGAAGCTGCTCCGATTTGGTACACTTCAGTCGACTGAATCGACTTTTGGGTTAGTCGATTTTCAAGGGGTGGGCTCGCCGGGGTGAAGGAAGAACCAGCCACAGCGGGGAGGGGGGTTCGCCAGAGAGGTACCCCACTATCTATCTTAGGGTTCAGGAAGGGGGCGGTGGTCGCCTGCGGTGGCGGGGCGTTGCCGGGACGGTGGCGTGGGGATCGCCGGAGAAAAAGCTCGGCACTGGGGGGCCTAGAGGGATGGTCGGGGCGGTGGGGAGTGTTTTCGGGGCGGGTGGGGCGGCGCACCACCGGCCGCGGGCGGCGGAGGGCTGCTGTTTGGCCGGTGGTGGCTGGCGGCTCAGGGGGGTGGAGGTTGAAGATGAATCGCAGGCCCTTGATTTCGTATCCAACGGCTGCAAAATCGACTGACCAGAGATGAAAAAGTCAGTCGATCGACGTGTAGCCTCACCTTGCTAGTGCGTTTAGTTTCGACAGCAAAATTCAATTTCGACAACAAAATTCTGTTTCGACAGTTAGGTTCAGTTTCGACAGTTAAGTTCAGTTTCGACAGTTAAGTTCAGTTTCGACAGTTAAGTTTAGAGATGAGCGGCTGATGTATTTTACATCTAGCACTTTGTGGTTATGTATTTAATGTCATGTATTGGAGATGCTATTAGAATTCCACTCAGGTTAACGTTGTTCGTTGTCTCTCTTGTCCTACTTCAGCCTCGGCGTCGTACAACTCACCGGAGCTGCTCCAACGATGAAACCCTGCATCACAGCAGAGCAGTACCTCGGGCTCCATATCCAGACGCCTAAAATCTTCTTCCCCTCCTCCGACAGCAAAGTCAGCTGGAGCATCCTCACCGGCCAACCCAATCACGCTGAGATCGACATGGCTTTGCCAAAGAGGTTGTACACTTGTTGCATCCCTTTTTTACTCTACATGTTATGTATATTGTCCACTGAGAACTCGTAGTAACGGGAAATACGATTATTTTATCCTACTATATGACAAGCAGTGAGGTACCAGGCAACTTAGCTATCCGTGATGGACTCTCTTGAATGCCATCATTATTTATCTCTGGGCGTTTGAGCTGTGCATTTGTCGATGGACCTGGGAGTTGAGCTAGTATGGCAGTGGCCTGGGTCCAAAGTAATAGAAGTAACACAAAAACATTTTTTTAGTGTAGGATTTTTCTTTCTCAAGCCTGCCTACTAGAATCGCCAGTTCTTGAAAGGAAAAGTGAATGAAAAACATAGGAATTGGAAAGTTTCCTATGGTACTACTTTTCATGAATTTGGTGCAAAGGAATGGAGTAAAGGAAAACTATAGGATTTGTTCCTTTAGTGTCTCCTTGAAAGAAAAACCATAGGAATTCTAATTTCCACTTCTCCTCCTTTTCCTATTCCTATTCATCAAGCACAAGACTAAGAGATAGTCGCATAATAGCATTATAATCGTACATTTTCTTGTGGTTTGACTTAATCTCACCATGCTTTTTTGCATCCTGTGATCTTCCAATTGTTGTGAATCAAACACCCAGATTGGCAGAAATCTTGTGTTCTTAAATTCTCTGTTTTGCACGTGCATTCCTATCCTATTCCTGTCTATTTCATATCCCTGCATTGTTAGAATCCTCAAGTTCAAACAAGCCCTTACTCAATTACTTCTGTTACAGATATGTGTCAAAGAAAACCTTGTGTGGTTTGTCCTGCTCCTGTGGCGTTGTGTTCCACCCCAGCTCAGCTGCTCCAACGACGGAAGGGTTCACCACAGCAGGGATCCACTCTCCAGACTGTCTTTCGCCGCCTCAAATCTTCTTCCCCGCCGCCGGCAACCACGACAACTGCATTACCATCATCAACTGAGCAGATGACCTTGAGGACTACACGGGTCCGCAAGAGAGGTCGCACTCTTCCATGTGTGCTTACGTTATGTGTCGCTTAATATGATGACATGCTACATTATCATTGTGTTCACCTATTAGACTCCGAGTCAGGTCCAAACTAATGCTGAAACTTGAGTTTTTAAATGGTTGTGGGGTACATATTGGGGCAGCAATCAGTAATATATGTCTACTATCTGGTTAATCTCCGGTGTCTTCTATGAGTTTCATGTTGGGTGCAAACAAAATTAAAGGAGCCATTATCTGTATTTTTTAACTAAAGCTATTATCTGCCTGCTATCATTGGTTTTGGGTCTATCCACAGTTTGCTACCATCACTCTGGATTTGTGCATGCACTCCTTACATAATCTCAATATGTTTTATTCCTATGCATGCCAGTTATTGTACACAATGGAACTGATCATGTGGAGCAAAAGATACGAGCCTTGCGTAGCAATAAAATTTCATGCAGACATCATTCCATGGTGGGCGCAAAGGCAGCCTCCCCTCCACCCATTTTGGATCGTAATCAAGAGGAAGATAACTGTTCTGAGGGGGATTCAGAAGGAGAAGACCACTCCTATTTACCCCATGAGGTCTTCTCTCTAACTTGAAATGCTGATGTTGGTAATATCATGCATATGGCGCCTTGCATTGCTTACTGTATACATTAAAGATGTCATCTGCTTAGTTTAGACATGCTTTGTGTCAATGCCATTTGTTTAGTTTCTTTATCGTATATGTGAATCATGCAATGCCATCTTGTCTAGCCAGGCATCATATATGTGAATTTTGCAATGCCACCCTGGTTAGCCAGTCATCTTATATGTGAATTATATCATGCCATCATTTTTTTATTATGTGTTAAATTTGTCAACAATTTTAGTACATTCAATTACTCTTCCTGTGCATCAGCCATTCGGCACGGTCATGGAAAAATCTGGAGTGGAAACAAGGTCTTCAGAGCAGACAATGCTATCTGACAAAGCGCATGTCTTGCTGGTTACCGATAGCTCCTCGGAGGAGGACTCAGAGACAGATGACCAGTCATATTTCCCCCCGAGGTGCATGCCCTAATTTGCCAGGGTTATGTTACTCATATCGTGCGTATGGTATCTTGCATTGCTATGTCATTTGCTTAGTTTAGACATGCTTTGTGTGAATGCCACCTGTTTAGTGTCTAATTACCATATATGTGAATTATGCAATGCCATCTTGTTGCAAGACATTATATATGTGAATTATGCAATGTTATCTTGTTGCAAGGCATTATGTATGTGAATTATGCAATGCCATGCTGTTTAGGCAAGCGTCATATATGTGAATTATATCATGTCATCCTTTTTTGCATTTCTCATTGCTTTTGTCGACAATGTTTGTATATTCAAGTGCTCTTCCTGTGCATCAGCCATTTGAATTGGTGATGGAGAAATCTGGAGTGAAAACAAGGTCTTCAGAGCAGACAATGCTACCTGCTGAAGCAGATATCTTGCTGGTTACAGATAGCTCTTCAGAGGAGGATTCAGAGGTAGATGACCAGTCCTATTATCCCCCTGAGGTGTATGCTCAAACTTGGCAGGGTTATATTACTCATATAATGCATATGTTGTATTGCAATGATTAGTTTTTACATCATATACACAATATTGAATGTCATCTCCTCAGTTGACACATCATATATGCGATTGCCCTCTGCTCACTTCCTAAGTATATAAATCATATATTTGAATTATGTCATGCCATGATGTTTACATAGGCAGCATGTATCTGAATTATGGCATGCCAACCCATTTTCTAAAGACATAATATAGTTATATCATCTCATCTTGTTTACATAGTCATCATATTTTAAATTATGTCATTCTATCCATGAATTATATCATGCCATCATGTTTCCATCGACGGCATGTTTGTGATTTATGGCATGCCAACCACTTTAATAGACACATCGTATAGTTATATCATGTCATCCTATTTACATAGTCATCATATTTTGAAGTATGTCATTCTATCCTGTTTAGTTAGCCATCATACATGTGAAATTGTGTCATGCTATCCTGTTTAATTAGCCATCATATATGTGAAATTATGCCCTGCTATTCTGTTTGCTTAGACAACATAAATGTGAATTATTTCATGCCCTATTTTCTTCCCTACTATCCATTGCACCTGTCTATCTTACAATGTCTGTACATTCAATTACTTTTCTTGTTTATCAGCCATTTCAATTGGAGGGAGTGATGGCAGTATCTGTGGGAGTAAAAACACGGTCTTCAGAAAAGATTGTGCTACCTGTTGATGCAGATAGAACCACGGTTGTACTTGCCCAAGAACCAGCCCCACCACACATAACCCACACTCATGCAGATTGTACCCCTATCCAGTTGGACAGAGAACTAGCTACACCCCTTCTAACCCTAACCCCAGTAGATAGACACCCAGTTCCTGTTGACACAGCACCGTCTCCACCACAGAGCACCCAAACACGAGCAGTTAGTAAGGCAACTGCAGTGCCCAAATCATGAGGGCCACCACTCCGAACCCGAAGTCGATGCTTAAAGCAGAAGAAGAATTGTTCTCAGGTCAGGTTCCGTAGCTATGGTTCATACTACTTTGCTCTTGCATCACTGTATTTACTGATACCAACCAATTTCAAATTTGAAGGATGCAATTGAAACTCTAATGGCGCAACAGGTATGTTTTAAACCTGTTTCTTCAATGTGTGTGGATGTTTGCTGCTGTAACTTGCTCTATGTTGATTTCAGTTTCAATTGAATAAACAGTTATGTTCTCATGCCATGGACATTACAAGTGTTGTTATTGCTGTGTAGTTTCCCACACTTATATTCTGTCTATGCTGCTTTGTCTTAAATAGATATGATTCGAACTATATCTATCTTGATTTGGCAACATAAACTAGAATGATATAGACCATACAGTGACCATACTACATAGATATATATTTGTTTCATGCTGTTATCCTGTGCACCTTACTACTGAACTGGTTTACCAAAATGAGTTTCATATACTACATTGTAAACCTGAGATGTGTTTGTTTGTTTCTCTTTTAGAACGCGGATAAAATATTGGAGAAGAGTACCCTGTTATGCAATGGTAAAGGAAGTAATGCAGATAAGGTTCAAGATACTGAGACATCCCTGTTGGTCTCCAAGAAAGCTGATAAAAACTATATTGAAGACACTGAGACAACCCCAAAGTCCTGTCTTGATGTAGTGTTCGAGTTACTGGCTACCACTGCTGGCACCAGCTCTTCGAACTCGTTGCCTGAATCAGTTCGGCTTCTTGAGTCTCAACTTCAAGTTGAAAGACATCGATCAGATGTTATGCGACAGGAAGCCGAAGGACTGAGGAAGTCCCTGCAGAATTCAGATGCATACTTTCTGGTGCAACAGCAAGCGCTGGAGGACTTAAGCGCCAAACAAGAGAAAGTTAATAAGCTTGCTAAGCATCTTGCCGGCATTATGGGTACCAAGGATATCGTTTATTGAGCTCTTCTGAAGTGGTTTCAGTTCTGGACTTGTTTTGCTACGGCGTTTATATGCTGTTGTGTTCCCTATATTTGCACTGGTGGCGAACTTTGATGCCCAGTGGATATAATATGTGTAATAGCCATGATAGCCTAGTGTAAGTTGCTTCCTTATATATTTCCTTGTTGTCCTGTTTATTTGTTTGCTTGTAGTCAGAGCAGTTCTTTTTCTGCGGTTTTCTAGTGGCTGCAATAACCTATTTTCTAAAACTAGGCCACAATAACCATGGGCTAATATTTACTGTAGTGACACTGGACCTACGGGCCGTATAAACAGTGGGCCTTCTACGGGCCGTATAAACAGTGGGCCTTCTACGGGGCATAGAAATAGTGGGCCTTCTACGGTCGTACAAACAATGGGCCTTTTACGGGCTATAGAAACAATGGGCCTTCTACGGGCCGTATCATCAATGGGCCTTATACGGGCCGTATGATCGATTGGCCAAACATGGGCCAAACAGACCGCATTCTGGCCGTAAACGGGCTAGAGTTGGAATCGTCCGTTCATGGGCCGACCATAACGGGCCATCGTTAATAGGCCGTATTTGAGGATGCTATGAAAACGGCCCAATGTTTAATGGACCACAAACGGGCCAACTGTAACCAAGGGCTGAATTTGGCCCACAAGCAGAAAATGACAGTAACGGGCCGTAAGTAAACGAATGCTGGAAATGAGCCCAAGAATAAATGGGCCCTGAGAAGGACAAAAGATAACATGGGCTGGAAACGGCCCAACGGAATAACGGGCCGTTAATGGGTATAAAGTGATACAATGTTCTATACGGGCCAGTTTCACCATGGGCCGTTAATGGGTGTAAAGTGATACACTGTTCATTACGGGCCAGTTTCACCACGGGCCGTTAATAGGCCAAGAGTTATATAGGGCCTCATATGGGCCGAAAGACGTCATGAGCCATACATGGGCCAGAAGTGAAAACGGGCCGGAATCATATTGGATGGCCCAGATGACACTACTGGGCCTTATTCGAATAGGGCGTAACAGCCTTGGGTTAGTGGGTTGTAAATGGGCTATATGTGAACAGACCGTTAACAGGCTTTCCATGGGCCGGCCCGCCACCTTTTGACCAAGTCAAACGGGCCGGCCTTTTCACAGCAATGGGCCTCTATTGGGCCGTGCCACGTGTCGATGTATCATAGGCGCCTTTTTTCCAATGAGTGGATGACATTTGTCCCAGCGATGAGCCGACACGTGTTTCCTCCAACCAATGATGATTTTACACGTGGAAAATCCCCATTGGTCGGGGCTGTTAACGGGTTATCGGATCCAAAACCTGCCCCGATAGCTTAACGGTGTTCCGTTACGGTGGATGCCACGTGTCGGTCACCCTTGATGAAAGCACTTCTGTGACGCGCGATTTACTGTCATGGAAGTGGACACTTCCGGGATGATAATTTTGGTAATGTCATGGAACACTTCTACGACAGCACAGGTATGACTATCTTGATTCTATCATAAATTTGTCATGGATGTACATGCATGACAAAAAATGCGACCTACTGTGACAAACACGTATCATCATGGAAGTGTATTTTTTTTGTAGTGAAAGCGTTCAGGTTGCCATGATTAACTCCCGAATGTTCGGGAGTTATCATTACCATTGTTGTAATATATGGCATGCTTAGATGTAAGTTTGAACTGTTTATCATATAAGCAGGGCTTGTTTGATGATTCTTGGTGTTAGTAGGCTAGCTACTGTGCGAGCTATAGTACTTGCAAAACACTCACCGAAGAGAAACGTTGGGGCTGATGAGCTCGTACACTTATACTTATCCGTCGTTGATCGGCCAATAGCCCAAGCTCCTAAAATTGTAGGCTTAGCGATCAATCAGACAATACACTACTGGAATCAGGATCTGTGCCGTCAGCTAGATCTTTGCCGTCAGCTAGCTGACGGCAAAGAAGGTCTTTGCCCTCAGCTTAATAGAAGCTGACGGCAAAGATCGTGTTTGTTGTCAGCCAAATCTTTGTCGTCCACTACCGAACAGCAAAGAATGAGGGTGGCCCACTAACGAGTAACACCTAACGGACACTTTCTTTGCCGTCCGCTAGCAGACGGCAAAGAAAGTGGCCAAACTAACGTCCGTTAGCTAGGATCTTTGCCGTCTGCTAGCAGACGCCAAAGAACGTGCCCTAACTAAAATTCATCGACGCCCGCCCGCGCCTCACATTTCTATTTGTCCCCTCTCTCTCTCCGCTCGCGCCCGAGCCGCCGCCGCCCTACGCCACCCCGCCCCCGTGCTGCCGCCGCCCCGCGCCACCCCCGTCGCCCCGCCGCCCCAGCAGCCCCGGCGACCCCCTTCCCCGCCCCGCGCCATCCCC
>NC_041385.1:252043077-252060282 GCF_002162155.2 Triticum dicoccoides
CCTCCACCCGGCGGCCCCGGCGCGCCTCTGCTACACCACCGCGTCCGCCCCGCCACTCCGGCGCCCCCTCGTCCACCCGGCCGCCCTGGCGCCCCTCTCCTCCATCACCGCGGCCGCCCCACCCCTCCGGCGCCCCCTCCTCCACCCGGTGAGACCTCCTGTATTTTTTCTGTTTTTGTTTCTGTATTTTAAGTTTAGTTTAGGTTTACTTTAGGTTTGGTTTAGTTTAGGTTTACTTTAGTTTAGGTTTAGAGCAGAGAGCCTTATATTGCAGTGCAAGAATTGATTATGATAGCTCATCCAGACTTGGAAGTTCTTAGGGTCCGTGCGAATAGAACAAGATAGCTAGGTTGACTCTGCTAGCTTGCTGATACACAGCAGTAGCTCAAGATGCATAGCCTGCTACTGAAATGCGGTGCTGGTGCACTGATGTGAAGCATGGTGTATAATCCAGCTGCTGATCACACACCTGAGTATGCGGTCCTGGCAAGTGGAAATATCATTGTTGAGGTGTGTGTGCCTCAAACTCGTATGTTAGTTGCATCTCCTGTGATCATTGTTGAGCAAGTATAAGATTGCAGTATGGTTATAATGTCTTACCCCAGCTTGCATTTACATACCTTTTCTGTAATAGGATCCTATGGTAATGTGATGTGGTACTTGTTCTGATTTGCATAGAAAGTAAATTGATTCTAGGACACTACCTTTAGTTTCTGATTTGAGGTATGTTTGTTTGATTGGTGTGTGGCACCTAGAGCCACCTAAAATATGGTGCAACTATGATTGTTGCCACAAGTATTCCAATGTGACCACACCACCTAAAATAAGAAGAAGAAGATAATTAAAGAGGAGGAAGAAGAAGTGTATTTTTTCCCTATTTTTAGATTACTATGCTCTTTTTTTCAACATTTTCAGTTTTCTTTCACGTCTAAAGAAATCCCTAGTTTTGAAGGGTGTCAATTTCCATTGCCTACTAACCTACCAAATTAATTAAGTATTGTTGATGTTGTTGAGCACAAGTGCATTGCTTTTTTTCTCAATTTTCTTTCATGTCTAGAAACTTGGCTCTATGTTTATAGATATGCTTCTAGATACTAATTGGTCTCTTCTGCTTCTTATTAGAGATGGGGAGCGGTCGTCACCGCAGGCTCTGCTCTGCCACAACGGAGTACGAGTTGGATGCTTTCGAGTTCTTCAGTATCATACTTGAGACTTCCTCCAAGAGGCGGGTATATAAAAGGAGAGATCTCCCCTTCACCCATCTCATTATGATAACTCTGTTGTTTGCTACATCACTCTCTATCCCAAACTGCAGAGGCTGCCTGACACTTTTATGACGATGTTGGACGGCCATCGGCCAAAGAATGTGAAGCTGCGATAGGCCGGCAGTGGGCTTCGCAGGCTTTGGGACGTGGAGTTGGTGATCAGGTATGGCCACATGTACCTGTGTCGTGGCTGGGAGCAGTTCTACCGTGCCTACGACCTGAAGCACGGGTACTTCCTTCTCTTCAGGTACGACGGCGATGCCATGCTCACCATGAAGGTGTTCAACACGACTATGTGTCGCATGCTCTACTAGGATGATGATGATTCCAATACGTTCTACCTCTTCTTCCTCTACATTTTGCTTTGTCTCACATCAATTGTTAACGGTCATTGTTGCATTTGGTCAGGAAATGGAAGCAGCAGCAGCGGCTCTGGCTACAGCCAAAGCAGCAGCGACTCTGGCTGCAGCAAAAGCAGCAGCGAGGATGATCCGGAATGGAGTGGGGAAGAAGAGGAGCAGAGTGGGGATGAGGAGGTGCAGGCTGACGATGGGTGACAAATGGTGGTGGCTGAGGATGACGTAGTGATGGTGGTGGCTGAGGATGACGTAGTGACGGTGGTGGCTGACGATGGGCAAGAGATGGTGGTGGTTGAGGATGACCTAGCGATGGTGCTGCCTGAAGATGGCCTCGTGATGGTGGTGATGCCTGACAATGACCTTGCTATGGTGGTGGCGCCGGTGATCCCACAGCCGGGCGACATGACCATGCCAATTGTGGTAGAAGACTACATCCCACTGCCTCCACCGCCTCGCCGCTCTTGGCGCATGAAGATGAGGAAGGAGAAGGATAAGAAGAATGAGGAGTGAACTATGTCAGGTATGTCAGATCTCCAGAATGATCTATATATACTTAGCTTTGTTTCCTCCGAAATGACATAAGTTAGCTCTAATATGCTAAGTTATCTCTAATATGCTCAGTTTCCTAGGTTTGCTCAATAATGACATACACTTGGCTTACTCGTGTAAAAAATGGCATAATTATGATTAGTTAACTCAAAAATTGCATAATTAGTTAAGTTAGCTCCAAAATGACCCATTTAACCTAGGTTAGCTCCAATATGATCCATTTTACCTAGGTTAGCTCCAAAATCACCAGGTTTACCTAGGTTAGCTCCAATTTGATCCATTTTAGCTACGTTAGCTCCAAAATGACCTAGTTTACCTAGGTTAGCTCCAACATGACCAAGTTTACCTAGGTTAGCTCCAAAATGATCAAGTCTACCTAGGTTAGCTCCAAAATGATCAAGTCTACCTAGGTTAGCTCCAATATGGTCCATTTGAGATAGGTTAGCTCCAAAATGATCAAGTTTACCTAGGTTAGCTCCAATATGATCCATTTTAGCTAGGTTAGCTCCAAAATGACCTAGTTTACCTAGGTTAGCTCCAAAATGACCAAGTTTACCTAGGTTAGCTCCAAAATGACCTAGTTTACCTAGGTTAGCTCCAACGTTTACCAAGATGGCATAATATGCTTAGTTCACTAAAAGATGGCATAATTAGCTAGGTTAGCTCCATTTTACCTAAGTATGCCTACTTCTTATTCCAGTCTTCTTCTTCTTCTTCATTTTCTTCTTCTTCATGTTCTTCTTCTTCTTCTAACTTTCTTGTTTCCCATTTTGTAGATCTCATTTAATTCACGGAAGCTTGCATGGATGGAGTGCTTCTTTTCCCTTTCTGCTTTTATTTTGTATCGATGAACTTGCATGGATGGAACTTGTTATATGGATGGATGGATAACGGTGTTGGATAATGTGAAACTTTTGTAATGTGTATGGATGGAACTATGTGTTTGTTATGTATGTATATATGATGAAACTTGTGTGTTGGATATGTCTTTTGTGAAATTTGTGTGTTGAAATTTGTGTGTTGAAACTTGTATGTTCAAATTGAATGAATTTTAAGAAAAAATAGAAAAAAACAGGGGCTATACAAGATCTTGGCCATCCGCTGGCGGACGGCAAAGATCTTTGCCATCAGCCAGCAGATGGCAAAGATGCCACATGGCAGCTCCCTATACAACCTGGGGGCTATCCTATTTGGTTGCTTTGCCGTCCACCAGCTAACGGCAAAGCTCACCGTTAGCCCCCTAACAGCTAGATGTTGTCACATGTGCTGTCCAGGACCGTTGCCGTCAGCCGGCTGACGGCAAAGATTGTTTCATCTTTGCCGTCCGCCAGCTGACGGCAAAGAAGCCTTTGTCGTAGCTCATTCAGTCGGACCTGTTGCCGTCAGCTGACGGACGGCAAAGGTCTTTGCCGTCCGCCTTGTATGCCTTTGCCATCTGCCATGGCGGACGACAAAGAAGTTGATTCCAGTAGTGATAGTCGACACAGATACATTCAGGCCTCATTTGGTTCATAGGGTAGGAAAATCGTACAAAAAGTATAGAGACGTACAACACAAAATCATAGCAGTACAGAGACGTACTCCCTCCTTTCCAAAATAGATGACCTAGGTGGGCTAGTTTGGCCTACTGGGTTTTAGTGATATGACGTGGTACAATGTCGTCCAGTCTTTGCATGTGGTAGCAGTATTGTGGGTACAGTAAGTTTTCTTGAAGAAGCGGAATTCAACGAAGTCATGATGGTTCCTTCATCCGACCAACTTACAGTGGGAAAGGTTGGGCTTGCGCTACGACAGGGGTGGACCAGGATAATTTTGTGCATGGCAGGTGGACACGGATGGTCGACGTCCCACATGTCGGCGAATGAAAGTTTTATTTCTAATATAGAGGACGAGCAACGAGTATTCATTGTTTATTTTTGATGAAAGCTATTGTCTCCGTTGTTACAACGGAGGAGTGTGAAACACGGCAGCCTAGTGAACTTGGCATGTGCACCACACCCTCCTTCCTCATGTAATACTACCATAGTGTTGACTATAAGGTTGGCTATAAGATTACAACTTTTTCTCACTTTCTCTCTATCTATTTCCTCTCAAATGTTTTTTACCTTTCTTTTTTTAGACACCATTGTTTTTTATGCCTCTTTTTTTAGACTTAGTTTTTTTATACCTAGGAGCACATGTAGAGACGGATTCTTGCAGAGCCCACTCCTTGAATTTGTCAATGCCTCTCTCTCCTCCACATAAGCGGACTTATAGCCCAGTATTTTACTGGTACTACTTGTTATGCATGCATGCGGCGGGCAGCTGGCGTCTGAGGGGAGAGCGTGCGCGGGGAGGGGGGGTTGGTCGGCCAAGGCAGTCAAAAACGGGCTTGGAAGCGGTCCAGACTCCCGCATGGCCCACCTCACATTATCACCATATATTTCTTGGAGTCCGTGCGCGGCGGGCGGGCGATCTCTTCTCCCTCCCCCATCTCTCTCTTCTCAGTCGATGCCTGCCGAGCGATTAGATTTCGGCTATCGACGGTTTATTCAATTGCAGTCCCACATGTCAATGAAATTACAAGACAATGCGTGTCCCCTCTGGTGAGTGGCGTGCGAGCCGGACTGTCAGGGGTGCGACGCGTACGAGTCGTAAGTGTGCCGCCTTTTCATTTTTAACTTGCAAAGCGTAACATTTTCGTGCGATCGATCTACAGAAATCCAGAACAAAATGGCGAGGGCGGTGCTTTCCTGCGCATTAGGCGGGCTAGTTTGAGTGATATGACGTGCTACAGTGCCGTTGAGGGAGTCCCGGACTAGGGGGTGTCCGGATAGCCGAACTATCATCTTCGGCCGAACTCCTGGACTATGAAGATACAAGATTGAAGACTTTGTCCCGTGTCCGGATGGGACTTTCCTTGGCGTGGAAGGCAAGCTTGGCCATACGGATATGTAGATCTCCTACCATTGTAACCGACTCTGTGTAACCCTAGCCCTCTTCGGTGCCTATACAAACCGGAGGGTTTTAGTCCGTAGGACGAACAACAATCATACCATAGGCTAGCTTCTAGGGTTTAGCCTATTTGATCTCGTGGTAGATCTACTCTTGTACTACCCATATCATCAATATCAATCAAGCAGTAGTAGGGTTTTACCTCCATCGAGAGGGCCCGAACCTGGGTAAAAGCATCGTGTCCCTTGTCTCCTGTTACCATCCGCCTAGACGCACAGTTCGGGACCCCCTACCCGAGATCCGCCGGTTTTGACACCGACATTGGTGCTTTCATTGAGAGTTCCTCTGTGTCGTCATCTTTAGGCCCGATGGCTCCTCCGATCATCAACAATGATGTGGTCCAGGGTGAGACTTTTCTCCCCGGACAGATCTTCGTATTCGGCGGCTTTGCACTGCGGGCCCCTTGGCCATCTGGAGCAGATTGAAAGCTACGCCCCTGGCCATCAGGTCAGATTTGGAAGTTTGAACTATACGGCTGACGTCCGCGGAGACTTGATCTTCGATGGGTTCGAGCCACAGCCAAGCGCGCCGCACTGTCACGATGGACTTGATCTAGCTCTGCTGCCGACCAGTGCCCTGGAGGCCGCACAAGTGTCTGCTCCGACCCTTAGCTCAGAGCCGACTGCGCCGATCGAGGATGGGTGGCTGGACACCGCCTCGGGGGCTGCTATCCCTACGGCGATTGAGCCGAACACCAACCCTGTCCTTTGCAAAGCATGTGACTCTAAGGTGCCGGACTCCTCTCCGGAATCCGAACCTGCCGCGCCCCTGCCAATCGAATCCGATTGGGCGCCGATCATTGAGTTCACTACTACGGACATCTTTTAGCACTTGCCCTTTGGCGACATCCTAAATTCACTAAAGTCTCTCTCTATCAGGAGAGTCCTGGCCCGACTACAGTCAGGAAGGTTGGGATGTGGACAATGAAGAAATTCGAAGCCCACCCACCACCCACTTCGTAGCCACTGTCGAAAGTTTAAACGACGTGCTCGACTTCGATTCCGAAGACATCGACGGTATGGACGACGATGTAGAAGACAAACATGAACCAGCACCTATAGGGCACTGGACAACCACCTCATCTCACGATGTATACATGGTGGGCACACCTAAAGGAAGCGACGACGAGGAACAACAGGATGCCACGAGGGATCATTCCCTCGAAAAGAAGCCAAAACGGCGACGTAAGCACCGCTCAAAATCCCGCCTCCACACAGAACGCAGCCATACAGACCCAGCCATAGAGCAGGGCGAACCGGTGGACGACGAACATGCTATCGAGCAACCGTCAGAACAGGACAATCTGGATAAACAACCCGTCCCCGGCGAAGATAACAGTCCGGACGATCTCACGCCGGACAAGTTACCGGAGCAGAAGAACCTCCACAAAAGGCTCGTCGCCACTGCACGTAGCCTGAAAAAGCAGAAGCGGAAGCTCAAAACAGTGGAAGATGTGCTCAGAATCAGATGGAGCAAAGTACTCAACACCACAGACAAACACGGCGACAGTCGCCGAACAAAGAGCTACCCGAAGCGAAAACTACTGCCAGAATTTGATGAGGAGGCCGTAGAGCCACCGCAATCAAAGAACAAGGACACCACCCGGTCGGATAGACGACCCCATGGCAAACACAGAGCGGCAAACGGCGCCGCACACAAGCCGGCACGCGATCCGCACACGGATTCGCATCAAAAAGATGGCCCAGTTAGATCCATCTACGGGCCAAGAAAGCAAGCTCTAGTAAGCAATGCAACACGTCAAGCATCTGAATATTACAGTACACCTAAATATAGGGGTGCCGCACATCCCCTATGTTTCACCGATGAGGTTCTGGATCATGAATTTCTAGCGGGATTCAAGCCCGTAAACATAGAGGCATACGACGGAACAACAGACCCTGGAGTCTGGATTGAGGATTACATCCTCCACATACACATGGCTAGAGGAGATGACATCCATGCCATAAAATACTTACCCCTCAAGCTCAAAGGGCCAGCCCGGCATTGGCTCAAAAGCCTCCCTGAAAACACCATTGGAAGTTGGGAAGATCTCGAGGATGCTTTTCGGGCAAATTTTCAAGGGACCTACGCCCGACCTCCGGATGCAGACGATTTAAGTCACGTAACTCAACAACCCGGAGAGTCAGCCCGAAAATTCTGGAATAGATTCCTTACTAAAAAGAACCAAATAGTCGACTATCCGGATGCCGAAGCCTTAGCAGCTTTCAAACACAACGTCCGAGACAAATGGCTCGCCAGACACCTCGGCAAAGAAAAGCCAAGAACAATGGCCGCATTAACAAGCCTCATGACCCGCTTTTGTGCAGGAGAGGGATAGCTGGTTGGAAAGTTGCAGTACCAGCAACCCAAGTACATCCGAAGTTAGGGATGGAAACGGGAAACCGCGACGCAGCAAGGACCAGCGTCGGACCAAGGGCAACAGCTCGAAGAGCACGGTAGTCAACACCGGATTCAAAAGCTCACGACAGAATCATAAAAAGTTGTCCCCTAAGGATCACAGGGACGAGCTATCTAACTTAAACAAAATCTTGGACAAGGTATGCCAAATCCACAGTACCCCCGGGAGGCCTGCAAATCATACCCACAGAGATAGTTGGGTCTTCAAGCAGTCCGGCAAACTAAACGCCGAACACAAGGGGCTCGACACACCAAGCGAGGATGATGACGATCCCCACAAGCAGAGCACCGGAAAACAAAAGAATTTCCCACAAGAAGTCAAAACAATAAACTCACTTCCCGTGACAAAAGGGAAAAATAGAGCGGCGCCTGTAGAGGTACACGCCATACGGCCTATCCCAGAGGAGTTCCGCCACTGGATGTCAAAACCAATCAGCTTCGACCATCAGGATTACTCTAGAAGTATCCCGAATGCAGGATGGACTGCCTTGATATTAGATCTGATAATCGACGGGCTCCAATTTACACAAGTCCTAATGGATGGCAGCAGTGATCTAAACCTGCTATATCAGGACACAATCCGCAAAATGGGGATAGACCCAACCAAAATTCGCCATAGCAACACTTCCTTTCAAGGGGTAATGCCAGGCCGATATGCTCATTGTATGGGCTCTCTATTGCTAGAAGTTGTGTTTGGCTCACCCAACAACTTCCACCGCGAAAAGTTAACCTTCCACCTCGCCCCATTTACAAGTAGCTATCAAGCACTACTGGGGCGCGAAGCTTTTGCCCGCTTTAATGCAATACCGCGTTATGCATCCCTCACATAAAATGCCTGGTCCACGAGGCATCATCTCCTTAAAGGGAAATAGCGAGTGTTCCTCGAGCGCGGAAGATTGTGTGACTGCCTCAACATCCACACACTAAACCGGCTTCACTAATCCAAGCACCTAAACAGGTCGTTCAGACGCCGGACACGGTTAGACGAGTCCGGCGTAAAAATACAGGGGCTTACCAGCCGCACACCCCCGCACAAGGGGCTCCGCGCATATATAACAAGAGACAATAAAGCTCAATTAATTCATTTTTTGAAACGTACTTTGTTTATTTAATATAACGTACATTTTCGCACGACCTTTTTCAATTAAGTTCCTCTCTTTTACAGATGAACACCATGCGACACCCGTCCAGGATACGGCACAACGGAGACACAGGCGCAGACATGCAGCAGGGACCCGTTGCAAGGATTCTTTTCAGATTAAGACCCTGCGTAAACCTTTTTTAATGTCTCTTGTTGATATACATCCCCTGGTTTCCTACTATAACCGAGGAGGAGGCTGGCGTTTTGGCATAGGCCACGTCAGAATTTTGCGCGTACCTGGACACTAGGGGCTTATTACCAAGGGCATTGTTCGGCCCGTTTTCATAAAGACCGAATACCTTAGGGAGTGTTCGGCGTCTCGAGTTAGGCCTTATATGCATCAACTCCGAATCATGTCTTTGGTCAAATGTTGGGTTTGCCCGGCTCCTGTGTTTTGCTGCCTTATGTTCCGCTCTATCGGCTAACACGGCACCAGGAGAACTACTGCGATTGTGCCCCGGTTCGGCTAGGCGAGCACCTCAGTAGAGAAAGCCGAAAACTGACTGTCATGATATAGCGTGAGACTAGTCAACCACTCGATGACCCGCCGGAATCTATAGGATTCTTCCGCATTGAAGAAGGGCCATTTCTTGCTCAGGCACATACGTGCCCCGAATTCGAGTGAGCACGGTGCCCTAGGGGCTATATAGTGGCCCCATTGTCAAACTCCTATGGCTAAGTGAAAGTGATAAAGCATTATAGTCTGGTTGCCTAGTTTGCTACGCTACCACCTCCGTTATAGGACCAAGACGTTGGATCAAGTGTGAAAATGCGCCTTTTGCAAACACCCCCGCATTATATGCGTGGGGGCTGAAGCCGAAGACTGTCATCTTTCAGGTTATATACACATATACATTAACGGCCGCACATGAGGTATTTTAATTCTTGAAAGCACAAGTATAAAAAGCTTTTATATTTCATCGAAACATTGTTTCACAATAAATACATGTTATTCAAACATAATATCCTTCGAGCACTCCGTCTCTATTAAACGAGCACCCTGCAGAACTTCCTGAAAATAGTGCTCGACAGGTACTCGGCCTCCGTCCGAATCTTGGGATGCAACATCGGTGGCCTTCATCTCCGCCCAGTATGTCTTGACACGGGCAAGAGCCATCCACGCACCCTCTATGCATGCCGACCTCTTCATTGCATTGATATGCGGCACCGCACCAAGGAACTACTGCACCAAGCCAAAATAACTCTTCGGCTCGGGCCTCTTCGGCCACAAAAGACTCACGACATCCTTCATGGCAAGTCCGGATAACCTATTCAGCTCCGCCCATTCGGCCAAGCGGTCGGTTAATGGAAGTGGGCGCTCTGGATTATGGAACTGGGACCAAAAATCCTTTCCCATTATGTGATCCTCTTGATGTCGGAAGAGTTCGGCCGCGTCCGCCGCACTTGCCGCCAAGTCCAGATAAGCATCTTCCGCACTCCACAGCCGGTCCAACTAAGCATAATTAGGGTCCATGAATTGCTTGACTACAATAAGCAAACCATAGTCAAGTATGCAATGATGTGAAAGTATAGGACTAATAGCAGCTAAGTAGTAAGGATCGGGATGGAAGATAGTATGAAGCCAATCAACGATAGTAGTCAAGCAATGAAGTCAAACAGATACGACCGATAGGCAATGACTTCACGAAGACAAACTCTAAGTAAAGGAAGGGAGAGGATAGAACCAGTCACTTGTTGAAGACACGAGATTTGTTGGACCAGTTCCAGTTGCTGTGACAACTGTACGTCTGGTTAGGGAGGCTGAGATTCAACTCAGAAGACCGTGTCTTCACCTTATTCCCCTTGAGCTAAGGACACACAGTCCTCGCCCAATCACTCTGGTAAGTCTTCAAGGTAGACTTCCGAACCTTCACAGACTTCGTTCACCGGCGATCCACAATGACTCTTGGATGCTCAGAACGCGACGCCTAACTGGCCGGAGGATTCATAGTCCTCAAGTGTAATAAGTCTTCAGGTCACACAGACAGAAAGACTTCAGTAATGCCTAACACTCTTTGGCTCTGGGTGTTTCGGCTTTGTCCTCGCAAGGATTTCTCTCTCTCAAAGACTTCGAGGTGGGTTGCTCTCAAACGACAAAAGCCGTGCACTAACTTTGAGAAGCCACCAATTTATGGTGTAGGGGGTGGGCTATTTATAGCCACTGGGCAACCCGACCTGATATGTCTGAAATGACCCTGCGTCACTAAGGAACTGACACGTGTTCCAACGGTCAGATTTCAAACACACACGGCAACTTTACTTGGACTACAAGCAAAGCTGACTCATCCAGCTCTGGATAAGATCTGCTCCCATTGTCTTCGCTCGAAGACATAGGATTTGGGTTGAGCATCACTTCAGTCATTCTGACTTAGTTCACTTGGACCCCACTTAACAGTACGGTGGTTCCTATGACTCAACAAAGAAGAAAAAGGAAACAGCGAATCAACACAGTCTTCACGCTCCATAGTCTTCACTAAATGTCTTCTCATGTCATAGTCTTCAATATGAATATCTTCACATTCCACCATTGTCTTCAATGTCTTCATACATTTTTAGGGGTCATCTCCGGTAGGTAAACCGAATCAATGAGGGACACTACCTGCATTATCCTGCAATTCTCACAAACGCATTAGTCCCTCAACCAACTTTGTCATCAATACTCCAAAACCAACTAGGGGTGGCACTAGATGCACTTACAATCTCCCCCTTTTTGGTGATTGATGACAAACTGGTTGAAGTTTTCAACGGGGATAAAGTATGTGAAATTGTAAAGGATAGGGTATTGTCTTCATAAGTAGCAAGGGCTCCCCCTGAAGATGTGCATATAAGTAATTTGCTTTTGGAATGCAAATGCACATGGCAGGTTGTACTTGTGGAGATCCTCTTCAACTTATGAAGATAATTCATCATGCATGAAATGATATAGCAAATAGAATGACATGCATAATGAAAAATGGACGTCTGCAGAATGATCTAAGTGCGGAAGTTATCATCGCACATGCGGAGTTTATCATCGCATCACAGTAAAGCAAGTAAGTAGCAGACGACCATCGAGTTTAAGTGTTACAACTCAAAGAACCAAATGTATCAAAAGCGAGAGTTGTAAACACGAGGCAAAATATAAAGCAACCGCCCATATGAACCCGCTTGAAGACTATCAAACTCATATGCTTCTCCCCCTTTTGTTAGTAAGGACCAAAAAGGTTTGAAGACATAGAGCATCTACTCGTCCTCATGAGTAGGTGAAGCAGCAGGGTTGTCGTTGTTGTTTGGCGGTGCAGACGTACTTGGTGCAGTGTCGATGCGTGCAGAAGTAGGGGGGTGAACTAGCATCGTCTTCATCATCGATCACTCTGGCATTCACAGTTGCCGTGGAGGAAGAATAGTCAGACTCTTCAAGGGATGGAGTTCGACGTAGGACAGCATTCCGGGGAGGAGTGGAGTCAAACTTGAATCTTTCAGTGAAGCCATCGTCTTGAAGATCTGCTTCAGCACTGAGCAGAGTCAAACTCTTCCATGATCGCCGGCAGGTTTCACGAGTGACAAAAGCATTCTTGGTGGCAAGATTTCGAATGCAATTGACGTCCACCAAGAGGCTTTGCATCTATCTCTTGAGCCAAAAGTGATGCTTATCTTGTTTCTGATGAAGTGCCACAAGAAGTTCTCGGTCATTTAGAACACGAGAGCGCTTCTTAGGCCTTTGGGCAATGGTGCTTTCAGTAGCTTCCATTTGAGCACGATAAGGTAGACGAGTGTTCCCAGCCATTGGATAGATTCGAGTTACTGCTTGGACTCCTTCTATGGGTTGAGTGAAGCTTTGGTGCTCGACATTTTGAAGACAAAGAGGCTTCTTGGCAGGCTCAAAGTATATGGCTTCAACTGACATATCAACCTCTGGTAGAAAGATCAGATGATTGCGAGCAGAGGGCTGATAGTTGACAACGGAGTGTCGCTTGATGAGGCGCATGACCCATGGAGCATAGAATTTCAGGCCAAAAAGGTCAGATCCAGACGCAGCGAGTTGCCTAATGAAGAATTCTTGGGAATTGAAGCTGATGCCACTGAGGATGTAAAAGACCAATGTCTTCATGGCTCCTTCAAGATTGGCCACTGATGAATGTCCTTTCATAGGCCATAGAGTTTGCCTGATGATGTGATATATTGTGCGAGGCAGATACTCAAGGTCATCAATAAAGAACTCCGTTGGGTATTCAGCGTCAGATGGCAAAGGCTTCATCATGCTCAACATCTGGCTCATGTTGGGTTCTGGCTTATGGAAGATGCTCTCCAGTGCATTGCGGTGTAGTTGACAATCAGGTTCATATAGCTCTCCGGGAGTGGGTAGGCCTGTAAGCTCAATGACATCAAGAGCTTTGGCTTCATGATGAACATTTCCTGTCATCCACTTGAGAACCCATGTCTTGATATCCCTGTTGTAGCCGCGAATGTGGAGGGTAGCATAGAGTTGAAGCAAGAGTTCCACATTCCAATGTTCTTTATCTGTCACAAAGCTGAGCAGACCGGCATCACGAAAACAGTCAAGTGCTTCTTCTAAGCATGGCAGTCCAGCAATGGCTTCAGTGTCGAGGCGCATATGAGGGAAAATGCGCCCTTGATCATACAGAACGCAGGAGTAATAGCTTCTCTGCTGATAGCTCCAGAACCGATCAGATGATATTCTTGGCTTTGTGTAGGGGTTCTTTGCGCTGTCAAAGAAGGTGTTGTGGCTTTTGAAGCCGTTTGCATTGAAGGACCCTATAGAGTTTGTAGTACCTGGGAACCTTGGCAGTCTTGGCTTTGTTTTCTAGACCTGAGGCCTATGCTCAACATGATAATCAAACTGAGGACCAGAGGCAGTAGGCGGAGGGACCAGAACGGGCCATCGGACAGTGATTAGCTGACCATGATTGTATGCTTGCTCAATTGTATAGGGCCTTGGTGGCGGAACAGGAGCAGTGGCATCAATTGAGGCTTCAGGCTGCACAACAGGTGCTTGAGGAGCAGGTGCATCATTGGCTTCAGGCACAATGGTTGGTGCAGGCTCCACATTTACTTCAGCCATGATTATATCATTGGCTTCATTTGTGTTGGTGGTGGCAGCCTCAGCATTTTCAACCTCCACTTGATGAGCTGGAGGGTCGGGCACTGGCACGTTCACATCTGGAACAGCTTCTGCAGTGCTGGGGGGAGTAGGGACATGTACGTCTTCTTGATTGTCATCGGCTGATGCAGCCGGATTGTCTTCAGCAGCTTGGGCTTCAGACACGGAGACGTTCACAGTTGGAGTGGCTTCAGGAAACACTTGACGTGCAACAGGTTGGTGATGCACTTCTCCTTCTGGAACGCTCGAAAGAGGGACTTGAGGTCTTTGTCCTTTGCGAAGCCTGCGGAATGCTGGCAACACCTTTGGAGATGGAGTTGGATGGGCCTCAAAGTCTTCTTCTTCTTCTTGCACAGGTGGTGTGACTTGTGGTTGTTGTAGGGGAGTACTTGGGGAGTCTTGTTGCTGTGGGTGATCAGCCCATGATGCATCCTGAGCAATTGGCGTCGGAGGACGACCAATGCTGATGAGTTTGCTATTCGTGAGAATAGGCGATGATACCAAGTTGTGTTCGATCTGAGGAAGAACTTCATCATCTTCAACATTGTCATGGTGACCAATGTCTTCAGCAGCGGTGGGTTCAACTGCTGGAATATCTTCAGCTTCATGGGCCTCTATGGAAGCAGGCTCATGAACTATCATTCGTCGTTCTTGGTGTTCAGATGCAGGGCGAACCACTGAGATAGGTTCAACAACTAAGGGCTCTATGGGAGCAGCCCGATTCTTCTTGGTTTTGCGCTTCTTCTTGGAGGGAGCAGCATCAAAGGCTTCAGTATTTTTCCTTTTTCTGGCTTCATCCTCGGCAGCCCTCGTCTTCTTCTGTTCTGAAGCGGTTGACATGACCTTTGGCTTCGAGCCAGTCATGCTGCTTGGGAAGATTATGCGAGGTGCTTCCTGCCTTGAAGGTGCAGGTTGAGCGGTTGATAGCTTCTTATTCTTTGCAGCCATTCTGGGGTCAATACCAGGACGGCCGAGAGACTTGCGCTTCTCAGCCTCATTGTAGGCTAGCACACATTTGTCAGCCAGACTCTTCATACGCTCACGAGAGCCCTGAGCTTCTTCGCGCTTCTGGAGAAAGGCTTCTTTATGCTCGTGCAGCATGGTCTTGAAGTTTCTGACATCTTGCACGCTGAGCTTTGCCACATGCTTCTTGAACTGAGCTTTCTCATAATCAATCTTGTGCTTCAGCTAAACGATGCGCTGAGCGAGAGCTAGCTCAGAAGCAATGGCGCCATTGAAGGAGACGCTGAGGCCAATGGGAAGCTGCAGATCTTCAAAGCTGAGATTTTGGGGTGTCAAACCACTCATCAATGAAGTTATCGATGATTGCCACATCTAAGAGAGGCAAGTTATTGAAGATCTCTGCTTCTTCCTTGCTCTTGATCAGTTGCTCAAGGGCATCATCTGCAAGATCTTCATCGCTGGACAGATCAATGGGTTCTTCACGCAGAATGGCAGCAGGAGTCAAGGACTGATCAGTATGCTTGATGATTTTCTTTGTCTTCTCCGTATTCTTGGAGATACGTGATTGATCTTCAGACTGCACACTGTCTTCAGGAGGTGCAGTGGCCAGTGGCTTCGCACGTGAAGCTTTTGGAGGTGCACCTGATCTTGAAGCCTTAGGCTTCTTTAGCTTTTGCGGCTTCGGAGGAGGAGCTGGGGCTTCATCAGTGTCAGCATCATTATCAAAATGATCCACTTTGGCACCTTGGACCAAGATGTAAGTGATGAGGCCATCAAGGTTGGAGAAGGGGCCAATGACATTGGGATCAGCATCACGTGAGCCGTCAGCACGGGGAGCAGAGGGACCAGGGTTGAAGTCTAATCCCAATGACTTCTTGTTTTCCTTGGCCGATGCATTTGCGTGTTGGAAGTTACGCTTGAAGAGAGTATCGTCACGACACCAGAGCAATGATGATGGGTCAGCATCTTCAGGCTGAGGTCCACGGACCATACAAGGATAGAAACCCTGTGTAATAGCTTCAGCTCTGTTCTTGGGTTGAAGGCCTCGATAGAGAATATCACCCCAAGGACTCTTGATAGCGTTCTTCTCAGTGTATTCCTGGGTCACGAACTTGTATTTGAACCATTCTTCAGCCCAGTATTGTCGAATCCATTGGATTCGTGTCTTGCGCTGATGGTAATTCTCTTCAGGATCTGTCTTGTAAAGTTCTGCGAGGTCATCAGGCAAATCTTTTGATGTTCCCCCACGACGCTGTCTGCCACCCTTCCTTACTGATTTCTCTGCAGCCATGAACTTCAAACTGAATGGCTTCAATACGTTCAAAGGCTTCGCAGACTTTTGCTTGCTGGACAAACAGGAACTGGCTTCGGGAGAGTTAATGTGATGCTGTAAGAATTCTGTAAACGAATGCAGACTATGAGAACCAAGGGATTCTCCCACGGACATGTACCTGTGACAGCATTAGAGATGCGAGGGAAGGGGAAGAGGTCATATGCATTCTCAGAAGATTTTGAAGATAAATCAGTTTGAAGACATTGACCTCATGATGTGAAGACATTCACTTATATGTTGAGAGTTGGTTCCAGATTTGTACGAATCCATGAATAAGTACAAGTGAGGAATCAAACTAGATATGAAGTTTAAGTGAATAGACTAGGCAGTATGAGATGCAGACAGAATATATCTAACATTGTGTAGGCAGAAACAACTTTTGGTAAATAGGATGAATCTTTGAAGATCAAAAGGATGGTAAAAATAGAGTTATATTTACCACAGAAGAACTGCTAGATGGGATGAACAGGAGACCGAGCAGTTCAATCCACCGCGCCCTAACTTGGCAACGGACGACACCTACGGCAACGGCGGAGAGGACGATGTCCGTAGCCGGCATGAGGACGGCGTCGGAGAGGTCGCGGCAGCTAAGCGCTTCGTCGCCGGCGTCGTTGAGAGCTAGCGGTGGCGCTAGGGTTTTGACGAGGTGGAGAGGTGGAAGAAGGTTTTCTTTACCGCAGGGGACATGTATTTATAAGGAAGTGTGCAGCATAGCGCAATTACGCAGGTGCCCTTGGTGGTTCACATCTGAGGGGCACGTGGCAAGCATGCAACATACTCAGAGTTGTCCCACGTTCCCACGCCCGCCAGGCATGTCGGATGGTTGTTCCGGCTTCTCCGGATTTAGAAAATAAGGATGAGTCATTTAAAACAGACTTAATGTTTGTCTCTGTGTCTTCTGCTGACTAGGACGCAGAGAAGACATTCAACAGTTTCAATAGAATGCATATGATTTGGACAGATAGAGTTTGAGATAGAAAGCACAGAGAGATTAGGGTCCGATCACGTTCACTTAGTTCAAAAGATTCAAATAGGAAGACATAGCTTAAGTGAATGCTGTAGAGGACAGAACACTAGTATAT
>NC_041385.1:252060325-252120404 GCF_002162155.2 Triticum dicoccoides
TATATATATATATATATATATATATATATATATATATATATATATATATATATATATATATATATATCAGAAAGCAATCAAATCATCATAGTGAAGAAAATCATGAAGATAAATTGAAACTGAAGACAAACCAAATGCGAAATCATTGCAAAAATAACGCCATGAGTGAAACACTTCAAACAAAGAAATTTAGTGGTGGCGTTACCCACCGTATAGGAAGTATTAGACCCAGACACGGCGCACAATTATCGTGGCGCTCCGAAGTCAAATTCCACGTTAATGTATTCACACTTAGAATGTAATTCTTCATTGATTTAAGATATACTTTACTTCGTGTGTTGCACATCTAAGGCATCAACATGCATAAGTGTTAGGATGTGTGCCTGATCACAGGACATTTGAGGATTCCAAGATATTTAGCTCACACCGTAACTTGCAAAACCTTTTCTCATCCAAGGGCTTTGTGAAGATATCTGCCAGTTGCTCTTCAGTGTTGACGTGAATGATGTCAATATCTTTCTTCATGACATGATCTCTGAGAAAGTGATGACGAATTTCAATGTGCTTTGTCTTCGAGTGCTGGACTGGATTGTTGGCAATCTTGATGGCGCTTTCGTTGTCGCAGAAGAGAGGCACTTGTTTCAGATTGATGCCATAGTCCTTGAGAGTTTGCTTCATCCATAGAAGCTGAGCGCAACAGGATCCAGCAGCAGTGTATTCAGATTCAGCAGTTGAGAGTGATACACAGTTCTGCTTCTTTGAAGACCAACAAACAAGTGATCGACCCAGAAAGTGACATGTGCCTGATGTAGACTTGCGATCCACCTTGTCACCAGCATAATCAGCATCCGAGAATCCACCTAAATCAAACTTTGAGCCCTTTGGATACCATAATCTGAGTGTTGGGGTGTAAGCCAAATATCAAAGAATTCGCTTCACAGCTAAGTGATGTGATTCCTTTGGTGCCGCTTGGAATCGAGCACACATGCAAACACTAAGCATAATATCTGGCCTAGATGCACATAGATAAAGTAAAGAACCAATCGTGGAGCGGTATACCTATTGATCGAACTCTTTACCATTGTCGTCGGGACCAAGATGGTGTTTGGCTGGCATTGGCGTCGTGTAACCTTTGAAGTCTTCCATTCCAAACTTCTTCAGACAATCTTTGAGGTATTTTTCTTGAGATATGAAGATGCAATTCCTTTGCTGACGAATTTGAAGACCAAGGAAGAATTTCAGCTCACCCATCATGGACATCTGATATTTCTCTTGCATCATGTATCCAAACTCATCACTATACTTCTGGTTGGTGCAGCCGAAGATAATGTCATCCACATATATTTGACACACAAACAGTTCACCATCATATGTCTTCGTGAAGAGTGTAGGATCGAGGGATCTAGGTTTGAAGCCTTTGCTCTTCAAGAAGTCTTTGATCGTATCATACCAAGCGCGAGGTGCTTGTTTCAGGCCATAGAGTGCTTTGTTTAGCTTGTACACCACATCAGGATGTTTTGGATCTTCAAAGCCAGGTGGTTGAGCGACATATACTTCTTCTTCAATCTTGCCGTTGAGAAATGCACTCTTCACATCCATTTGATATAGCAAGATGTTGTGGTGGTTAGCATCGGCTAGCAGCATGCGAATAGCTTCAAGCCTAGCAACAGGAGCAAATGTTTCATCGAAGTCAATTCCTTCAACTTGAGTATATCCTTGAGCCACAAGACGTGATTTGTTTCTGACGACTTGACCATGCTCATCTTGCTTGTTTCGATATATCCATTTTGTGCCAATAATGTTATGCTTGCGAGGGTCAGGTCGCTTGACAAGTTCCCAAACATTGTTCAGCTTGAACTGTTGAAGTTCTTCTTGCATGGCTTGAATCCATTCAGGTTCCATAAAGGCTTCAGCAACTTTCTTGGGTTCTAATATTGATACAAACGAAAAGTGCCCACAGAAATTTGCTAACTGTGTTGCTCTTGAGCGAGTAAGTGGACCAGGTGCAGTGATGGTGTCAATTATCTTCTCAATTTGTACTTCATTTGCAACACGAGGATGAACTGGACGAAGACTTTGCTCTTGCTGATCATTGTCATCATTGGGAGGATTATCTTCAGTCTGAGCATTGTCTTCAGGTTGGTTAGGAGCAGAAATGATAAGTTCCTCTTCAGGCTGTGCTTCAGAAGGCATGATTTCACCAGTTCCCATCAGCTTGATAGATTCGCTGGGCGGAGCTTCATCTAGTGTACTTGGCAGGAGTTCTCTTTGTGAACCATTTGTTTCATCAAATCTCACGTCCATAGTTTCGATGATTTTGTAGTGATAGAGGTTGAAGACTCTGTAGGAGTGCGAGTCCTTTCCATAGCCAAGCATGAAGCCTTCGTGAGCTTTAGGTGCAAATTTTGACTTGTGATGGGGATCCTTGATCCAGCACCTAGCTCCAAATACTCTGAAGTAGATGACATTTGGCTTCTTGCCAGTAAGGAGCTCATAGGATGTTTTGTTCAGAAGCTTATGGATGTAAACACGGTTGATGATGTGACATGCTGTATCAATAGCTTCAGGCCAGAACTTTCTTGGTGTCTTGTATTCGTCGAGCATTGTTCGAGCCATCTCAATGAGGGTTCTGTTCTTGCGCTCAACGATGCCATTTTGCTAAGGTGTGTATGGAGCAGAGAACTCATGAGTGATTCCCATTGTATCCAGATAAAGATCAAGTCCGGTGTTCTTGAATTCAGTGCCATTGTCACTTCTGATGTGCTTGATCTTCATGCCATAATTGTTCATTGCTCGATTGGCGAAGCGTCTGAAGACATCTTGCACTTTAGTCTTGTAGAGAATTATATGCACCCATGTGTATCTTGAGTAGTCATCAACAATGATGAAGCCATAGAGACAAGCAGTTGTTGTGCGGGTTGAGTAGTGAGTAGGTCCAAATAAGTCCATGTGTAACAGCTCGAAAGGTTGAGATGTCGTCATGATTGTCTTCGAGGGATGCTTGGCCCTAGTCATCTATCCAGCTTCGCAAGCACCACACAGATGATCCTTCTTGAACTTGACACCCTCGATGCCTATGACATGCTTCTTCTTGACGAGTGTGTGTAAGTTCCTCATGCCAGCATGCCCCAGCCTCCGATGCTAGAGCCAGCACTCTGAAGCTTTTGCGAGAAGACATACGGCAAGCTGTGGACCTGCTGAGAAATCTACCATGTATAGATCATCTTTTTGATACCCTTCAAAGACTAGAGACTTGTCATATTCCATTAGTACAAGGCAACGATATTTTCCAAATAGCACAATCTGTTCAAGCACAAAGCATTGAGACAGGCATTAAGTTGAAACCAAGGGATTCAACAAGCATCACTTTATCCATGTGTTGATCCTTTGAGATTGCAACTCTACCTAGACCCAATACCTTGCTTTTACCAGTGTCAGCAAATGTGATGTGACTCTTGTCAGATGGACGTAAGGTTGAGTCCATGAGAAGACTTCGATCACCAGTCATATGATTGGTGCATCCGCTGTCCATAATCCATTCTGAAGCTTTTGGTGACATATCCTACAGTGCAGTTAGAAGGATAGGCTTCACAAGGAGTGTTGTGAAGCATAAGCATTTGACACACACAAGGATTGTCATAGCTTAGATCAAGGTTAGGACTCATAGTATGACTGGTAAGCGATTCAGATGTGAAATATATAGTAAGTCATTTTATGATGCGTCCATAATGTGTTTTAGGTCCCCAGCAATAGCATCGGACGCCTTTGATTGCAGGCTGGAGACCTTTCTCTACAAAAGAAAGTTAATTCTTCTTCACCACCCACATTTTCAGGGGTGGCTTAGAAGCAATGAGTCTAAGTGCAGCATCTGAGAATTTTGGCTTTGGAGCCCTAGCAAATAGCCTTGCAGGAGATGAATGATACTCATATGAATAAGCAGAAAAGTTCTTAGTTCTACGAACATAGTGGTTTGAAGACACACGCTCATATTCATAAGTCTGAGTATGATTTCCCCGCAAAACATTGGCGTTAGGGTGACTCAGGTGAGTCATGTATCTGTATGAAGCCTTTGGGCCATATGAAGCCATAGGTCTGGGGTTTGTCTTCTTCCTTGGTGGTGTCATGACGACATTCACAGGACGATTCTCAATGCACTGCTTAGGTACCCAGTTCTTCTTCATAGGTGGTCCATTCCCGCAGTTAGTACCAATGTACCTGGCAAACACTTCACCATTCTGATTCTTGAACAGCTTATAGTTTGCATCAAAGGATTCATCAATGATAATAGGATTAGCACAGGTAAAGCCAGATAAGGTGGATGGATCTACTGAAGGTTCCTTCGCAGAAACCCATGTGGTTTTGGGATACTGCTCGGGCTTCCAGTAGGAGCCATCAACATTCATTTTCCTCTCGAACCCAACACCCTCTTTCCTAGGGTTTTGGTTTAGAATCTGCTTTTTGAGGACATCGCAGAGTGTCTGGTGTCCTTTCAGACTTTTATACATCCCTGTTTCAAGCAATGTCTTCAACCTAGCATTTTCATCAGCAATAGTATTGGTATCCTCCGCAGAGGGGTTAGTAACCACATCAGTAGGTGAAGACAATGAAACAGTAGCAGCAGTGGAACATTCAGCGACAGATGTAGCGTTATCACGCTCAATGCTTTTTAGACATGGTGGTTCAAATTCTTTCTGTGTAACGCTGATTTGTTGAGCAAGTAATGAATCGCGCTCCTTCTGAAGATCTTCATAATCCACTCTTATCTTTTCAAGGTCTTGCTTTCTTTGAAGACATTCAGAAGAAAGCTTCTCATGATCAGACAAGAGAGCATTATGTTGATCTTGAAGGGCGTCAAACTTGGAATGAAGTCTCTGAAGACTCTCAGCCAATGCTTTTGACTGATCCATTTCTTCACCCAACATATCATCGCTCTTACTAAGCATGTATTGAACCCTTTCCAAGACTCTTTGTTGTTTGGTGGCAAGGGAAGCAAGCTTGACATAACTGGGGCCAAATTCATCACCTGATTCATCGTCACTAGTTTCAGAGAGATAGCATTCAGTTACCTTATCACCCCTTGCCATAAGGCATGGTGAAGATGATGGTGATTCAGGTGCAAAAGTCATCTCTTTAAGAGACTCCTTGTAGTCCTGAAACCAAGGATCATGACAAGTACGATGACCTTCATAGACCTCAGAAAGCCGGTCCCAGATTAGCTTCGCATGATTGAGGTGCATGATGTTCCTGAACTGATTTCAGGACAGACAGGAGCAGATAACATCCTTCGCCGTGAGGTTCAGTAGAGTATACTTGCGAATGTCATCAGCCTCAGCCATCTTGCATAGATCGGTAAGACCAATCTCAGTGACGGTCCATAGTTTGCTGTCCATAGCCATGAGTCGCTTCTTCATCATGGCCTTCCACCGAGGATACTCATGACCATCAAAGGTGGGGCAAGATATGTTCCTCAATCCTGCAGTCGACATAGCTGAAACTCCAGGTGGTTAAACCGAATCACACAGAACAAGGGAGTACCTTGCTCTGATACCAATTGAAAGTGCTAGTTATCGACTAGAGGGGGGTGAATAGGCGATTTTTATGAAAGTCTTCAAAACTTGGAAGTTTCGAAGACAGACAATAGAAATGACCTAATTGATATGCAGCGGAAGATAAACTACAATAAGCAAACCATAGTCAAGTATGCAATGATGTGAAAGTACAGGACTAATAGCAGCTAAGTAGTAAGGATCAGGATGGAAGATAGTATGAAGCAAATCAATGATAGTAGTCAAGAAATGAAGTCAAACAGGTACGACAGATAGGCAATGACTTCACGAAGACAAACTCTAAGTAAAGGAAGGGAGAGGATAGAACCAGTCACTTGTTGAAGACACGAGATTTGTTGGAACAGTTCCAGTTGCTGTGACAACTGTACGTCTGGTTAGGGAGGCTGAGATTCAACTCAGAAGACCGTGTCTTCACCTTATTCCCCTTGAGCTAAGGACACATAGTCCTCGCCCAATCACTCTGGTAAGTCTTCAAGGTAGACTTCCGAACCTTCACAGACTTTGTTCACCGGCGATCCACAATGACTCTTGGATGCTCAGAACGGGACGCCTAACCGGCTAGAGGATTCACAGTCCTCAAGTGTAATAAGTCTTCAGGTCACACAGACAGAAAGACTTCAATTATGCCTAACACTCTTTGGCTCTAGGTGTTTGGGCTTTGTCCTCGCAAGGATTTCTCTCTCTCAAAGACTTTGAGGTGGGTTGCTCTCAAACGACAAAAGCCGTGCACTAACTTTGAGCAGCCACCAATTTATGGTATAGGGGGTGGGCTATGTATAGCCACTGGGCAACCCGACCTGATATGTCCGAAATGACCCCGGGTCACTAAGGAACTGACACGTGCTCCAACGGTCAGATTTCAAACACACACGGCAACTTTACTTGGGCTACAAGCAAAGCTGACTCATCCAGCTCTGGATAAGATTTGCTCTCATTGTCTTCGCTCAAAGATACAGGATTTGGGTTGAGCATCACTTCAGTCATTCTGACTTAGTTCACTTGGACCCCACTTAACAGTACAGTGGTTCCTATGACTCAACAAAGAAGAAAAAGGAAACAGCGATCAACACAGTCTTCGCGCTCCATAGTCTTCACTCAATGTCTTCTCATGTCATAGTCTTCAATATGAATATCTTCACATTCCACCATTGTCTTCAATGTCTTCATACATTTTTAGGGGTCATCTCCGGTAGGTAAACCGAATCAATGAGGGACACTACCTGCGTTATCCTACAATTCTCACAAACGCATTAGTCCCTCAACCAACTTTGTCGTCAATACTCCAAAACCAACTAGGCGTGGCACTAGATGCACTTACAGAGAGACATATATAGTGTGGGTGATAAGAAGCAAGACTTTGTGCGAGAAAGAAATGTTGACGGAGAAACTACAGATAGATACAGAGATGGAGATGCTAGCTAGATGGACATCCGCTAGTTTGAGTGTTCGATACGACCGCCGGGTGGTTCAGAGGGTGAAGTTATGTGTGTGTGAGAGAAAGATAAAAAGAGGGCACTTGACTGCATGTAGAGAGAAACATATGTAGTGTTAATGATAGGAAGCAAGAGTGAGGGCGAGAAAGAAGGCTGATGGAGAAACTGATAAATAGAAAGACAAAGATGCTAGCTAGTGTGCGTTGGACACAGAAGTCAAGTGGATCAGAAGGCTGAGTTATGTGTGTGGGTGTGAGAGAGATAGAGACAGGGTGCATGTGAGTCACATACAAAAAAATATCAGAGAGAAATGAGATCCCGAGAGACAGAGTTTTGTGTCTGCCAGAGAGAAAGATATTTCACAATGAGAGTGATAGCTAGAGAGACATATGAGGGAATGCAACATATCTCTAGGGAGAGAGAGTGTGTGTGAGCGACATACAAGATAACGGTGGAGAAATATGAGACCCTGGGAGACAGAATTTGTGTTTGTGTGTGATAAAGAGATATTTAAGAGGAAGAGTCATAGCTTCTCATACCTAAGGAGTGAAAAACATCTCTGTGTGAGAGGGGGTGTTCGAGTGGCACACAGGGGAATAGTAGAGAGAAATGAAAACCCCGGGAGACAAAGTTTTGTGTTTGTGTGGGAGAAAGAGATTCCACATGGAGAATCATAGTTAGAGACGCATAGCAGGGAGAGAGATATACTTAGAGAGAGATAGAGTGATGAAGGTCGAGGGAGAGAGTACCGTCAATGCGTTACGAAGATAAAAGATCATTGTCGACATACAGGTAGCACGAGAGATACCCGAGAGACGATGAACGCATATAGGTCTAGAGAGATACTCCTATATAAGCATGAGTGATAGCTATATGAGACGAATATCAGGATTAAAGGGGATTCAAATATTTAAACTGGAGATCACGACATCGATAATATCATAACGCAAATTGGTGTATGAAACATGCATATTCATTTGAATTTGGGGACACATGTAATGTTATATAGTTTATCAATATTGGTGATCCATAGATTCTTTAATTAGAAACAATGCATGGTTTATATGCAATTACTGTCTAAACGGGATTACAATATATGTTGTGTGTGTGAAACACATTATACATGTTTGAGAAGTAAAAAAACGCATGAAACACACCTTAATTGGAGTCAATTAGCGAGGAATGCATACATTGGATTTCAACATAAAGTGGTTTCAAATATTTGAAAATCCAAATTGATGGATACAGACTAATGAATATGAAATCATGCCATTTCTAAACCATATTTATGTATAAAGGGTGTTGTGCTTTTGAAATTATATATAAAAAATGATTTATATAGAATTTTATTCCAATCGAAAATAGATCCTGCCCGAACAAAAATAGAACAGAAATGGGATTCGAATTGAGTTGGCACGGTAAACGTGCACTCTACAAAATTTGAACGAAGCGGGGAAAGTCGCAGCAACCGCTCAAAACCAAAATTGATCTATCAAACATGCATACTCATATGAATTCACATGCATCTATGTTATTTAATATGTAGATATTACTGATCCATACATTTTAGTAGAACATAATTTGGTTTAAATTTTTTGAATTCAACCTTATGATTTTGAGATCATTGTATTTGTAAATCATATTATACATATAAAGGAGTAGAATTATTTGTTGTGCTTTTGAAAGTATATATAAAAAATGATGTATATAGAATTTTATTCCAATCGAAAGTGGATCCTGCCCGAAAAAATTGAATACAAATGGGATTCTAATTGAGTTGGCACGGTAAACGTGCACTCTACAAAATTTGAACGAAGCGGGGAAAGTCGCATTAACCTCCCAAAACCAAAATCTGCGAGATGGAAATTACTGCATATCCCTGCCACGCAAAGCCTATCGGCTCGATTTCTATAGGTTTCGATAGGGGTAGGTCTGTAATTTCACTCAAACGTGACATAACCGCCTCTCACCCGGATTCATACACGGTGGGCGCCAAAACACAGTGTCTCCTCGGCCAAAATCGACTCCCTCCCCGATTCATACACGATGGGCGCCAAAAACAAACTCTCGCAGGCAAATATTCGGTGTATGCGAGATTACCGTCCTATCCCCAACCGACTAATATTGCTGTGATGTAGGAAATTTGAAACGGGGGCTAAGTTTGTAAATTTCATCGCATTTGAGACAAGCGCGCCCTAAAGACATGGTTCCCCCCTTCCTCTCTCCCTCCATTTCCCCATTGGTACTCCATGGGCGCTGAAACACCATCTCCACCCCAGCCTCCTTTGTCCGCCACCCAATCCACCGCCGTCCTCCTCCACCATGTCGGAGCTGATACCCCGATGCCGTCGTCCATTACAAGAGATCGACCTCTCTCATCCACGGCTTTGGACCGGGATCCTTGCATTCTGTCCTCTCGCTTCATCCCCGTCGTCGTCCACCTTGTCGACAGCGCTCCTACGACTGTCTCATCCATCGTGCCCTGCCGCCACCGTCTAGCCTCCTAGATCTGCTTCCACGCTGCCGACAGCCATCGCTACCGCAGCGCCGTCAAACTCTCAGCAGATGCATACACGGCGCTGCACCAAAGGCAGTACTCTTTCGTATCTGCTCAACTTATTTATCACAGCAAGAAAATAGATCGCCACTGCTTTACACTGATTTCTTCTCCGTCACTTACTTGCTAGTTGAAAGCAAACATTGGTTGCGAAGTTGCCTTTGTCCGGTTTGCACCTTCAGATCCTCCATGGCACGCTCAACACTATACTCGCAGTGCTTATGGTTTTCCCCTTTTATATTCCACACTAGTTAAATCACAGTAGAATAAATTTCAAAATTGGGTCAGTCGATTTTTCAGAGCTTGCCGGAGTTCACCGGTGCGAAGGAAGGGGCTCGGGCGGGGACGGTGGTTGTGGGGGGGCAGTGGTGGGGCCTCGCCGAACGAAGAAAACTCGACGCGGGTGGGAGTGGGGGTGGGGGATGGGGGGGTGGTGGAACACATGCGGTGGGGGCCAGTGGTCCGGGCGGCGACCCGTGCGGTGTTCTATATGGGAAGAATCATAGACGAGGAAGAAGAAGGGTTAGGAGACGTAGGATCTTCATCCAACCGCCTGAAATGGTCGACTGACCCAAATGACAAAAGTCACGCGACTTGCATGCAGACATGCCTTTATATTCAGTACCATCATTGTACCTGCTTAGCACCACTCCTGAATCCATCAAGCTAAACAACGTGCCACGCATAATTCCAAACTTGTTGCTCAAATATGAATCTGATATGATGCTGATATTACTAAAACAGATAACGTTTAATTGGTCAACTAATGTTCCTACTTTACTTTCAAAAATCATGTGCACCACATATAGAGAGACAGCAGGGAGTTGCATTCTTAATGCGCTCTGGTTCATCATGTGTGGGCACTATGCAACGAACATTTTATTATCCTAAATCTTCTTGCTCTTCTTTAGCATGTTCCTCTTCCGTTCTTCTTTAATAAGTACTCTCTCCGTTCCTAAATACAAGTCTTTGTATAGATTCCACCATGAACTACATATGGAGCAAAATGAGTGAATCTACACTCTAAAATGTATCTAGATACATCTATATGTGATCCATAGTGGAAATCTCTACAAAGACTTATATTTTGGAACGGAGGGAGTATGATAGTAGTACAATATGTTCCTTGTAGTGAAGATGAGCAGGGACATTTGCAGTGTAGAGGTCTATACGGTCGGTTGTGATGGACACTTTGAACTCTTCGGGCCTCTTTGATTCGTAGGATTTTGTAAACATAGGAATAGGATTTGTAGTGGCCTGCCCACTTGAATCCTATAAGAATAGCAAGGAAATGCGGGGAGTTGTGTCGCCTTTGAGAGTTATACTGATATTAACAATACCGCACCATCAGTTGAAGAGAGCTAGTATCCGAAGCCTTTCTAGCCGTACCGACAATACTAGCACATATATTCTAGCAAGTTCCACTTTGCTGATTTTACTCTGATGCTTAAGGTTTTCCCGTTATATCCACACTATGATCTATGTAGCTACTTTGTGTCGCACTAGCAGCAGTCCACTCTTGAAGCTAAACACTGCAATGACTTACAAAATTTGCACCAAGGCATTGAGTGCCATTCTAGATGTAATGAAACTCATATGCTCCCTACCTGTTGACTCTTGTTCAGAATATGATCCTAATGACTATTCTAACCTCAAGGAGGCAAAGGCAGATGGCCTGTCCTATTCACTCATCATGGTGCCTGTTCTAATTTGGCAAGGTTTTGTTGATTGCGTGTATCTTGCATATGCTGTCTTGCATTTCTTCTACTTTGTTGCACCACCATCTGCTTAGTTTTCTCATCATATATGTCGAGATGCTATGCCCATCAATTATCAATACATATTCCATCTATCATCATACCATATTTTTCCACTCATATGTTGTTCTTGAGCATTAGACATCAAAAAGGAAGAGGGTGATTGCCGAAGCTGAAGGAGCACCAGCAAAGTCCTTGAAAACATGGTGGTGCCATAGAAAATCAGACAGCACCCCACTTATATTGGTTGTACAACCAGTGACACAAAACATAGGACCGACTCCAGCAGACTATACCCATACTTCACTGGCCACACCACTAGCCCCACCACACAGGACCTGCACTCCAACAAAATGTATGCCGATTTCAGTTGCCATAGCACCAGCCATACCACAAAAAATACCCATACTTCACTGGCCAGTCGGAGCTCTCGCGACCACGGACGGCGGAGGCAGGCTGCTCTGTCGGCGGTCGCTGGCTCTTCAGGGAAGATTCTAAACAGTGTCAGCCGGGAGGCACAAGACGGCCATCAAGCCATCCGGCGTAGATCGGACAGTACCAAATAAAATAAAATCATGTGACCCCAATTTAGTCTTTAGTCAACAGACATGTGACCACTCTCGTACCTTACTATTGGTCTCTTAGGGTATTTCTTCAGATCAGAGATATGTGTCGTTCTTAACATTATGCGTTTTCTGCATCTTCAGCTACACCATCTTCCTTCTCACCGGAGCTGCTCCAACAAGGGAAGCATACACCAGAAGGGAGCTATAGTCCGCACTCAACAGTTCCCTGCATTGAATGCGCGTGCCCGACATGGACAGCCACAACAACTATAGGGCCATCGATAAGTCAGCACATGATGCTCACTCCTATGGATGGCGGCCAGATAGGTTGTACCCTCATCTTACTTGTGTGGAACATTTATGGCTTTGTTATTCATCTAAGCATGGAAAATAGATTATCACATTTCACTGTATATTCATGCTGATCTCTTACAGGTCTTGTTCAGGAGTTAACGTTGTTCCATAGTTCAGCTAAGAGACTTGTTCTTTAGGTAATGTTGTTCCATAGTTAGCATCGATCAGCCAATGCTATCTCACAAGCTGGTGATTATAGTATTATACCACTTCTAGTATTACATATGTTGTTCTTTAATACTTTTGTGTGCCATCTAGTTAATCTCGAGTACAAACGATACATATTCTTTAGCTTTCACCTGCGTTCTCCCTTTAATTTTTTAGACTTGTTGCTGCTAGTTAACCCCAGTCCTACTATTTATGTCTGCTACCTCTTGAGCTTGCGTTGGTTTTCCCTTCAAGAGGAAAGGGTGATGCAGCAAAGTAGCGTAAGTATGTGCCTCAGTTTTGAGAACCAAGGTATCAATCTAGTACGAGATGACGCACAAGTCACCGAATACCTGCACAAACAATCAACAACTTGCACCCAAAGGGGTTGTCAATCCCTTCACGGTTACTTGCAAAAGTGAGATCTGATAGAGATAGATAAACGGTAGAGCAAATATTTTTGGTATTTATGGTTTATAGATTTGAAAGTAAAGATTGCAAAATAATAGAACGGAAACTAGCAAGATGTAAACGAGATTCAATATAATGGAAAAGAGACCCGGGGGCCATAGGTTTCACTAGTGGCTTCTCTCGAGATAGCAAATATTATGGTGGGTGAACAAATTACTGCCGAGCAATTGATAGAAAAGCGCATAGTAATGACGACATCTAAGGCAATGATCATGAACATAGGCAGCACGTCCGTGTCAAGTAGACCGACTCTTGCCTGCATCTACTACTATTACTCCACACATCGACCGCTATCCAACATGCATCTAGAGTATTAAGTTCATAAAGAACGGAGTAACACATTAAGCAAGATGACATGATGTAGATGAATTAACTCAAGCAATATGATGAAACCCCATCTTTTTATCCTACAATACAATATGTGCCTTGCAGCCCCTACTGTCACTGGGAAAGGACACCGCAAGATTGAACCCAAAGCTAAGGACTTCTCCTATTGCAAGAAAGATCAATCTAGTAGGCCAAACTAAACAGATAATTCGAAGAGACTTGCAAAGATATCAAATCATGCATATAAGAATTAGTAGAAGAACCAAATAATAGTCATAGATAATCTTGATCATAAATCCACAATTCATTGGATCTCGGCAAACACACCGCAAAAGAGTATTACATCGAATAGATCTCCAAGAACATCGAGGAGAACATGGTATTGAGAATCAAAGAGAGAGAAGAAGCCATCTAGCTAATAACTATGGACCCGAAGGTCTATGGCAAACTACTCACGCTTCATTGGAGAGGTAATGGTGTTGATGTAGAAGCCCTCCATGATCGAAGCCCCCTCCATTAGGACACCAGAAAAGGCCCCAAGATGGGATCTCACGGGTACAGAAGGTTGCGGCGATGGAAAAGTGGTTTCGTGGCCCCTTGATGTTTTTAGGGTATAAGAGTACATATAGGCGAAGGAACTAGGTCAGGGAGCTACGAGGGGCCCACGAGGCTGGGGGCACGCCCTGCCCCCTGGGCGCGCCCTCCTGCCTCGTGGTTGCCTTGTTGCATCTCCGACTTCATCTCCAAGTCTTCTAGTTTGCTTTCGGTCCAAGAAAGATCATCGCGAATCTCTCATTCCGTTTGGACTCCGTTTGGTATTCCTTTTTTGCAAAACTCTAAAATAGGCAAAAAAACAGAAACTGGCACTGGCCCCTTGGTTAATAGGTTAGTCCCAAAAATAATATAAAATAGCATATAAATGCCTATTAAACATCCAAAACAGATAATATAATAGCATGGAACAATCAAAAATTATAGATACGTTGGAGACGTATCAAGCATCCCCAAGCTTAATTTCTGCTCGTCCTAGAGTAGGTTAAAAATAGAATTTTTGATGTGGAATGCTACCTAACATATTTATCCATGTAATTTTATTTATTGTGGAATGAATGTTCAGATCCGAAAGATTCAAGACAAAAGTTTAATATTGACATAAAAATAATAATACTTCAAGCATACTAATAAAGCAATCATGTCTTCTCAAAATAACATGGCCAAAGAAAGCTATCCCTACAAAATCATATAGTCTGGCTATGCTCTATCTTCATCACACAAAATATTAAATCATGCACAACCCCGATGATAAGCCAAGCAATTGTTTCATACTTTTGATGTTCTCAAAATTTTTCAATCTTCACGCAATACATGAGCGTGAGCCATGGATATAACACTATAGGTGGAATAGAATGGTGGTTGTGGAGAAGACAAAAAAGGAGAAGATAGTCTAAAATCAACTAGGCATATCAACGGGCTATGGAGATGCCCATCAATAGATATCAATGTGAGTGAGTAGGGATTGCCATGCAACGGATGCACTAGAGCTATAAGTGTATGAAAGCTCAATAAAGAAACTAAGTGGGTGTGCATCCAACTTGCTTGCTCACGAAGACCTAGGGCATTTTGAGGAAGCCCGTCATTGGGATATACAAGCCAAGTTCTTATAATGAAAATTTCCACTAGTATATGAAAGTGACAACACAGGAGACTCTCTATCATGAAGATCATGGTGCTACTTTGAAGCACAAGTGTGGAAAAAGGATAGTAACATTGCCCTTTCTCTCTTTTTCTTTCAGTTTTTTATTTGGGCCTTCTCTTTTTTATGGCCTCTTTTTTTTTCTTCTTTTTCGTCCGGAGTGTCATCCCGACTTGTGGGGGAATCATAGTCTCCATCGTCCTTTCCTCACATGGGACAATGCTCTAACAATGAAGATCATCACACTTTTATTTACTTACAACTCAAGAATTACAACTCAATGCTTAGAACAAAATATGACTCTATGTGAATGCCTCCGGCGGTGTACCGGGATGTGCAGTGATTCAAGAGTGACATGTAGGAAAGAATTATGAACGGTGGCTTTGCCACAAATATGATGTCAACTACATGATCATGCAAAGCAATATGGCAATTATGAAGCGTGTCATAATAAACGGAACAATGGAAAGTTGCATGGCAATATGTCTCGGAATGGCTATGGAAATGCCATAATAGGTAGGTATGTGGCTGTTTTGAGGAAGGTATAAGGTGGGTGTATGGTATCAACAAAAATTGTGTGACACAAGAGAGGCTAGCAATGGTGGAAGGGTGAGAGTGCATATAATCCATGGACTCAACATTAGTCATAAAGAATGCACATACTTATTGCAAAAATCTATTAGTTATCAAAATGAAGTACTACGTGCATGCTCCTAGGGGGATAGATTGGTAGGAAAAGACCATCGCTCGTCCCCGACCGCCACTCATAAGGAAGACAATCAATAAATAAATCATGCTCCAACTTCATCACATAAAGGTTCACCATACGTGCATCACTCAGTTGATCCAACAGCAAAATGCCTTGATGCAGCTACTAGTCCAGAACCAAGGCAACAACAACAACAACAACAACAACAACAACAACAACAACCCACGACCACCACCTCCTGTTGACAACTTAGCCCGTTATCTGAGGTTGCAGCTGCCGGTGTTTTCCAATAGCACCGAGCCAATAGTTGTTGATGACTGGCTACGAAGGATTGGAAGGGAGTTGACCACCGCAGGTTGCACAGATGCTAAGAAGGTGCGTTTTGTCGCACATCAATTGGATGGACCCACAGCCTCATGGTGGGAGAATTACACGGCCACTTTCCCTATAGCCAATGTCACTTGGGAGCAATTTCAGCAAGCATTCCGCACTGCACATGTCTCAACTGGAGCTATGAGCATGAAGAAGCGTGAGTTTCGCTACTTACGCCAAGGAAATCGTACTGTGGGGCAGTACATGGATGATTTCAGTAAGTTAGCCCGCTATGCCCCAAATGATATGGCCACAGATACCACTAAGTAGAAGAAGTTTATGGAAGGGCAGAATGATGAGATGAGTATGCAGTTAATGGTGGCAACATTTAACAACTACCAGGAGTTGGTAGACAAGGCTCTTATGATTGAAGGGAAGCAGCAGCAGATTGAGAGCCGCAAAAGGAAGTATGGACAAGGGAAGTACAATTCAGGAGCTCAGCAGAAGCCTCGTTTTACCCCGAACTCGGGAGGATATACTCATAACCATGGAGGCCACACCCACAAGGGAGGAAGTTCGCATAACCACAGTGGCCCCAACAATGGAACTGGGAATGGAGCAGGTAGCAATCAGAACCGTTCTAACCCATCCACACCCGCCAAGAAGGACCAAAGTCACATTACTTGTTTCAAGTGTGGGAAGACTGGACAGTATGCCAATGAGTGTCCTGAACCAAAGAATGGAAATGGCAATGGAAGCTCTGCGAAGAAGCTGATGTGACCCCTCGTAATATAAATACCGAGGTCGTCGATGTTGCATCTGAATTTAGTGTTGCCCAAAAATACACTACATATACACCGGATTATGTACCACCAAGTTACAAACGTGCATGCACGTACGCATATGTTGGAGGGCTCGGTTTGCATGGTATTAGTGCCCGTCAAGAATCCATATTTGTAGGAGATGCTCAAGGGGATAAGGCAAGTGACTTTCTGTTTAATTATTTGTTAGTTGCGGTTGGAGATAAATCAAGTCCGTTTGAATACAAACAAGAGCATCCTAGAACCATGTGCTATCCGTATGGAGGAGATTGAAGTAGAATTCAAATAGAGATGACCTTCTTCCTATTTTTACCAAAGAAAGAGAAGGTTTCTTGTCATGGCAGGAGGCTGCTACGTGAGTCATTCTCGTTAAAGGACATGGGCTGGGTCCACCTGCAGCAGTATTGCCTTTGTTAAAATATATGCCGAGATGTAAAAGGCATCTTAATTAGATAAGAGTCTAGTGAGTTTGCTTTATGTATGTGAATTTTTATCTCTTGTGGGTCAAGTTAGAAGGAGCCTGACTACTATTATAAAGTCTGGCCGCGAGTCATGTAATAGTTAGGTTATTTTGAGATGAATTAGACACCGTGTGTGATCTGGCCGTCAGCCATTATCAAGTTTTGAGAAATCTTGTCAAAAGTCTCTACTGGCGTGTGTGTTCCTGCGAGGCGACGCATAGGAGATTACAAGTTGAGCCTATACAGTTCGTCCATGTTATTCCTTCAGATCGAGGGGTTGGCGTGTTGTTTTGCGAGGTTTGTGAACATCTTTGTAAACCCGCATCTATTTCTTGCTCCGATGGAGTTTTGTGCCATGAAAGATCGGGGCAACAACGGATCGACGCTCACCTTGGGGATCGCTCTTCATCAAATGGTATCAGAGACCGACGTTTCTCACGGCACTTCGGAGGAGACGGCCGGCGCGCCGTCATCAAGGAGCTACTGGAAGCTATCTCATGACTTTTTGTTGGAGGAGAAAGGCTATGGCGCCGAACTTTTCCACACCTATTGTAAAGTGGGAGAGAAAGTTTGTGCCACAATGATCGACCACGACAGTTCAATCAACGCAGTTGGCATGGACATGGTGGAGAAGCTGCAGCTACCGATGACACCGCATCCACGACCATACTCACTGAGGAGGTGCTACGACAAGCTCGACATCGCACACCAAACTACGCTACTATTTTCAGTAGGCAAATTTTCTTGTGAAGTTTTGTGCGACGTAATTTCAGTACCGATGATTTCGTGTCATACGCTACTGGGAGAGCCATGGTACAAGAAAAACAATGTTGCACACGACTACCTTGCGAAGATGTACACTATCGAGCGGGATACAAAATATGTTCTAATGGCCATGGAGAAGAAGCCATTCAAGACTTGGAAGAAGGATCGATTGCTGAAGATGAAAGAGCAAGAAGAAGCAAAAAAGGAGGAAAAAGCTACTGGATTGTTTTTGGCGCACATTATGCAGGCAGCTGAAGATGTAGCTGAAGAGACTAATTTGAAACCGAGGACGTTGTCGTGGTATATGCCAAAGGATGGCTTATCATGGTGGGGGCGAGTAGAACGTCGCCGGTGCCTGGAAACGGGATGAGGCGAAGACATGCACGCCGGCGGATCTTACCCAGCTTCAGGGATCTCCATGGAGATAACACCCCTACTGCTGCTCTGCGGGGTCTCCGCATGGTCACTAAGGCAAAGTGAGTACAAGGTTGCTCCTTGAGCTGTTTCTAGAGGTAGGAGAAGGCAAGGCTATCTCTCTCCTTCCTATATGATCTGGTCTAGTGCTAATGGATTCCAACCCTTTGGATGGGTGCCCTGGGGGGTTTATATAGGCCTACCCCCCAGGGGTACAATGGTAAATCCGGCTAGACGCGGGTCCTAGCCGTCAGTCTCTCAGGCCGCCGTCTTCTCTGCCAACTGCTGGGGCCCGCCGACTAGTGGGCCCCGCCGACTTGCCTGGTACGGAGCCTACAGCCCTTGTCCGCCGCGGGCGGGTCTCGCCGGCTGTGGATTACTGTAGCCGCGCTTCTAATGACGCTGGCTTGGTCATGGGGTCATGGCAACAGTGCCGCCGCCCGACGGGCGATCACTGTCGCCATTCCCCGTCGTGTCTGGTTAATGGCGTGTGGGGCCCGTGGGAGGGGCCAGCCAACTCCGGGGGGCCGACTCCCAACGGGTCCGTCTTCTGGTGCTCTTGCCGTCTTCTGTACTCCCGCTGGCTAGTGGGACCCACCGTCTCTGGGTCGTACAGATAGGCCATCGTGGGCACAGGGCCCCGCCCCCAGGGGCTGATGTCAGGGCTGGCATGGCAACAGTGTCGCGCCGGATGGAGATCTCCGTTGGTACGGCACACTGTGGCCATGCCTGCCCTCAATAAATGGGGTGGATGGACTTGCAGGCTAACTCCCTATGGCCGGCCTCTTCGGAAGTCGCTGGCCAGGAGTCGGCTTATCTTGGTGTCGCCTCTGGGACTCGGCTTATCTTGAAGTCGCCTTTGGGACTCGGCTTATCTTGGAGTCGCCTCTGGGACTCAGCTTATCTTGGAGTCGCCTTTGGGACTCAGCTTATCTTGGAGTCGCCTCTGGGACTCGGCTTATCTTCGAGTCACCTCTGGGACTCGGTCTATCTTGGAGTCGCCTCTGGGACTCGAGGGGCGCAGCCTGCCCCGATATCTTGAAAGGTTCTGGGACTCGGGTTAGCCTACCCGTGGCCCATTACTCCGATAGTAGTCCCCGAAGCTGGTGAGTCTCCGAGGGTGATACATCGTGGGGTCTCAACAGTTTCATTCTTCTGGTGGCGGAATCTGGGCCTCGCTTGCCGTCTTCCTTCTGGTCGACTATCTGGAGTCGGACTCGTAGAGGCCCGTCTTGCCCTCTAAGGAGTTTGAAAGTCGCGGCGGGAACCAGGAGGCGTGCCTGATACGCTTCCCCACAGTCGCCCGTTGCAGACCCATCGCGCGGCGCCATGCGGCAGGGACAGTCTGTCCCCCACGCGCGCGACGGGACAGGCCGTCAGGCGGGGCCCGCCACTACCGCGCCTCGGCACGTGAACGGATCCATTGCGGCCGTGTGGATGGTTGGGTTTCCCACATTGCTACTGCGCGCAGTAACTTCGTGGGGTAAATCGTGGGGGGCATGGGGTCCCGTACGCAGTTAATCCCACGCCCGCCCCATCGGCTTCTCAGCCTATGGGCCTATAAGTAGGCGGGGGGAGCGGGACGGCGAAGCACGCGCGCCCATTCTTCCCTGCTCCCCCGCTTCCTCTTGCCTCTTCTCCCACTTGCCGTCGTCGTACCAAACCACGCCGCGCCCGCAGCGATGAGCTCTTCCTCTGCCGCCACGGCTCCTGCCGTGCGCTCTGGTGTGTGGGACGGCTCCAAGGTGGACGACGACCTCATCGAGCTCCTCCGTAAGACGCGTCGGCTCCCCGCGCAAACCTAGTGCGAGCCCGAGCCTCGCCGGCGAGGGAGATAACGCCGGCGCCGGAGGAGGGCGAGCGGGTCATATTCCGCTCGCACCTCATGCGCGGCCTGGGGCTGCCGGCGAGCGGTTTCTTCCGATCCTTCTTGGAGTTCAACGGGCTCCAGCCGCACCACCTTACTCCGAACACGGTGGTGCTGCTGGCCGCCTTCGCCACCCTGTGCGAGTGTTTTCTCGGCGTTCTCCCCACCATCGAGCTGTGGGGAGAATTCTTCCAATCCAATCTCGGCACGCACGTCGCCGGCGTGCCGGCCCAGTGCGGCGCCTTCATCGCAATGCGGAGAACGGCAGCCGACAACCGTTCCCTGCCATCCCGCTGATCAAGTCGGTGAAGATGTGGCAGCGGTCATATTTTTACGTGAAGAACGTCGCCCCAGAAGGTGACTGGGTCAATCTGCCGCACTACAAAGCTAGTACGCCGGCTGGTAGGCTCCCCAGCTGGTCCCACTGGGCCAAGACGCTGACGCCCGCAGGCGCCACCGCCGTAGCGCGACTCCGAGTGCTGACGCTGTCGGAGGGCTTGACCGGGGCCGACTTGCTGGCCGCCTTCGTGGTGCGCCGAGTCCTCCCTCTTCAAGGCCGACCTCATCTGATCAGTCAAATGAGCGACCACCGCGACCCGAGTCGGATGTGCACCAGGGACATGCCCCACACGGAGGTGGCGAACATGGTGAACCACATCGCGAACTGCGAGCTCGCGGCGGATTGGTAGTTCGGCAAAGAGCCGTACTCGCGCGCCAACCCCCCGCCCATGGTAAGTCGTCTTTCTTGTTCCTCTATCTCTTTTGCAGCCGAGTCCGACTTCTGATCTTTTCGGTTTCTTCGAGTCAGAACCCCCTCATGCAGCCTTCGGCCGGCGCCACGGGACCGCCCCGCGAGTTCGTCCCCGACCGAGCGGAGAGTGACGTCGACGACCCCGACTTGGGGGCGGCAGCGATGGAGACCGACACCGAAGGAGGAGGAGGAGGAGCGGGAGGCAGCTTCAGGCCCTCGGCCACCTTCACCGACTGGCCTGAAGACGACGCCGAAGGGGAAGTCGCCCCATGCTACCAATCGGAAGTCGGCCATCCAGGCGCGAGTTCCTCCGCCGGCTTGGCCGGTCAAGTCGGCGCGAAGAAGCGTCGGGCCGGGACGAGTTCGCTCGGCGGCCGGCCGAAGAAGTTCAAGGGGGCGGCCGCCGCGACCAAGCGGGAAGAGGCGGTCGCGAAGGCCAACCGCTTCCGCAAGGAAGTAAAAAGGGCGCCACTCGTCTCTGCGTAAGTGCTCTGTCTTTGACTTGCTTTCTTCTATCGAATCTCGTCATAATTTCTTGCGTGCCTTCTCCGCTTCAGGGCCCCGCTTTCCCTTCAGAGGGTCGCCGTCCCCTTTGTCATGGGGTCGGCCGAGACGTCCGCCAATACTCGGCGGATTGACCCCACTGCCGACCTCCGGGAGGCAACGGAGCGAAACGCGCAGGAGAAGCGCGACGAGGAGGAGGCCAACCGCCTAGAGAAGGCGCGGGCCGAGAAGGCGGCGGCCTCCACCCAGAAGAAGCTGGAAGAGGCCGAAGCCGCCGTCGCGGCGAAGCGGCGAGCTGAGGAGACCGTGCACTGCCAACCGGCGTTACTCGCATCCCGCTGAGCTCCACACCGTCGCCCCCAGAGTTCACGGGGCAGACTGGAGAAGCCGACGGGGAGAACCCCATCATGGAGAAGGACGGCGACGAAGCCTCCACGTCGGACACGGCCGCGCCGCCACCGCCGCCTCCGCCGCCGTCTGGGAGCGCACATGGTAAGCAGCTGGCGGGCCCGCCGGTGCCGCCGACTGAAGACGAGGCTGTGGCGAAGCTGCTCCTTCAAGTCACCTCGCTAGTGCGCCGCCGCCTTGAGAAGGCGAATTCGGCGCCACGGCCCTTGGAGACCGGTGCCGCCAGCTCGGCCATCCCAGACGCTGAGGCAACGAGCGTCGCGCCCGTTGGGTGGGTGCGAGGAGGCGGCAATGGCCCGCTGAACCAGGCGCTCCTAGACGTCCAGGCGAAGCTGCGAGCTGAGGGCGATGCCATCCAGAGCTGCACCAAGGTGCATCTGGCATCGTGAGCGGCTATCCGGGTATGCTTTCTTCTTTGACTTTGTTTTTTCTCGTTCTTCTTTGTGGGGGCGCGCCAGTGCACCTACTGGGTGTAGTCCCCAGGTTTCGGGCCGGCTGCTGAGCAGGCGGCCCAAAACTCCATCTGGCGAGTTCCTCATATTTATCTTTGTCTACAATACTTGTTACAGGAGTATCACAACCTCCGCGTCACTGCCTTCAACCGCAACGTTGAGCAGCTGGGGAAGCGGACTGCCGACTAGTCGGAGAGCCGGAGTGAGTCCTTCTTCTTTTTCGTGGGGGCGCACTGGCGCACCCGCGGGCTGTAGTCCCCGAGATTCGGGCCGACTGCTGAGCAGTCGGGCCGGATCTTCCCGGCGACCTTCTTCGCTGATGACTTAACGTCTTTTTCCTTTTGTTCTTCAGAGGCCAATGACGTTCTTCAGGAGCAGCTGGGCGAGGCCAACACTACTTTGCGCGCCAAGGGGGAGGAGTGCAACAAGCTCGCCACAGAGCGCGACCTGCTGGCAGCGCAGCTGGCGGAGCAGAAGGAGCTGCTTAAGAAGGCACAGGACGAGGCAGAGAAGAGAGAGACTGCTCTCCTGGCCGAGTTCGAAAGCGAGCGCTCCTCCTGGACCGACAAGGAGGCGATGCTGACCTCCGGCTTCCATGAGATCGAAGACATCGTTGACGGTGAGTTTCTTTGCCTTCTTTCTTTGAGCCGCTGACTGTAAGTCAGGCCGACTCCTGACTTTTGGTCTTGCTTCTTTTTTGTTTTGGCACACTTCTCCCTAGCCACTCGCAGGCGGTCACTCAAGCCATCGAGGCTGATCGCGAGGCGTGGAGGGAAAATGGCGCGGAGATCACCACCAACGCCCCCCTGACCATCGACGAGCAGCTCCTGAGCATCGAGACTCGTCTGCGGCTGGCCCATCAGCTGCTGCGCCAGCTTCAACGTGCCGGTGCCCAGGCGATTGCCCCTGTGGCCATACATGCCGGTTCTGCGCACTCCCAGTCGGACTGTCGACTGGCTGGAGGTTGCGGCTGGCCGTCTTGAGGCCTAGAAGGGTTCCTCGGGCCGGGCTGGAGCATGCCGGGCCTTGGAATTCGTCAAGGCTTGGTATCCGGGGCTGGACCTGGACCGGCTGGCCGCGTTCCGGTCAGAGGCCCAGACAGAGCTGGTGGCTGTGGAAGGCGCCCTCATCGAGCGTGCGGTGGCGATTGCCGATTATACCGACACCAGCGTCTTCGTCCCTGAGTGGGCCGCAAACGGCGAGGAGGTGCCGCCGGAGTGGTTCGGGATGAACCCGGACTACAACGAGGACTCGCCGGAGGTGATCGGCTCCAGCGCCGAGGAGGAAGGCGAGGCGGAGGACGGAGGCGAGATGGAGGCGCCAAAAGACGGAGCGGGCGACCAGCCTCAGCTCGACCGTGCCTCCAGCAACAAGCCGCGTCCGACCGAGCCGGCTGCCGCCGGAGACGATCAAGCCGAGACTGCCCAGCCGGCCGCCCCGGCGCCTGACACCGCCGTCTCCTCCGACCCGCTTCTTAGGCTGCCGTCTTGCCTTTATTTTATCTGCTTTAGTAGTCTTTTGAAAAAACTTGTTAATTTGCACAATTCCACCCGCGGGGTGTATTTTGAACTTGGCCAAGGGCCTATGTTATGTAAATATTAATCCGAATTCTATCTGTCCTTGCTCATCGCTCTTTTGGCTTTCTCCTTTGCCGCCTTCCCTCAATCGCCGCCTTGCCAGACTGACAACCGCTCTGTGGACTGCCGCTGGGTCAATTGCTTGCCTACCTTAGGGAAGGCAAGTACTTGGCCTTTTTTAGAGTCTTTTAACAAGTTGGATAGAAGGCGGCAAGCCGACTACTCAAGAGTCGGCTTTGCGAAGAGAGGCTGGAAGCCGGCTTGAGCTATGTTTATGCTTTGAGTCCTTAGCCATTTTTTCGTGTGAGCGCCCATTCTTCCTTACTCTCTACCCACCAAACAGTCGCTTTGCGAACTGCGGCTTCTGATAGGAGACGGCTTAGGCACCACACACTACTTGTCCGACTGCAGGAAGCATTTCATAGCGCAAGGCGGTGAGTCCCCGGGCCGACTTGTCGAGCCCGGTGCCAAGCGGCATAACAAAGAGTAGCATACTCGAAGGCATAATGCTTATCATACAGATAACAAAAAGGGCAGTCCTCGAGCTCGTCTCAGGGGGCCCAAAGTCTCGGTACTTTAATACAAAGGATAGCGTGGTACATACTACATCAACTGTAAAATTTTCGGAGAAGATTTGCGTTCCATGGCCGTTCCGACTCTTTGCCGGAGTCGTCCCTCTTGCGTGCTCGGGGCTTCTGAGCGTCGATTAGGTAGTAGGAGTCGTTGCCCAGCACTTTGCTGATGATAAAGGGGCCTTCCCAAGGCGCCGACAGTTTGTGCTGGCCGGCTGTTCGCTGGATCAGTCGGAGCACAAGGTCACCCTCTTGGAAAGATCTCGGCCTGACCTTCCTGTTGTAGTATCGGCGCAGGCTTTGCTGGTAGATGCTGGGCCAGCTGAGTGCCAACAGCCGGCCCTCTTCCAGTAGATCGACGCCATCTTGACGTGCTTCTTCTGCTTCCTCCTCGGTGTACATGGTGACTCGCGGGGAGTCGAACTCTATGTCCGTCGGGATGATGGCTTCAGCACCGTAGACGAGGAAGAAAGGCGTGAAGCCAGTTGACTTGTTTGGAGTCGTGCGCAGACTCCAGAGGACGGCTGGCAGCTCCTCAAGCCAGTAGCCGGCCGAACGCTCGAGTGGTTCGACCAGTCGAGGCTTGATGCCAGATAGGATGAGGCCGTTTGCTCGCTCCACCTGGCCGTTTGACTGCCGATGGGCAACGGACGCTAAGTCCAGTCGGATGCCCTGTGTCGCGCAGAAACGGGCCAAGGCGCCTTTGGCAAAATTTGTGCCATTGTCGGTGATGATGCTGTGTGGTATGCCGTACCAAACCGTGATGTCGGCGATGAAAGTCACTGCAGTCGGACCATTCAACTTCTTGATGGGCTTTGCTTCTATCCACTTGGTGAACTTGTCCACCACGACAAGTAAGTGAGTTAGGCCGCCTCGGGCCGTCTTGAATGGTCCCACCATGTCCAGGCCACAAACCGCAAAGGGCCAGGCGATGGGGATAGTCTTGAGTGCTGAAGCCGGCTGAAGCGGCTTGGAGCGGAACTTCTGGCACCCCTTGCATTTTTGGACTAACTCCTTGGCCTCTTCTAGGGCAGTTGGCCAGAAGAAACCGTGCCGAAAGGCTTTGGCGACGAGTGCTCTTGAAGCCGCATGGTGGCCGCACTCGCCTCGATGGATGTCTCTGAGAATTGCTTGGCCTTGCTCTGGCTCGACGCAACGCTGGTAGACACCAGTGACGCTGCGCCTGACCAGCTCTCTGTTGATTATGGTGTAGGCTGCCGCTCGGCATTGCACTTGCCGAGCCAAGATTTCAACACTCGCGAGAAGCGAGCGGCCCGCTTATCTGTGGCCAAGGTGGCACTCAAAACCAGGGCGTAGGAGCCTGGATTCGGCATCACCTCTGGGTGATCAGCTCTGCTCCAACTGATAGGCTTCTCGGACCAATGCATAAATTCCGGAGTACCTGATGCTACTGCATTTACTTCTTGCTGCTGCAGCCGCTTGCCGCGTCGATCATCAGCCACACTGGTGAACACCACATAGGCTCCATGCTCTTCTAGGTACTCATCTCGTACTGCGCTGACTGGCCTGGCAGCCGGCTGCTGGGGCGGCGGTGGAGGCGGCGTCCCAGCAGGCGGGGGAGGAAGGAGGCTGTCTCCCTTGGCGATTCTGGTGAGCTAGTGGCACTTTCGGGTGGTATGGTTTGACGGCTTTGCGCCGCTGTGGAACTTGCAGGGACCATCTAGAGTCTGCTCGTAAGAGAAGGCCGGCAACCAGTTGGACTTGCCGCCTTTCTGTCGCTTGGTCGGAGGCTGCCCCTCCGGCTGCTGGTCTTCGACTGTCGCAACCTGCCGACTGCTGGAAGTCGACTGTGAGGCCTTGCGCTTGTTATCATTCTGTTGTTGTCGCCGACTGGCATCTCCAGCCGGAGTTCTGGAAGCCTGAGGGGCCATTTTGCCAGTCGCACTAACTTGAATCTCCGTCTTCATGGAAGAGTCGGCTGTGGCGTATTTGTCTGCTACGATCAGCAGCTCGTCGAGGGTCTCCAGCTCGTCGCAGAGGAGCTTATGCTTGAGGAGGGTGCCTTCTCTGCACCCGGCGGTGAAGTACTCGATAGCCTGCACCTCGTGCACGCCCTCGCAAGAGTTCCGAAGCTCGGCCCAGCGCGTGAGGTAGTCGCGTGTTGACTCGTCGAGGCCTTGCACGCACAAGGAAAGCTGGCGAGGCTTGGGAGGTCGCTTGTACGTGCTCGTGAAGTTGCGGATGAAGGCTTCGGTGAAGTCGACCCAGCTGTTGATGCTGCGGGGCTTCGCCTGTTCAGCCACGTCCGGGCCGTGCCCTGGAGCATGAGTGGAACATACTTCACGGCAACGCGCTTGTTGCCGTTCGCTATGTTGACGGCTGTGGAGTAGTCAACTAGCCAGTCTTCCGGCTTCATGGAGCCGGTGTACTTGGGCGTGTCTCGGGGGAGCGTGAACCCTTTGGGAAAGGGCTCGTCTCGGATGCGAGGTCCGAAGCAGGGCGGACCCAACTCGTCTTCTTCTTCCAGCGCCAGGGATCGGTGGAGTCGGCCAATCCGGTGGCGGGCGTCATTCTCTCCGACTCCCTCTCGGCGGCCAAGGCGGCCACCGAGAGTCGGATGCTCAACAGGCGGCGGGGAGACTCGCCTTTCTCTTCGCGGTGGGGGAGGCAGATAGTCGCCCTGCCGTTCCACTGCTCTTAGGCGGCCGTCTTGGTCGCGCTCAATGGTGATGCGAGTCTGACTGTGGCTGACAGCCGGCTCTTTGTCTTTTCTTCCGCGGACTCTGCCAGTCGGCGTCCGAGACATCGCGCCTTGATCTCGGCGGGGAGGCAGGTCGTCGTTTGGTTGCTGCGGCGCCTCTGTGCGGCCGCCGACTGCATTCTGCGCAGCAGCCGCGTCAAGGAGCTGCTGGACTCGCTCTGTCATCATGCGGCGCTCTTCGCCTTCAAAGATTTTTAGCTCGTCAGTCGCCGCCTGGCGGCGCAGATGTTCTCCACAGGCGTGGCATACTGTTGGGGAACGTAGTAATTTCAAAAAATTTCCTACGCACACGCAAGATCATGGTGATGTATAGCAACGAGAGGGGAGAGTGTTGTCTACGTACCCTCGTAGACCGAAGCGGAAGCGTTGATGCAACGTAGACGAAGTAGTCGTACGTCCTCCCGGTCCAACCGATCCAAGCACCGTTACTCCGACACCTCCGAGTTATTGACACGCATACAACTTGATGACGCACCCCCGATCTCCGATCCAGCAGAGGCGCGGGGGGGAGTTCCGTCAGCACGGCGGCGTGGTGACGATCTTGATGTTCTCCTGTCGCAGGGCTTCGCCTAAGCACCGCTACAATATGACCGAGGTGTAATATCGTGGAGGGGGGCACCGCACACGGCTAAGGAACGATCTCAATGATCAACTTGTGTTTCTAGGGTGCCCCCTACCCCCGTATATAAAGGAGGGAGGGAGGAGGTGGCCGGCCCAAGGGGGAGGCGCGCCATAAGGGGGCAAACCTACTCCCAGTAGGTTTGGCCCCCCTTTCCTATTCGGAGTAGGAGAAGGAAGGAAGAGGGGGGAGGAGAGAAGGAAAGGGGGGCCGGCCCCCCTCCCAATTCGGATTGGGCTTGGGGGGGCGCGCCCCCTCCCTTGCTCCTTCTCCCTCCCTTCCACTAGGGCCCAATAAGGCCCATATACTTACCGGGGGGTTCCGGTAACCATCCGGAGCTCCGGTATATTCCCAAACTCTCCCGGAACCTTTCCGGTGTCCAAATATATCCATCCAATATATCAATCTTTATGTCTCGACCATTTAGAGACTCCTCGTCATCTCCGTGATCATATCCGGGACTCCGAACAACCTTCGGTACATCAAAATACATAAACTCATAATATAATGTCATCGAAACCTTAAGCGTGCGGACCCTATGGTTCGAGAACAATGTAGACATGACCGAAACACATCTCCGGTCAATAACCAATAGCTGGACCTAGATGCCCATATTGGTTCCTACATATTCTACGAAGATCTTTATCGGTCAAACCGCATAACAACATATGTTGTTCCCTTTGTCATCGGTATGTTACTTGTCCGAGATTCGATCGTCGGTATCCAATACCTAGTTCAATCTCGTTACCGGCAAGTCTCTTTACTCGTTGCGTAATACGTCATCTCATAACTAACTCATTAGTCACATGCTTGCAAGGCTTAGGTGATGAGTATTACCGAGAGGGCCCAGAGATACCTCTCCGACAATCGGAGTGACAAATCCTAATCTCGAATTATGCCAACCCAACATGTATCTTCGGAAACACCTGTAGAGCACCTTTATAATCACCCAGTTACGTCGTGACGTTTGGTAGCACACAAAGTGTTCCTCCGATAAACGGGGGTTGCATAATCTCATAGTTACAGGAACATGTATAAGTCATGAAGAAAGCAATAGCAACATACTAAACGATCAACTGCTAGGCTAATGGAATGGGTCATGTCAATCACATCATTCTCCTAATGATGTGATCCCGTTAATCAAATGACAACTCATGTCTATGGTTAGGAAACATAACCATCTTTGATGAACGAGCTAGTCAAGTAGAGGCATACTAGTGACACTATGTTTGTCTATGTATTCACACATGTATTATGTTTCCGGTTAATACAATTCTAGCATGAATAATAAACATTTATCATGATATAAGGAAATAAATAATAACTTTATTATTGCCTCTAGGGCATATTTCCTTCAGTCTCCCACTTGCACTAGAGTCAATAATCTAGTTCACATCGCTATGTGATTTAACAGCAATATTCATATCTGTATATGATTAACACCCATAGTTCACATCATCATGTGACCAACACTCGAAGGGTTTACTAGAGTCAATAATCTAGTTCACATCGCTATGTGATTAACACCCAAAGAGTACTAAGGTGTGATCATGGTTTGCTCGTGAGAGAAGCTTAGTCAACGGGTCTGTCACATTCAGAGCCGTATGTATTTTGCAAATATTCTATGTCTACAATGCTTTGCACGAAGCTACTTTAGCTAATTGCTCCCACTTTTAATATGTATCCAGATTGGGACTTAGAGTCATCTGGATTGGTGTAAAAGCTTGTATCATTGTAACTTTTTACGACGGGCTCTTTTGTCACCTCCATAATCGAGAAATATTTCCTTAGTCCTCACTAAGGATATTCTTGACCAATGTCCAGTGATCTACTCCTAGATCACCCTTGCCAAATTCAGAGCAAGGTATACAATAGGTCTGGTACATAACATAGCATACTTTATAGAACCTATGACTGAGGCACAGGGAATGACTTTTCATTCTCTTTCTATTTTCTGCCGTGGTCGGGATTTGAGTCTTACTCAATTTCATACCTTTGCAACACAGGCAAGAACTCTTTCTTTGACTGTTCCATTTTGAACTATTTCAAAATCTTGCCAAGGTATGTACTTATTGAAAATCTTATCAAGCCTCTTGATCTATCTCAATAGATTTTGATGCTCAATATGTAAGTAGCTTTTACTGAGGTCTTTTCTTTTTAAAGAACTCCTTTAAAACACTCCTTTAGGCTTTGTAGAAAAATTCTACATCATTTCTGATCAACAATATGTCACTCACATATACTAATCAGAAAGGCTGTAGTGCTCCCACTCACTTTATTGTAAATACAGGCTTCATCGTAAGTCCATATAAAATTATATGCTTTGATCAACTTATCAAAGCGTATATTCCAACTCCGAGATGCTTGCACCAGTCCATAGATGGATCGCTGGAGCTTGCACATTTTGTTAGCACCTTTAGGATTGACAAAACCTTCTGGTTGCATCATATACAACTCTTCTTTAATAAATCCATTAAGGAATGCAGTTTTGATATCCATTTGCCAGATTTCATAAAATGTGGCAATTGCTAACATGATTCGGACAGACTTAAGCATCGATACGAGTGAGAAAATCTCATTGTATTCAACACCTTGAACTTGTCGAAAAACCTTTTGCGACAAGTCGAGCTTTGTAGATAGTAACACTACTATCAACGTCCGTCTTCCTCTTGAAGATCCATTTATTTTCTATGGCTTGCCGATCATCGGGCAAGTCCACCAAAGTCCACACTTTGTTCTCATACATGGATCCTATCTCAGATTTCATGGCCTCCAGCCATTTTGCGGAATCTGGGCTCATCATCGCTTCCTCATAGTTCGTAGGTTTATCATGGTCTAGTAACATGACTTTCAGAACAGGATTACCGTACCACTCTAGTGCGGACCGTACTCTGGAAGACCTACGAGGTTCTGTAGTAACTTGATCTGAAGTTTCATGATCATCATCATTAGCTTCCTCACTAATTGGTGTAGGAATCACTGGAACTGATTTCAGTGATGAACTATTTTCCAATTCGGGAGAAGGTACAGTTACCTCATCAAGTTCTACTTTCCTCCCACTCACTTCTTTCGAGAGAAACTCCTTCTCTAGAAAGGATCCATTGTAGCAACGAATATCTTGCCTTCGGATCTGTGATAGAAGGTGTACCCAACAATTTCCTTTGGGTATTCTATGAAGACGCACTTCTCCGATTTGGGTTCGAGCTTATCAGGATGAAACTTTTTCACATAAGCATCGCAGCCCTAAACTTTAAGAAACGACAACTTGGGTTTCTTGCTAAACCACAGTTCATATGCTGTCGTCTCAACGGATTTAGATAGTGCCCTTTTAACGTGAATGCAGCTGTCTCTAATGCATAACCCCAAAAACAATATTGGTAAATCAGTAAGAGACATCATAGATCGCACCATATCCAATAAAGTGCGGTTACGACGTTCGGACACACCATAACGTTGTGGTGTTCCAGGTGGCGTGAACTGTGAAACTATTCCACATTGTTTTAATTGAAGACCAAACTCGTAACTCAAATATTCATCTCCGCGATCAGATCGCAGAAACTTTATTTTCTTGTTATGATGATTTTTCCACTTCACTCTGAAATTCTTTGAACCTTTCAACTATTTCAGACTTTATGTTTCATCAAGTAGATATACCCATATCTACTCAAATCATCTTGTGAAGGTCAGAAAATAACGATACTTGCCACGAGCATCAATACTCATTGGATCGCATACATCGGTATGTATTATTTCCAACAAGTTAGTAGCTCGTTCCATTGTTCCGGAGAACGGAGTTTTTAGTCATCTTGCCCAAAAGGCACGGTTCGCAAGCATCAAATGATTCATAACCAAGTGATTCCGAAAATCCATCTTTATGAAGTTTCTTCATGCGCTTTACACCGATATGACTCAAACGGCAGTGCCACAAATAAGTTGCACTATCATTATTAACTTTGAATCTTTTGGCATCAATATTATGAATATGTGTATCACTACGATCGAGATCCAACAAACTATTTTCATTGGGTGTATGACCATTAAAGGTTCTATTCATGTAAACAGAACAACAATTATTCTCTGACTTTAAATGAATAACCGTAATGCAATAAACATGATCAAATCATATTCATGCTCAACGCAAACGCTAAATAACATTTATTTAGGTTTAACACTTATCCCGAAAGTTTAGGGAGTGTGCGATGATGATCATATCAATCTTGGAACTACTTCTAACACTCATCATCACTTCACCCTTCAACTAGTCTCTGTTTATTATGTAACTCCTGTTTCGAGTTACTAATCTTAGCAACCGAACAAGTATCAAATACTCAGGGGCTACTATAAACACTAGCAAGGCACACATTAATAACTTGTATATCAAATATACCCTTGTTCACTTTGCCATCCTTCTTATCTACCAAATATTCAGGGCATTTCCGCTTCTAGTGACTATTTCCTTTGTAGTGTAAGCACTTAGTTTCAGGCTATGGTCCAGCTTTGGGCTTCTTCGCAGGAGTGACAACTTGCTTGTCTTTCCACTTGAAGTTCCCTTTCTTTCCCTTTGCCCTATTCTTGAAACTAGTGGTCTCGTCAATCATCAACACTTGATGCTCTTTCTTGATTTCTACCTTCGTTGATTTCAACATCACGAAGAGCTCGGGAATCGTTTTTGTCATCCCTTGCATACTGTAGTTCATCACGAAGTTCTAGTAACTTAGTGATGGTGACTAGAGAATTCTGTCAATCACTATCTTATCTGGAAGATTAACTCCCACTTGATTCAAGCGATTGAAGTACCCAGACAATCTGAGCACATGTTCACTAGTTGAGCGATTCTCCTCCATCTTTTAGCTATAGAACTTGTTGGAGACTTCATATCTCTCAACTCGGGTATTTGCTTGAAATATTAACTTCAATTCCTGGAACATCTCATATGGTCCATGATGTTCAAAACATCTTTGAAGTCCCGATTCTAAGCCATAAAGCATGGTGCACAAAACTACCAAGTAGTCATCATATTGAGCTAGCCAAACGTTCATAACGTCTGCATCTGCTCCTGCAATAGGTCTATCACCTAGCGGTGCATTAAGGACATAATTCTTCTGTGCAGCAATGAGGATAAACCTCAGATCGCGGATCAAATCCGCATCATTGCTACTAACATTTTTCAACACAATTTTCTCTAGGAACATATCAAAATAAACATATGAAAGCAACAACGCAAGCTATTGATCTTAAAACATAATTTGCAAAATACTACCAGGACTAAGTTCATGATAAATTTAAGTTCAATTAATCATATTACTTAAGAACTCCCACTTAGACAGACATCCCTCTAGTCATCTAAGTGATTACGTGATCCATATCAACTACAACATAACCGATCATCACGTGAGTGGAGTAGTTTTCAATGGTGAACATCGATATGTTGATCATATCTACTATATGATTCATGCTCGACCTTTCGGTCTCCGTGTTCCGAGGCCATATCTGCATATGCTAGGCTCGTCAAGTTTAACCTGAGTATTCCGCGTGTGCAAAACTGGCTTGCACCCGTTGTAGATGGACGTAGAGCTTATCACACCTGATCATCATGTGGTGTCTGGGCACGACGAACTTTGGCAACGGTGCATACTCAGGGAGAACACTTCTTGATAATTTAGTGAGAGATCATCTTAAAATGCTACCGTCAATCAAAGCAATAATAAGATGTATAATAGATAAACATCATATGTAATCAAAATATGTGACATGATATGGCCATGATCATCTTGCGCCTTTGATCTCCATCTCCAAAGTACTGTCATGTTCTCTATCGTCACCAGCACGACACCATGATCTTCATCATCTTGATGTATATCAATGTGTCATCACATGGTCGTCTCGCCAACTATTGCTCTTGCAACTATTGCTATCGCATAGCGATAAAGTAAAGCAATTATTTGGCACTTGCATCATTATGCAACAAAGAGACAACCATAGGGCTTTTGCCAGTTGCCGATAACTTCAACAAAACATGATCATCTCATACAACAACTTATATCTCATCACGTCTTGACCATATCACATCACAACATGCCCTGCAAAAACAAGTTAGACGTCCTCTACTTTGTTGTTGCAAATTTTACGTGGCTGCTACGGGCTTAGCAAGAACCGTTCTCACCTACGCATCAAAACCACAACGATAGTTTGTCAAATAGACTCCATTTTAACCTTCGCAAGGACCGAGCGTAGCCACACTCGGCTCAACTAAAGTTGGAGAAACTGACACCCGCCAGCCACCTGTGTGCAAAGCACGTCGGTAGAACCAGTCTCGCGTAAGCGTACGCGTAATGTCGGTCCGGGCCGCTTCATCCAATAATACCGTTGAACCAAAGTATGACATGCTGGTAGGCAGTATGACTTATATCATCCACAACTCACTTGTGTTCTACTCGTGCATATAACATCAACGCATAAAACCTAGGCTCTGATACCATTGTTGGGGAACGTAGTAATTTCAAAAAAATTCCTACGCACACGCAAGATCATGGTGATGTATAGCAACAAGAGGGGAGAGTGTTGTCTACGTACCCTCGTAGACCGAAGCACAAGCGTTGACGCAACGTAGAGGAAGTAGTCGTACGTCCTCCCAGTCCAACCGATCCAAGCATCGTTACTCCGGCACCTCCGAGTTCTTGACACGCGTACAGCTCGATGACGCACCCCCGATCTCTGATCCAGCAGAGGCGCGGGGGGAGTTCCGTCAGCACGACGGCGTGGTGACGGTCTTGATGTTCTCCTATCTCAGGGCTTCGCCTAAGCACCGCTACAATATGACCGAGGTGTAATATCGTGGAGGGGGGCACTCCACACGGCTAAGGAACGATCTCAATGATCAACTTGTGTTTCTAGGGTGCCCCCCTACCCCCGTATATAAAGGAGGGAGGGAGGAGGTAGCCGGCCCAAGGGCGAGGCGCGCCATAGAGGGGAAAACCTACTCCAAGTAGGTTTCCCCCCCCCCTTTCCTATTCGGAGTAGGAGAAGGAAGGAAGAGGGGGGAGGAGAGAAGGAAAGGGGGGACCGCCCCCCCTCCCAATTCGGATTGGGCTTGGGGGGGCGCGCCCCCTCCCTTGCTCCTTCTCCCTCCCTTCCACTAGGGCCCAATAAGGCCCATATACTTACTGGGGGGTTCCTGTAACCTCCCGGAGCTCCGGTATATTCCCAAACTCTCCTGGAACCTTTCCGGTGTCCAAATATATCCGTCCAATATATCAATCTTTATGTCTCGACCATTTCGAGACTCCTCGTCATGTCCGTGATCATATCCGGGACTCCGAACAACCTTCGGTACATCAAAATACATAAACTCATAATATAATTGTCATCGAAACCTTAAGCGTGCGGACCCTACGGTTCAAGAACAATGTAGACATGACCGAAACACGTCTCCGGTCAATAACCAATAGCGGGACCTGGATGCCCATATTGGTTCCTACATATTCTACGAAGATCTTTATCGGTCAAACCGCACAACAACATACGTTGTTCCCTTTGTCATCGGTATGTTACTTGTCCGAGATTCGATCGTCGGTATCCAATACCTAGTTCAATCTCGTTACCGGCAAGTCTCTTTACTCGTTCCGTAATACGTCATCTCATAACTAACTCATTAGTCACATGCTTGCAAGGCTTAGGTGATGAGTATTACCGAGAGGGTCCAGAGATACCTCTCCGACAATCGGAGTGACAAATCCTAATCTCGAATTATGCCAACCCAACATGTACCTTCGGAAACACCTATAGAGCACCTTTATAATCACCCAGTTACGTTGTGACGTTTGGTAGCACACAAAGTGTTCCTCCGATAAACGGGAGTTGCATAATCTCATAGTTACAGGAACATGTATAAGTCATGAAGAAAGCAATAGCAACATACTAAACGATCAACTGCTAGGCTAACAGAATGGGTCATGTCAATCACATCATTCTCCTAATGATGTGATCTCGTTAATCAAATGACAACTCATGTCTATGGTTAGGAAACATAACCATCTTTGATATACGAGCTAGTCAAGTAGAGGCATACTAGTGACACTATGTTTGTCTATGTATTCACACATGTATTATGTTTCCAGATAATACAATTCTAGCATGAATAATAAACATTTATCATGATATAAGGAAATAAATAATAACTTTATTATTGCCTCTAGGGCATATTTCCTTCACATACACGGGGCGATTAGCCCCGAACAGGTGGGAGATGGCCACGCCACGCTGCTGGACCGCGCCTAGGCGGCTAGGCCCAGTCGAAGCCGGCGAGCCGCCCACAGCGCGATCCATCTCACGCTGGTAGGCTTCCGACAAGCATCTCATGCTCGCCAGCTTCTTCGCGCCTTCGATGATCTGAAGGCGGCGCGCCTCCAGCGTCTTGGCGTCAGCGTCCTCTGGAATAGGCGCGGTCAGGTCTCGTAGAGCCGCGTCGAGTGGGTCATGAGCTCCATCACTGGAACGCTTGCCATGACTGATGACGAGTACTTTCGTGACGGCGCTTCCGCCGCTCTCCTCGTGAGGGAGCGGCTCGTCGTAGACTGCCATGTTGGTGGGGAACGCGTCGAGCGACGTGGCATCGGAGTCGACCAGCATCGGGTCGGTGGAGCCTACGGACTCCAAGTCCACGGCAGGCTCGCCGGTGACGTGGAGTTGGTCGAGCAGGCCCGCGAGGAGGCTCTCGGGGCCGCTCGTGCCTGCGTCAGACGCAGGCTCGTCGGAGAGGCGAACCTCGCCGACAAGTTTGGCGAGGCAGCTGGCTGCGCAGGCGGCCTCAGCGCCGTGCAGCGCGTCGATGCAGACTCCATCTGACGAGCCTGGCTGGCTGCGCTCGCCAGGGAGGAAAAGGGTTCCCGTCCAGGACTGATCTCTGGACGACGGTGCACCTCGCCCCACGGTGGGCGCCAACTGTTGTGGTATTCTCACGGGGGGGCTTGCGAGTCGATAGATGCCACAAGGGCTTAGTGTGTGGGTAAGACTGCTGCTGATAGGACCGGGAGCGGGTATGCGAGTAGCACGCGGTGGTTTACCCAGCTTCGGATCTCTCCGGAGAGATAATACTCCTAGTGCTGCATGTCTGAGTGTATCTGGTATATCTGGTACAGAGTGCTCCTGGAGCTATATCTGAGGTCAGTGCCATAGGCATCTGGCATCTGGCCTCGTATATCTGTGTATGGCCGCATGTGCCTGAATATGCATGCGTGAGTGTGTGGCTGGCTAGCTAGCTTGCTTGTGTGTATGCGTGAGTGTCCAGGGGAGTCCATCCCTTGGATGGATGGATGTGTGCTTCCTTTTATAGTGTGAGGTAGCTTAGGATGTAAGCTAGGTAGTGGCATGGGCTAGGCATGGTGGGATGTCACACTTGTCCCCTGGGTCACTTCATAAATAGTGCCCAGGGACAAGTGCCACTGTACATGATGGCGTCGCGGTAAGGTTGTCTTGTCCACGGTATGGCCGCCACGTCGAGGTCTTGTTGGTGTCGCTTCGGGTTGCAGTCGGCAGCCAGCAGGTTGGCACAGTCGGCAGCTGGCTGGGCAGAGCAGTCGGACGGGGAGCCGGCAGAAGCGGCCGGGCAGTCGGACTAAGGGGCTTTGCTAGCCCCGATGTCTTGAAATCTCGTCTTGCCGTCTTCGGGGTACCCGTCGCCAATTACTCCGACAGACGTTTTCGCTTCAAGGGGGAGAGGATGCTGTGACCCCTCGTAATATAAATACCGAGTTCGTCGATGTTGCACCTGAATTCAGTGTTGTCCAAAAATATGCTACATATACACCGGATTATGTACGACCAAGTTACAAACGTGCATGCACGTACGCATATGTTGGAGGGCTTGGTTTGCATGGTATTGGTGCATGTCCAGAATCCATATTTGTAGGATATGCTCAAGGGGATAAGGCAAGTGACTTTCTGTTTAATTATTTGTTAGTTGCGGCTGGAGATAAATCAAGTCCGTTTGGATACAAACAAGAGCATCCTGGAACCATGTGCTATCCGGATGGAGGAGATGGAAGTAGAATTCAAATAGAGATGTCCTTCTTCCTATTTTTACAAAAGAAAGAGAAGGTTTCTTGTCATGGCTGGAGGCTGCTATGTGAGTCATTCTCGTTAAAGGACATGGGCTGGGTCCACCTGCAGCAGTACTGCCTTCGTTAAAATATATGCCGAGATGTAAAAGGCATCTTAATTAGATAAGAGTCTAGTTTGCTTTACATAAGTGAATTTTATCTCTTGTGGTTCAAGTTAGAAGGAGCCTAACTACTATTGAGGGAGTCCTGGATTAGGGGGTGTCCGGATAGCTAGACTATCATCGTCAGCCGGACTCCAAGACTATGAAGATACAAGATTGAAGACTTCATCCCGTGTCCGGATGGGACTTTCCTTGGCGTGGAAGGCAAGCTTGGCAATACGGATATGTAGATCTCCTACCATTGTAACCGACTCCGTGTAACCCTAGCCCTCCCCAGTGTCTATATAAACCGGAGGGTTTTAGTCCATAGAACAACAACCATTACAACAATCATACCATAGGCTAGCTTCTAGGGTTTAGCCTCCTTGATCTCGTGGTAGATCCACTCTTGTGCTACCCATATCATCAATAGCAATCAAGCAGGAGTAGGGTTTTACCTCCATCGAGAGGGCCCGAACCTGGGTAAAAACATCATGTCCCTTGTCTCCTGTTACCATCCGCCTAGACGCATAGTTCGGGACCCCCTACCCGAGATCCGCCGGTTTTGACACCGACATTGGTGCTTTCATTGAGAGTTCCTCTGTGCCGTCACCGATAGGAAGGATGCCTCTTCCCGTCTTCAAGGACGGTATCTTCGCCAAAGGAGCCTTGGCCGCCGGCCAAACTATCCGGCTAGGTGGTTTTCTTATGACCGCCTGTCCGGCTACCACTTCGACAATGACCTCTCAGGTCGTCAAATGCAATCTTCATGTCAGCTCGGAATTCGCCGAGCGGCTGGATCCAATAGAGCTCTCGTCCGTAAACGAGCTCTTGGATCGCATCGCCGCCCTGGGAGTCGCTATAGACTACAATCAGATTGGGCCTAAAACCGATCAGAGGGAGATTAACTCTCCCCAGGTCACCCACCACGTCGCAGTGGTAGAGGAACAACGCGGCGACTCTTCTCCTATATTGAAAACTAGTCATGTCCGGGCGGCCGAACCCTCCATGCTGGATTCCCGCGGAGGGACGGACTTCGATCAAGCACTGAACTTAAAGTCAGGCATCGGACCGGACTCCTTGGACAACGTTCCACTTTCCAAGCTTCCAAATTCGGAAACTTCTCGGCCCTTGAGCCTTGAGATGGGTAGGGTTCCGGACTCAATTACACTCACCCGCCCAGACATATGCGATCTATCTCTAATCCGGCAAGAGCCTGCTGAAACAGTACATCATTACTGGGCCAGATTCCTCCTGGTTATGGACAGGATAAAGGACTGCCGAGAGGAAAACGCAATCTCAATGTTTTGCAATAATTGCACGGACGAGGGAATCTCGAACGCCGTCAGCCGTCGTGAAATCACACGCTTCGCCGACCTGGCGTCCATAGTACGAAAGTACTGTGCGATGGAGAGTTTCTGGAAAACCGAAAATAAGTTTTGGGACAATCCGGCCCCGAATATAACCCTAGTCCGCAACAAAAGGGTGCATTACACTCAGGCACCAGGTACAAAAACCAAAAAGCAAAAACCCCATAAAGGGCACGGAACCGTACTGGAGGAATGGCTTAGCGGACCCTGTAAAATTCACAGTACAGAGGGCGCCACCCCAACACATAGCCTTCGAGCATGTTGGATATTACGGCAGGTGGCCAAAAGTGGCGAGGAGCTTTTAGCCCCGGAAAACCACTCCAACAATACCAGTACGGTATCAACAGTCTTCAAAACTTTCACATCAAAAAATATGCGGAAACGAACAATCCGCAGCCTCGCCGAAGTCTACCAAGTAGCAACAACAAATCCTTGGAGCGACACGGCCATCACCTTCAACGCCAGCGACGAACCTGAATTCCGAACAGCCCGAGCACCAGCCGCACTGGTACTTAGTCCAATAGTGGATGGCTTTCGACTTACCAAGGTACTCATGGATGGCGGCAGCGGATTAAACCTCATCTACGAGGAAACTCTTCAAAAAATGGAAATAGACTAGAGCCGCATTGAGCGAAGCAGCACAACCTTCAGAGGAATAATCCCTAGCCAGGAAGCGCGCTGCACCAGAATAATCACACTCGATGTGGTGTTCGGCTCGCCGGACAATTACAGGTCCGAAGAAGTCACGTTCCAAGTGGCCCCGTTCAACAGCGGATATCACGCTATATTAGGACGAGAGGCATTCACAATTTTTCAAGCCGTACCCCATTACGGGTACATGAAGCTCAAAATGCCTGGGCCCGGCAGAAAAATCACTCTCGTTAGTGATCCAGACATAGCACTCCGCGCCGAAAACAAGACAGCCGCATTAGCCCTGGAGGCACTATCCGAAGCCCTAGCGGCAGAAGAACTCACCGCGCTGCGCTCTACGGTGAATAGGGATGATGTGATACTCGACAAGAGATCCAAGTCCACCTCCTTTAAACCAGCGGACGAAATAGTAAAATTCCAGGTCCATCCAACGGACCCGACAAAGACGGCCTCCATCGGGGCACAGTTGAACCCTGATGTAGACGCCGCACTGCGAGAATTCCTTCGGGAAAATTGGGACATTTTTGCCTGGCACCCTTCAGATATGCCGGGAATCCCACGCAGATTGGCAGAGCATAGCCTAAATATCCTAAAAGGGTTCAAGCTAGTCAAACAGGCTCTTCGATGATTTTCCGAACCCAAAAGACAGGCAATGGGAGAAGAACTAGCCAAGCTATTGGAAGCCGGATTCATCAGAGACATCAAACATCCGGATTGGCTAGCAAACCTGGTAATGGTACCAAAGAAGGACAAATCCTGGCGCCTATGTGTCGATTTTAAAGACCTCAACAAGGCCTGCCCAAAGGATCCCTTCCCCCTCCCCCGCATCGACCAAATAATCGATGCTACCACAGGGCACGATTCATTGTGCTTCCTGGACGCATACTCCGGCTACCATCAAATCAAGATGGCGGAAGCGGACCAAGCCGCAACGACATTCATTACTCCATATGGACCATTCTGCTTCAACACGATGCCCTTCGGACTTAAAAACGCCGGCGCAACATATCAGCACATGATTCAGACATGTCTGGCTACCCAGATCGGCAAAACAGTAGAGGCATACGTAGACGACGTAGTCGTCAAAACCAAACACGTCGAAACCCTAGTAGACGATTTGAGGCTCACATTCGACAACCTCCGAGCATATGACATCAAGCTGAATCCGGAAAAATGCGTTTTCGGCGTACCAGCCGGAAAACTCCTGGGCTTCATTGTATCCGGTAGAGGAATTGAAGCAAACCCAGCCAAGATCCGAGCTCTGTCACAGCTAGATATTCCAAAAGACCTCAAACAAATACAAAAATTGACTGGATGCGTGGCGGCTCTAAGCCGCTTTATCTCCCGTTTGGGAGAAAAGGCATTGCCCCTCTATCGCCTCCTCAGGCGCACCGAACACTTCGAGTAGACGGATGCTGCCACCGCCGGACTCGAAGAAATAAAAGCCATACTGGCAACAAATCTGGTCCTGGCTGCGCCTAACCTGGGCGAACCAATGTTGTTATACATCGCGGAAACACATCAAGTTGTAAGCGCGGTACTCGTCGTAGAACGAGAGACAGAAGGGCATAAATTCCCTCTTCAAAAACCAGTGTACTACGTGTCCACTGTGTTAACTCCCTGCAAGTCCCGTTACCCGCACTACCAAAAGATAGCGTATGCGGTGTTCATGGCATCCCGGAAGCTCCGACACTACTTTCAAGAGTGTTCGATAACAGTGGCTTCCGAAGTACCCCTCAACGACATTATAAACAACCGCGACGCAACGGGCAGGATTGCAAAATGGGCCATTGAGCTCTTACCATTTGATAAAACTTACAAACCTCGGCGAGCTATAAAGTCGCAAGTTTTGGCTGACTTTGTCGCTGAGTGGACGGAAGCCGAACTCCCTAAAGAGTACGGCGCATACTCCAATTGGATTATGCACTTCGACGGTTCCAAAATGTTGGCCAGATTGGGGGCTGGCGTCGTACTGACGTCCACAACCGGGGACACAGTCCAATACGTACTTCAGATAATGTACACGGACTCCAACAACGCAGCCGAATATGAGGCCCTTTTACATGGCCTCCGGATGGAAATCTCCATGGGCATTCAACGCCTAGAGGTGCGTGGGGACTCAAACCTCGCAATATCCCAAGTAAATGGAGACTTTGACGCCAAGGATCCGAAAATGGCAGCCTATCGTAACGCTGTCCTCAAAATGTCAGCTCGGTTCGAAGGACTTGAATTCCACCACGTAGCCCGGGATAATAACCAAGCAGCCGACGTATTGGCACGCATCGGCGCAAAACGTGACGCTGTCCCTCCAAACATCTTCCTGGAACGGCTCTTTAAGCCATCCGTACTATGGGAAGAGGAGTCCGGAAATAACAAACCGGAAGCAGCCGTACCAACCAACACAGAACAATCTGACATAATTGGCGATTCAGCCAATGAAACAACACCTTTAGCCCACGACATAATGGCTGTAATCGCCCCGTGGACAGAGCCATTCCTAGCCTACTTGCTTAGGCAGGAACTCCCCGAAGACCAAAATGAGGCCCGCTGCATAGTCCGGCGATCTAAAGCCTACAAGGTCCATGAGGGAGAACTCTGTAAGAAAAGCACAACCGGAGTCCTTCAAAGGTGTATCTCCGAAGAGGAAGGGCGAAACCTTCTGGCTGAAATTCATGCCGGACTAGGCGGACACCACGCCGCAGCTCGGGCCCTTGTAGGAAAGGCATTCTGTACAGGATTTTATTGGCCGACGGCCCGGGCAGATGCTCAGGACTTAGTCCAAAGATGCGTCGGTTGTCAGCTCTTTGCTAATCAGAGCCATATGCCACCCACCGCCCTCAAAACTATACCCATTACCTGGCCGTTCGCGGTCTAGGGGCTTGACATGGTTGGACCCCTTAAAGGGGGAACCCACAAGCAAAGGTACCTATTGGTCATGGTGGATAAATTCACCAAATGGATAGAGTCCAAGCCAGTTAAAACGGCAGAGTCTGGACCAGTGATAGACTTCATATCCGGGGTAGTACACCGTTATGGTGTCCCCCACAGCATCATCACCGATAATGGCACGAACTTCACGGCCGACGAGGTTAAATCATGGTGCAAAAATATGGGCATTAAGCTCAATTACGCTTCAGTCTATCATCCTCAAACCAACGGTCAAGTGGAACGAGCGAACGATCTAATAATGAGCGGCATCAAACCCAGACTAGTGCGGTCACTTACGAAATCTGACACGGACTGGGTAGAGGAGCTCGACTCCGTACTCTGGGGGCTGCAGACAACGCCCAACCGTACTACCGGATTCACACCATTTTTTATGGTATACGGCGCAGAGGCAGTTCTGCCCTGCGACATCATTCATGACTCACCTCGAGTGCGCATGTACGAAGAAAGAGAAGCCGAGCTGGATCGGCAGGATAGCTTGGACGCATTAGAGGAAGAACGCGACTTCGCCAAGGCTCGTTCCGCATTCTATCAGCAGCAGGCTCGAAGATATCAAAGCAGAGAAGTACGGGCCAAGACTTACAATGTTGGTGAACTAGTTCTACGCCTACCGGACAAGAAAAAGGACAAGCTCAAGCCCAAATGGGAGGGCCCCTTCATTATCGATCAAGTCCTGACCGGCGGAGCGTACCGTCTACGAAATGCGTCGGACAACCGACTCGAGCCGAACCCATGGAACGCAGCCCGCCTCCGAAGATTCTATGCCTAGCGCCGGACTAAGAGTTCGTCCCCTTCCCCCGTCCAAATTTTTACACTTCAGCTGTCTTTTGTTTCTCTTTCTTCTCTCACCCCTTTTCCTAAAAAGCCCTTAAAGGCCTACTTGCGCATTGTTCGCACACATTTGATGTGCCATCTGCACTCATTATACCTGGGGGCTTCTTTACCAGAAGCTTAATTATAAGGGCTTCATGCCCAGCACATGTGTCAAGCTTCCACATGTACCTTTTATTCACCATTATATGCATCGATATGACTTAAGTTTTGGCCAAGCTGGGTTGCCTGGCTCCTATGCTTACCCATACGTTCCGGATTGTTCGGCTAGGAGGTAAAGGGAGGACCTCTGCGATTGTTACTGCCGGGTCAGCCGGATGTGTACCTCAGACTGGGTGAAGCCGAAAGCTAGCGTTCTTAAGGGAATATTCGGTCGGTGACTTGAAAGATGATTTTTTTACCTACTTATTTATCTGCCCCCATATGTTTTTCTGCTCTTTTCGCATACCGGACATGCACTTTAGGGCATGCCTCCCAGGGAAAGGAACCCTTAACGGAACGATTCTCCCTGGAAGATGTTTCTTACTAACCATGTAATATAACATAACTAGTTGGGCACTTGTCTGATAAAGCACTAATGACCCCTACGCCTGGTCTCCATGCATGCCCCGGTTGTTTCTTAACCGAGAAGGTATTCGGACACACTCCGGACTCTAGGGTCCCGAGGTTGAAGCGAAAAGGTCGGCAAAGACAAACGATCTACAATCCGGCTAGAAGGCATTTTACATGTCATTTTAAAATACATTGTCAAATCGACTGACTGTATTCCTCCTCAATCCCGTCTAACAGGTTGTCTAATTTACAGTCCCGTTGGGAAAATTTAGCGGCCAACTCTACTTGGCCGTATACTAAACTCACAGGGATCTCCTTCCCAGCGGGCCCCACAGGTCCGACCTCGGCCATGTGGTTGAGATCCGCCTTCTTGTACCGCGTCTTCACCATGGCCCAGGCCTCCCTGGCACCTTGGCGGCAGGCCGAAATCTTCCATAAACGGAAGCGCTGCCGCACTCCCTGAAGCTTCTCCGCAAGCTCCCCAAGGCCCTCGGGCAGGGAGAGGGCTAGCCATAAAGCCTGGACGACGCTACTCATTGCCTACCGAACTCGTTCGAGCAGTTGCAACAGCTCGGGAAGTTGATCACCCGTTGATACGGGCATCTCCTCCGCAGGGCGACCTGTGAATATACCTACAGACATATTTTGTCAATTGACTTCCTCGCCAAACTCTTCTTTTCAAAGGAGTTCGCTCAAGCACTTACTATAGATGCCGCGACGAAGCCGCTGATTCTCCTTCACGGAGCCAGACAGCTCGGCCCGAACACCTTTCAGCTCTTCTCCAAGCTGGGCGTGGGCATCCTGGAGCTTGTTCCTTTCCTGCTGCACCTTATTCAGCACCCTCTCGCCGGCCTTCAGCTGGCGCAGTAGTTCTTGCCTGTCCGGATCTTGTCCGGCAGCACCTGCAATGTCATTATTAGACTTGCGCGCACGCCGCACACCACTTATCTTTTTAAAATAATGTGTTACCAGGAGGGGTCTCTGTGTTTCCTCCTGCTGCAGAAAGTGCGGCCTCGAGTTGGGCCTTACACTCTTGCAGCTCCTGAGAAAGTTGGGTACTCTTCTCCGTAAGATCCTGCGTTTTAAATGATCCTTAAATCAGTTCATATAACTACTTTAAGTCTCGGGGGCTACTGGCATATACAACTATTAAATTCTCTTACCCGTATGTCTTTTACATACTGCTCTGTGGCTCTGGTCAAACCATCTTGAGCAGCACGGAGGTGCGCGTCCCCCGCGTTAAAGGCATCCAACGCCTCACGGGAGAAGCAGCGTCACGAAAAACTGTCCGGCGGCGCCTGTGGTTCATGGCGCTCTCCACCTCAGACTTGGTGGCGGACAGTTTGTCGGCATCCTCCGTTGGAGGAGTATCCGGCTCGCGCCTTGCGCTCGCCTCCCCCTCCAGACCAGGTGCTGGAACTTGGCTGGTAGAGGCTGGGTTGGCAACCTCTACGCCCGCAGTCCGGCGGGCGCTTTTTCTCCTACAAAAGTCATGAGCACTCAAACGCTTCCTAGGAACGTTGCTCTAAATGACAAACCGTGAGCTATACCTTTGCGGCGACATTTCAATCCGCGCCGCGCTCCTCTTCCCCCTACTGGGCCGGACTGGCCCTTGTTGGTCAGCCGCCACGGGCTCGGCTTCCCGCCTTGAAAGCGCTTCCTACAAAACACCATCATATATGGGTCAGAAATGAGCGAGGAAGAAATAATGGTGTCGGGACATCGGTCACAATCACCTGGGAAGCCGGATATAGTCCCGGATAGTCAGCCGTAATGGCGACTAAAGCATTATCCATGCTGAGCTGGTGGAACACCCCGTCGATTAGCTCCACCTTTATGTCCGGGTCCTCTTCGGAGGCAGGATCCTGGGATCTCTCTGGATCCTCGGGTTGCGGAGCTGGACTAAGCATGCCCTCCACAACCCGGCGCAGCTCCTGCGTCGAAAACATAATATAAGAAACTTAAACTTCGAAAGCATGGGTCGGGCACACAGAGTGTTCGCTTACCCAACGCCGGGGGTTATTCATGGAGAACCCATTCAACGGGTTCGTCTGGAGGAAATCCTCCTTCTCCCCCTTGTACAGGCCGGACAGGATCTTCGCCAGGTCCTCAGCCGAACCCGGCCCTTTGCGGCCATGACGGGTGGCATCGTCCTCCCCGTTGAAATCCCACATAGGGTGGCCCCTGTATTGCAGCGGTTGCACCCCCCGCATAATGCATGTTGCCATGATTCCAATCATGGTCAACCCAGAATGGGCCAGTAACCTTATCCGGCCCATCAAATAATGGACGCTCTTGTCTTCCTCCAGCTGGGGGCTCCGTGGACGCCAGCTAAGGCGTTTCTTCAAAGGAGCGTTACTGAACTCCGGGAGGCCGATCCGAACAGGGTCCGGCAGCGGAGCATCTTCTACGTAAAACCATTCTGAAGGCCAGTCTTCGGACGCCTTCTTAGGGGTTCCGGATGGATATCCGGTCCCGGCGATGCGCCATATTCGGCACCGCCCACTTGATATATGGACCCCTCGTGAGAGCGGGGTACAAGGCAGAACAACCTCTTCCACAACGCAAAATGGGGCTCGACGCCCAGAAATAGCTCGCAAAGAGCTACGTAACCCACGATATGCAGGATAGAGGCGGGCGTGAGGTGATGGAGCTGGAGTCCGTAGAACTCCAGGAGCCCGCGGAGGAATGGATGTATAGGAAATCCGAGCCCCCTTATCAGATAGGGGACGAAGCATACCCGCTCCCCTTTGTTGGGATTTGGGGTAGCCTCCGCTTGCTTCCCACCTTGGTAGGTGGCCAGCCCGGCTCGAACCGGGACCATGAAGGCCGGAGGGAGATATCCCTCCGCTTGGAGCATCACCAGCTCGCTGTGCGGGACAGAACATCTCCGCCAGTCTCCTGGCAGAGGGCTGGGAGCGCGAGAGGAGGAGCCGCGTCGACGGTCCATGATGGAATGGATTTTTGGTTGGAAGCGCTCCGATGAGTACTCGCGGAAGGAAGATGGTGTGATTTGGATCTGGATTCTTGCCTCTCTTATAGGCAGATTATTTGCACCGCTAGGGGGTAAAACATAAAAGATACCCTGGCTTTTCGCATTCGTGCGACGCGTGGAAGATGGCCATTATTGGGCGTGGAAGCCAAGGAGCGCAACATTGATAAGGAAGACGGACACTGTTCGGCAGGTACATGGAACTTAAGGGAGAACCCGCCTTGCAACGCCGAAGACTATAAACACGCTGGACTTATCGTCATTGAAGCCTGGTTCGGGGGCTACTAAGGGAGTCCTGGATTAGGGGGTGTCCGGATAGCCAGACTATCATCGTCAGCCGGACTCCAAGACTATGAAGATACAAGATTGAAGACTTTGTCCCGTGTCCGGATGGGACATTCCTTGGTGTGGAAGGCAAGCTTGGCAATACGGATATGTAGATCTCCTACCATTGTAACCGACTCCGTGTAACCCTAGCCCTCCCCGGTGTCTATATAAACCGGAGGGTTTTAGTCCGTAGAACAACAACCATTACAACAATCATACCATAGGCTAGCTTCTAGGGTTTAGCCTCCTTGATCTCGTGGTAGATCCACTCTTGTACTACCCATATCATCAATATCAATCAAGCAGGAGTAGGGTTTTACCTTCATCGAGAGGGCCCGAACCTGGGTAAAAACATCGTGTCCCTTGTCTCCTGTTACCATCCGCCTAGACGCACAGTTCGGGACCCCCTACCCGAGATCCGCCGGTATTGACACCGACAACTATTATAAAGTCTGGCTGCAAGTCATGTAATAGTTAGGTTATTTTGAGATGAATTAGCACTGTGTGTGATCTGGTCGTCGGCCATTATCGAGTTTTGAGGAATCTTGTCAAAAGTCTCTGTCGGCGTGTGAGTTCCTGCGACGCGACGCGTAGGAGATTACAAGATGAACCTATATGGTCCGTCCATGTTATTCCTTCAGATCGAGGGGTTGGCGTGTTGTTTTTGCGAGGTTTGTGAACATCTTTGTAAACCCGCATCTATTTCTTGCTGCGATGGAGTTTTGTGCCGTGAAAGATCGGGCCAACAACAGATCGACCCTTGCCTCGGGGATCGCTCTTCATTAGAGGCCCAACCCTTTCAATAGGGGACAAGTGAACCATGTGAACGTGGAAGAGGTTGAAGAGCAGCCAGATGCAGTTATCGGTAAGTTTTTGGTTAAGTCATTTACCGCTCTCGTTCTATTTGATATTGGTGCATCACATTCATACATATCAAGGGGATTAGTGGACAAGTTTAAGCTACCCACCTTAGCCCTTAGGTCACCCATGTTAGTAAGCTCACCAGGTGTAGAGTATATGGCCAGCCGATGGTGCAATCGGTTACCCTTAACCATTGGTAGCCATGTTTTCCCCTCAGACCTAAAAATTTTGGAGTCACAAGGATTGGATTTGATACTAGGAATGGATTGGCTATCGAAGTATGGTGGAAGCATTGACTGTGCTAGTAGGTCAATTCTGCTCACCACCCCGGAGGGAAAAAGGATTAAGTATGTATCCAGGCACGCGCCAAAGAGAACCCAAGTAAATTCCCTCTCAGGAGTTGTTCAAGAGGAAGTGTTGATTGTGAAGGATTATCCGGATGAATTTCCAGAGGAGCTACCAGGCATGCCGCCAGATCGACACATTGAGTTTTTGATAGAGTTGTTGCCAGGCACTGGACCGATATCGAAGAGACCATACCGGATGCCCACAAATGATCTGGAGGAGATTAAGAAGCAGATCAAGAAGTTATTGGAGAAGGGTTACATTGGACGAAGTTCGTCACCATGGGGAGCCCGGGTGCTCTTGGTTGAGAAGAAGGATGGATTGTTGAGAATGGTTGTTGATTATCGTGCATTGAACAAAGTGACGATCAAGAACAAGCACCCACAGCCGATGATCAATGATTTGTTTGATCAGTTGCAAGGAGCTAAAGTATTTTCCAAGATCGATCTGTGATGAGGATACCACCAGTTGAAGATCCAAGAACAGTATATACCTAAGACAACCTTCACCACAAGGTGCTGGCTATATGAGTAAACGGTTATGCCATTTGGATTGACTAATGCCCCTGCCTATTTCATGAGTATGATGAATAAGGTGTTCATGGAGTTCTTGGATAAGTTTGTCGTGGTGTTCATTGATGATATCTTTGTATACTCGAAGAATGAAGAGGAACACAAGGAGCATTTGCGTTTAGTTCTCAGGAAGCTCAGGGAACACCAGTTGTATGCCAAGTTTAGCAAATGCGAGTTTTGGTTGAAGGAAGTAGGATTTCTTGGACATGTTATATCAAGAGAAGGTATAGACGTGGATCCTACCATGGTTAAGTTAGTCACTGATTGGCTATCGCCCACCTCAGTTGGAGAGATCTGCAGTTTTCTTGGACTCGCGGGATATTATCGGAGATTCATTGAGAATTTTTCTAAGATTGCAAAGCCCATGACGGAGTTGTTGAAGAAGGACACCAAGTTTAAATGGACAGATGAATGTGAGGCAAGTTTTCAGAAGTTGAAGAAACGTTTGGTTACAGACTCAGTGCTGATTCTGCCAGATATACGCAAAGACTTCCAAGTGTATTGTGACGCTTCTCGCTTAGGACTTGGAGGTGTACTTATGCAAGATGTGTAACGCCCCGGATACAACTTTCCATATTCGTAACTCCAACTCTTGCCTTTTTTCCGGAAATGCGATATGATATTTCCTTCGTGGTTGGGTTTTTTGTCGTTTGATTTGCATTTTGTTCATGTCTTGCATCTCATCTCATAGCATCATGTGCATTGCATCCGCATGTTTTCATAAAACTCGCACCCGTTCGTAGTTGCCGCGTCCCCCTTGCCTTCATTGACCGTTCCGATACTAACCGGGTTTTTTCGAGTCCCTCTTGTCTGACCGCCTAACCCCTCTTTGCGCAGTGCTTAGACCCCTCCTGCGCGTCTGAAACTTCCCCGAACCCGAACCGCACGGTCATGACCGATGGGTTCGGATCATCCCCTAACATCCATAAAATATCCCCATTTTCTTATTTGGACTCCCTACCTATTTATTTCTCAACCGTCTGATTATGATCCGAGGGACCAAATACCCCTAAACCTACCCCACTTGCTATATAAATAGATCAACCCTAAAATCTAGGGAGATGTCCCATCCATCCCGTCTCAGCCGCCGCCACTTTCTTCATCGGGATCCCCTCACCGATCTCCCTCGATCCCCTCGCCCAACCACCACCGACCACCAGCCTCCTGCTTCCTTCGGTATCCATCTCCAACCATCACAAATGTCCGAATCCCGCAGCGCCCCTCCTTCTCCTGCCCGAGCCATGCCTCGGCCCTGGCCCCTCCTCGCAACCTTCTTCCTCCAAGGCCGCCCTTCCTCGCATCGGTCCGGAGCCCGACGCCTGCCTGCGCCTCGATCCCCAATCGCCAATGACCTCGCGCCCGAGGGCCTCACCGACCACCATCGCCTCCGGTTGCCTCGCCGGAGCAAGCTCCACCGGCCACCAGAGCCACCTCGTGTCGCGGCCTCCTCTGTTTCTCCTCGAGCCCACAGCAACAGCAACCCCGAGCACCCCAGCACTAGCAGTAGTCGACCCCGCGCCGGAGTCCCTCGTGCTCGGGCGTCTCCGTCGACCCTGCCGTCGGCCGGCGGCCTCGTCAGCCGGAGTTCGCCTTCACCGGCAGCAGCAGCAGCATGTCACCGCGCATCCTTACCTTCCCTCTCTCTCGCTCTGCGTCTGATGCTCCTGACCCCGTCGTCTCTTGTCCCAGGAGATCTAGCCCAGAGCCCGTCCTCAAGGCCGTCGCCCCAGCTGATGACCAGGCGCCTCCTCCCGAGCCTCCTCACGCCGGCACCAAGTCCCGCAGCCGAGCTCTGCTTCCGCCTGCCTGAGTCCAAGCCGCCTCGCTGCATCCTCTGCTTCCCCTGCTAGCTGCGACCGGTAGCTGCACGCCTGCATCGATGGGGTCAGCGCTCCCGAGCCCGTTGACTGCGCCCCTGCCTCCAGATCGCCAAGGCCCAGCCTGACTTCGACCCAGCTCCGCGCCAGCGCACGCGTGGGCCGCACCACTGAGCCGGCCCAAGTGCCGTGGTGAGCAGCCCCCCTCTGTTGGCCCAGCATGTGTAGATTTGGCCCATGTCATGTTTTTTTCCGTTCTGCGATTTTGTCCAATTATCCAGAGAGTGCAGATTTACAGAAAAACCCCTAAGCATCATGCATATAATAACTCATTAACCATGCATCGGATTAAAATGATTTAAACATGTAAAATGCTTAGAATTTTGTTTATATTAATAATTTGCCACTTTCATCCATGTTAAATATGTTTAAATTGCTATTTGCATTAATTTGCTTAAATGCCATGTTAAAATGATTTATTTCATAACTAAATAACCGTAGCTTCGAACGTAGTAAACTTTATATGTAAATGGGGTAGAAAAATGCCTAGTTTAACATGGTGCACTTCATTTTTCTGTTTAACATCATTAAAATTGTGTTTAGGGCAGAACAGTACCAAATTCAAATATTGCTCATGAGGATTTTCCGGAATTGTTGTTTGTTGTTCCGGCCTCATTTAAACTTGCCTAGGTAGGTAGTTTAATTATGCTTCACCTCTTGCCATGTTTAACAACATTTAACATTGCTTGGTAGCTTAAACGAGATTAAAGTAAATATGTCAATGTGGTATTTTGTCAATATGCAACTCGTTGCATATTGAGCTCCACTTAACTTGTAGTATTGTTTGTTGCACTTTGCCATGCCATGCCTCATTAATCCGGACATGCATCATACTTGTTTGTGCATCATGCCATGTTTATGCTTGTGCATTTACCATGCTGTTTGTTTCTTTCTGGTGTTGCTTCTTAGTTCCGGTAATGTTGCGATTGTGAGGTTTCGTTTGACTACTCCCGTTCGTCTTCTTCATGGACTCGTTCTTCTTCCTAGCGGGATTTCAGGCAAGATGACCATCACCTTGGATCTCATTACTATCATTGCTATGCTAGTTGCTTCGTTCTATCGCTATGCTGCGCTACCTATCGCTTGCTCTTCAAGCCTCCCAAATTGTCGTGTCAGCCTCTAACCTTTTCACCCTTCCTAGCAAACCGTTGCTTGGCTATGTTACCGCTTTGCTCAGCCCCTCTTATAGCGTTGTTAGTTGCAGGTGAAGTTGAAGATTGCTCCATGGTGGGACCTTCGAGTTCCTTTAGGATAGGGTCGCATCTTGGGCATGACAAGTTGGTATCAGAGCCTTGACCGACCATAGGAGCCCCCTTGATTGTTGGCCGTTGTTGAGTCTAGAAGAAAACTATTTTGAGTCTTAGGATTATATATATCGGAGAGTAGGATTCTTTTTACTCCTCAGCCCCTTCGTCGCTCTAGTGAGGACTCTCGACGTAGATGTTTTGTCTTTCCTCTCCTCAAATTTCACTAAAAATAATTTAGGATCACGCGGGTATCTTGGGACCTTTCTGATATTCTTATGACGAGAACATTGTTCTTGGTGCCTCCTGACATTTAGGGGTTGTGGCAGTGTCCCGGGAATTTGAGCTCCGAGGTGTTGTCGTCATAATTTTATCATTGCAGTTTTGGAATACCTGAGTTTTGCCGACATCGAAAATCTCTTTTATGCAGTTGTTGGTGAGATAACCTCGACGCCACCCAGTACTGGGGAGTTCGGGAGTATTGCCATAGCTCGTATAACGGATGCTTTTCGAAGGTTGAGGTACACGATTTTCGGAATTTTCTTGGTTATGTGTTGATGGATGGATACAGCTGGATGTAGGGATTGTTAGTTTGGGTGAGATATATTGCTTCCCCTGTATCCCCAACACCAGATTGCATAACCAGAAAGTTTCGGGAGTTTATAGGTGGGAATTCAAGTAGCTCCTAGAATATCTTTCCGACAGATGCTTGATATGGGATTGGCTAAATCTCTATCATATGTATTTGTTCCGGCTTATTCTGCAAGCCAAATCCTTTGTTTTGTTTTATTTGTGGTATTCGAGTTGCTTCGAAGTCAAATGTTGAATCCATACCTTTCCTAAACGGTGTTCTCATATTGCTATGTGAATACTAATCCTTTTTTACCATTGAGGTTGTCATGTTAATCCTTTTCCAACCGCTGCGCTTCTCTTCGAGATGATCCCATCATTCTCCCCATCCGCAAGATCAATTCTAAGTTTTCTCAATGGTGTTTGTTTCGTTCATCCCAAGTTGTCTTTGTTTTTCCCCACCCTCCCACCCTTTTCTTGAAGGACTCATTTATTTTAATCAAGTATCCATTTATTCATGTGAAGTCACTTCACTCTTTTCAATCAATATTCTGATCCGGTGATCCCTCGTGAAGATGCTCACGAGCTTTAAGTTCATCATCCTTCGTTTTTTTTTCTCCGGTGGATTAATTTCAAGCTTCGGTGTTGATCATATTTCTTCCTTTTGTTTCACATATCTTCCCATGTGAATTTCTTATCCAAGGCTCTCTTATTTATTCACCTCTCTCAGTTCTTATCCGGAGTGCTGAAGATATCTTGGAAGATTCGTGTTTCCATTCTTAATCCGTTCAAGCTATTTGGAGATTGTTATCTCATTCAAGCCATTTAATTCAACCGGTGCAATCTCTCTTTCAAACCATTTTCAACGGTGTTTTCTTTTGAGTGGTCCATAACCCACAGGTCTTTTCCCTGGATCTTACCTGACTCTTCGAATTATCAGGAGCGATTCTCAAATTCATTTCCAAGTTTGACGTAAGAATGAATTTTCATCAGTCACATGCCTTCTCCAAGGTTGTTTTCAAATTCTTTTCATCTTTGGCTCAACCTTTCCTCTTTAAATTCTCCCAGAGTATCTCAACGATTCATGGTGGTTCTCATCATCATTCTCAACATTCGAAGACCGAAGAAGGATTTCTCTTAAATCTTGGTCCATTCTCTTGAATATTCATGGTTCTAGCTTCATGCTATCCTCATAATTGTTTTGATTGTGACAATTCTTTTCTTACCATCCGGAGCATTTCATGAGTTGTTTTCCATTTCTTTCCTCCGAAGGCCATCATGTCATAATTCTTCATTCTCAGCGTGTTGCTATCGTTCTCCAAATCTTATCGGTGAATCGTTCAAATACCCTCTAATCAATTCATGATCTCTTCGTTCTCATGTATCTAAATCCCCTCAAGTATCTTCATTCGTTTTCCAATTCTTCCCGGTGAATTGTGCCTTTGCTACTTTCAATTTCAATTCTTATGGTGGTTCATTCAAGAATTCACTTCCTTCTTATCATATCAAATATTCGTTGTTTCCAAATCCCACCGGTGGTTCCATCAATACCTTCTTCAAGTTGGCGCTATATCTCTATTCAATCCCTCTAGAAGAATAAGTAGTATGCCAAATTCGTTGCTTGTCATCAATTTAAATTGGTGAAGGATATGCATAATGTAATTATTATTATTGTTTCATCCAAGTGATCTAGTTTCTTCTTTCCAGAGTTATTCATCATGTCACATTTCCCGGTTCGAGATGTTTCATCTTTTATTTTCCGGAGTTCCAAGTTTTCCGCTTTATCTTGTCGTGAAGCTCCAACTAAATCATCGCAAGGCTTCACCTTGTGTTTTCAACTTCCCTTTCTTTTTATCATCCTTTTATTACCGGAGTTCTTCATGTAGGCTCTACATGGTGGTTCGTCAAGAATTCTTTTCATTCTTCAATGGTTCTTCAAGATTTCTCTCGAAGTTATGACCCGCCAATCTATACTCAAAATTAAACATGGTGCTCAACACATGTTTTGTTTTGAGGCGTTCAAGTATTCTTCTTCTTGCATTTCGAAGTGCAATTCTTTCTACCTTATCTTTTGAGGTGGTGTTATGTCACTCTTGACAATTTCCTTCATGTTTCATGATTCATATGTTGTCAAGAATGAGGTATTTTAAATCCATCATTTTCTCTTTGTTCAAGAGATCTTTTCGACCAATCAACTTCTTCGTTGGAGTTATCTTGTGTCAGATTTCACCTAAAGCTCTTCCTCAAGGGTTGTTTCTATTTGTGGTGATTATGCATGACCCAAGCTTGCTCTTTATCCTCTTGGTGGAAGAAGTTTTCATCTCTTTGGTGCTCTCAATCAAATCAATGGTTTCCATTAATGGCCGGTTGTCACCTCATAGTCTCAAGATGTTTTCCATAAGCCCACAACAAGCTTGTGCTTCGCGTTGTTGATTTTCCAACAACTCTGTTCGATTCTTCTTTGCAAGGATGCTTTCCAAGTTCACTTGTGGCAAAAGTTGTCATTTTCTTCTCCGTCCCTTTATCCCAATGATCTAACTTCTATTCTTTCGTTACGGAGGCATTGTGATGTTGTGCTCTTCACCCATCACCTTGTTTTGTGAGGATCGTGTTCTTTTCTTGCTTATCCATTTAACCGGAGTGTTGTATCATCTCTTCAATATCTTTTCATCTCATCAAGTTTTCTTCTCTTTTCTACCAGAGTGTTGTCCAAATTCTATCATTCTTGTTCCTTGGCTATCTCATTATACCGAGGTGGTCATATTCTTTTCGTTCGTGAAGCTCTTATTTCCATGTCTTTCAACCTTCAAGTTCTCGTAATACTCCTTGTTCCTCTTTTCTAACGGATTGTTTGCAATCTCGTTCACCTCTGTTGTACTCTTTCTTTTAAATTGCTCAACCTCTCAAGGTTCGTGGTTTCACTCGTTCGTCAAAGAAGCAACTTAGTCTACCTATTATCTTCCTCTTCCTTTTCCCTCCGGTGCCATCCTAGATCTCGGGACGAGATCCTCTCATAGTGGTGGAGTGTTGTAACGCCCCGGATACAACTTTCCATATTCGTAACTCCAACTCTTGCCTTTTTTCCGGAGATGCGATATGATATTTCCTTCGTGGTTGGGTTTTTGTCGTTTGTTTGCATTTTGTTCATGTCTTGCATCTCATCTCATAGCATCACGCGCATTGCATCCGCATGTTTTCATAAAACTCGCACCCGTTCGTAGTTGCCGCGTTCCCCTTGCCTTCTTTGACCGTTCCGATACTAACCGGGTTTTTTTTTCGAGTCCCTCTTGTCTGACCGCCTAACCCCTCTTTGCGCAGTGCTTAGACCCCTCCCGCGCGTCTGAAACTTCCCCGAACCCGAACCGCACGGTCATGACCGATGGGTCCGGATCATCCCCTAACATCCGTAAAATATCCCTGTTTTCTTATTTGGACTCCCTACCTATTTATTTCTCAACCGTCTGATTATGATCGGAAGGACCAAATACCCCTAAACCTACCCCACTTGCTATATAAATAGATCAACCCTAAAATCTAGGGAGATGTCCCATCCATCCCGTCTCGGCCGCCGCCACTTTCTTCATCGGGATCCCCTCACCGATCTCCCTCGATCCCCTCGCCCAACCACCACCGAGCGCCAGCCTCCTGCTTCCTTCGGGATCCATCTCCAACCATCGCAGCCGCCCGAATCCCGCAGCGCCCCTCCTTCTCCTGCCCGAGCCATGCCTTGTCCCTGGCCCCTCCTCGCAACCTTCTTCCTCCAAGGCCGCCCTTCCTCGCATCGGTCTGGAGCCCGACGCCTGCCTGCGCCTTGATCCCCAATCGCCAATGACCTCGCGCCCGAGGGCCTCACCGACCACCCTCGCCTACGGTTGCCTCGTCGGAGCAAGCTCCACCGGCAACCAGAGCCACCTCGTGTCGCGGCCTCCTCTATTTCTCCTCGAGCCCGCAGCAACAGCAACCCCGAGCATCCCAGCGCTAGCAGTAGTCGACCCCGCGCCGGAGTCCCTCGTGCCCGGGCGTCTCCGTGGACCCTGCCGTCGGCCGGCGGCCTCGTCAGCCGGAGTTCGCCTTCGCCGGCAGTAGCAGCAGCAGGTCATCGCACCTCCTTCCCTTCCCTCTCTCTCGCTCTGCGTCTGATGCTCCTGACCCCGCCATCTCTTGTTCCAGGAGATCTAGCCCAGAGCCCGTCCTCGAGGCCGTCGCCCCAGCTGATGACCAGGCGCCTCCTCCCGAGCCTCCTCACGCCGGCGCCAAGTCCCGCAGCCGAGCTCTGCTTCCGCCTGGCTGAGTCCAAGCCGCCCCGCTGCATCCTCTGCTTCCCCTGCTAGCTGCGCACCTGCATCGATGGGGTCAGCGCTCCCGAGCCCGTTGACTGCGCCCCTGCCTCCAGATCGCCAAGGCCCAGCCTAACTTCGACCCAGCTCCGCGCCAGCGCCCGCGTGGGCCACACCACTGAGCCGGCCCAAGTGCCGTGGTGAGCAGCCCCCCTCTGTTGGCCCAGCATGTGTAGATTCGGCCCATGTCATGTTTTTTTTCGTTCTGCGATTTTGTCCAATTATCCAGAGAGTGCAGATTTACAGAAAAAACCCTAAGCATCATGCATATAATAACTCATTAACCGTGCATCGGATTAAAATGATTTAAACATGTAAAATGCTTAGAATTTTGTGTAGATTAATAGTTTGCCACTTTCATCCATGATAAATATGTTTAAATTGATGTTTGCATTAATTTGCTTAAATGCCATGTTAAAATGATTTATTTCATAACTAAATAACCGTAGCTCCGAATCTAATAAACTTTATATGTAAATGGGGTAGAAAAATGCCTAGTTTAACATGGTGCAGTTAATTTTGCTGTTTAACATCATTAAAATTGTGTTTAGGGCAGAACAGTACCAAATTAGAATATTGCTCATGAGGATTTTCCGGAATTGTTGTTTGTTGTTCCGGCCTCATTTAAACTTGCCTAGGTAGGTAGTTTAATTATGCTTCACCTCTTGCCATGTTTAACAACATTTAACATTGCTTGGTAGCTTAAACGAGATTAAACTAAATATATCAATGTGGTGTTTTGTAAATATGCAACTCGTTGCATATTGAGCTCCACTTAACTTGTAGTATTGTTTGTTGCACTTTGCCATGCCATGCCTCATTAAACCGGACATGCATCATACTTGTTTGTGCATCATGCCATGTTTATGCTTGTGCATTTACCATGCTGTTTGTTTCTTTCTGGTGTTGCTTCTTAGTTCCGGTAATGTTGCGATTGTGAGGTTTCGTTTGACTACTCCCGTTCGTCTTCTTCATGGACTCGTTCTTCTTCCTAGCGGGATTTCAGGCAAGATGACCGTCACCTTGGATCTCATTACTATCATTGCTATGCTAGTTGCTTCGTTCTATCGCTATGCTGCGCTACCTATTGCTTGCTCTTCAAGCCTCCCAAATTGCCATGTTAGCCTCTAACCTTTTCACCCTTCCTAGCAAACTGTTGCTTGGCTATATTACCGCTTTGCTCAGCCCCTCTTATAGCGTTGTTAGTTGCAGGTGAATTTGAAGATTGCTCCATGGTGGGACCTTCGAGTTCCTTTAGGATAGGGTCGCATCTTGGGCGTGACAAGATGGAAGAGTGGTTTCATATGCCTCACGTAAGCTTCGACTGCATGAGTTGAATTATGCCACACATGATTTGGAGTTAGCAGCTATAGTGAATGCACTCAAGACCTGGAGACATTTTCTTATTGGAAATCATTGTGATGTGCACACGGATCATAAGAGTCTGAAGTACATTTTCACTCAGAAGGAGTTGAATCTCAGGCAGAGGAGTTCGTTGGATCTTATAAAGGATTACAATATGAAGTTGCACTATCATCCAGGCAAGGCCAATGTCGCAGCAGACACTTTGAGCCGGAAGAGTTATGCCAATACCCTTGTAAGCGGAGGATTACCAAGGAGTTGGCCGAAGATCTCAGGGAGCTTCGTTTGGAGATAGTCCCTAGAGGTTTTGTTGCAGCATTGGAGGTTCAATCAACATTATTCGAGAAGCTCAGAAGGATGATAAGGAAATTGTTGAGATAAAGGAGAAGATGAGTAAAGGAAAAGCCAAAGGTTTTCGTGAGGATGAGCAGGACACCTTATGGTTTGAGGACCGTATATATGTACCCAATAATGCTGAGATCAGGAAGTTAATACTTCAGGAAGCTCATGACTCGCCATACTCGATACACCCCGGAAACACCAAGTTGTATTTGGATTTGAAGGAGCGTTTCTGGTGGACTGGTATGAAGAAGGATATTGCCGATTATGTAGTTGTTGGGGAACGTAGTAATTTCAAAAAAAATCCTACGCACACGCAAGATCATGGTGATGCATAGCAACAAGAGGGGAGAGTGTGTCCACATACCCTCGTAGACCGAAAGCGGAAGTGTTAGAACAACGCGGTTGATGTAGTCGTATGTCTTCACGGCCCGACCGATCAAGCACCGAAACTACGGCACCTTTGAGTTCTAGCACACGTTCAGGTCAATGACGTCCCTCGTACTCCGATCCAGCAGAGTGTCGAGCACTACTAGGAAAAGGGCTATAGATGAAATGGATACTAATGGCACACCTGTCATGTGGTGCGCCACTACTATATAGCAGTGGCGCACCATGTGCAGGTGCGCCATTAGTGTGGAAGACACTAATGGCGCACCAGGCACATGGTGCGCCACTAGTAACAAAAAAATTATTTTTCCATACATACTAATGGCGCATCATGGCACGCGCCATTACTAGTGCTAACTAGTAATGGCGCACCGGCCACACAATGCGCCACTACTATTTTTTTTATTCTTTTTTTTGCAAAACTACTAATGGCGCACCGTAGCATAGTGCGCCATTACTAGTTTAAACTAGTAATGGCGCACTATGCCA